>NC_081192.1:9967000-10302500 GCF_902713425.1 Acipenser ruthenus | reverse complement strand
GCAAGAACACACCCTTACCCAACCTCTCTGTCATCACCATGATCGACAGGCGGATCCTACAGGGCTCCCGACCCCTCCCCTACAGGATCATACATATGTCAGATAGCCAGCACAGATCTCACCCTGTTACAGTGTTACATATTGTAAGGTCTTGCTGTAAAATAAAAGCACACACACAGGGGCCATGGCCACGCCCCCTGCCTCTGCTGCTATGCTGTTTCTGCCTGCATTCAGAGCAATATAATGGCTTTTATTACTTTTTGAAAAACAAAGGAATATCCAAACAAATATTAAATTTATTTAAACACAAGGCAAGTTAGTAGAAACAACTGGGGCAACCTTGACCCCCACCGCTTTTACAGTTGTGCCTATTTGCTTGGTGCTGGCCAAGGTTGCCCCAATTGTTTCTTCTAACATAGCTTGTGTTTTTGATATCTCCACTTTAAATGGCTTTTTTCACTTAATGGATAATATCACACACACACATTACAGGACTAGCAAAATTGTTCAACTTATATTGAGGCAATGTATTGTCATTTGGATAGGGTACATGTAAATAGTAGCCGTCTGTTGAAAGGGTTAAGATGTGTATCTGTGTAGCGTAGCGGTTATGTAGTTGGAAAGTATGACTAGTTAGGGTTCAAATCCTGCCTTATATACAGTGCCTTGCAAAAGTATTCAGACCCCTGACCAATTCTCTCATATTACTGAATTACAAATGGTACATTGAAATTTCATTCTGTTTGATATTTTATTTAAAAAAACTCAAACTCAAAATCAATTATTGTAAGGTGACATTGGTTTTATGTTGGGAAATATTTTTAAGAAAAATAAAAAACTGAAATATCTTGCTTGAATAAGTATTCAACCCCTGTGCTGTGGAAGCTCCCAGTTTACACCGATGAAAGAAATTGCCCTAACGAGGACACAATAACCTTACCATTGGCCTCCACCTGTGAACCATTAAAGTTGCTGTCACATTTTCTGGATAAAAACTCCACTGTTGAAGGATCATTGGTCAGGCTGTGAATCTGAAGGAAAATGAAGACCAAAGAGCATTCTACAGAAGTTATACAGAGATAAAGTAATACAAATGCATAGATTAGAGAAAGGGTACAAAATAATATCCAAGTGTTTGGATATCCCAGTGAGCACAGTTGGATCAATAATCAGGAAGTGGAAGCTCCATCACACCACCCAGGCACTGCCAAGAAAAGGCTGTCACTCAAAACTCAGCGTTCAAATAAGAAGGAGACTTGTGAGAGAAGCCACAGAGAGGCCAACAATCACTTTGAAGGAGCTACAGAGTTCAGTGGCTGGGAGTAGAGTAATGGTGCACCAGTCAACCATATCAAGAGCTCTGCATAACACTGGCCTGTATGGGAGGGTGGCAAGAAAGAAGCCGTTACTCAAAAAGTACCATCTGAAAGCACGTCTGGAGTTTGCCAGAAAGCATGAGAATGACCCAGCTGCGATGTGGGAAAAGGTTTTGTGGTCAGATGAGACCAAGATAGAGCTTTTTGGCCAAAACTCAAAGCGCTATGTGTGGCGCAAACCTAACACTGCCCATGCCTCAAGACACACCATCCCTATAGTGAAGTATGCTGTGGGGATGCTTCTCATCAGCAGGGACTGGGCATCTTGTTAAAATTGAAGGAAGAATGGATGGAGCAAAATACAGGGAAATACTGCAAGAGAACCTGCTTCAGTCCGCTAAAAAACTGAAGCTTGGGAGGAAATTCACCTTTCAACAGGACAATGATCCCAAGCACAAGGCCAAAGCAACATTGGAGTGGCTCAAGAACAAAAAGGTGAATGTCCTACAGTGGCCCAGTCAAAGTCCTGATCTCAATCCCATTGAGAATCTGTGGCACTATTTGAAAATTGCGGTCCACAAGCATCGTCCAACCAACCTGAACAACCTGGAGCAAATCTGCCAAGAAGAATGGGCCAAAATCACTCCGACACTGTGTGCAAAGCTGGTACATACTTACCCCAAAAGACTTAAAGCTGTTATTGCAGCAAAAGGTGGCAAATATTAATGTGTGGGGGTTGAATACTTATGCAAGCAAGATATTTCAGTTTTTTATTTTTCTTAAAAATATTTCCCAACATAAAACCAATGTCACCTTACAATAATTGATTTTGAGTTTCAGTGTTTTAAAATAAAATATGAAACAGAACGAAATTTCAATGTACCATTTGTAATTCAGTAATATGAGAGAATTGGTCAGGGGTCTGAATACTTTTGCAAGGCACTGTATATATATATATATATATATATATATATATATATATATATATATATATATGCACATTAAAGTTATGTGTGCAAAAGTATGAAAGTGTTCAATGAAAGTGTCATTCATATCAACTACATTTTTTTCACATTAAAAATGTGTTTGTTACACATAAATACAATACATTTTTTTTTTAAGTATGCAAGAACCCAAGACCTGCTTCCAATGCAGCTTGCGATGCAGGTGCCCTAGCTTTCACGTCACAAAGTTTGTCCTTCCTTTTTACAACATTTTAAAGTAGTATAGCAGTAAAGTTACAGTTTTTAACAAGTAACGAGACGAGCGAGATTTTGTAAATAATGATTATGTATTATCCCGATTGTATTGAAAGCTTTCATCTGATTTTTCAAACTATCATAATAAGCTTGATCCGTTCATTTAGTATATTGCAACGTTTTCATGTTTAGGAAGTAGTACTCATGGAGATGGTGCTGAATTCTCAAAATGTTTTATTTTATTTGAAACTACAGAGAATTCCTGTCAGGGGACGGAATTCATGGCACCGCAAATAATAACCCTACGTTTTAGTCTTGGCACTTTCACTGCATATTCTCTCCGGTCACAGCTCACACGCTCACTCAGTTGCACCCAGGTTCTCATTCAAGTTCAGTGCCGGACTGTCTCCTGTCGTTTCCCGCTGCTGACCGGGCTCATCAACCAGTCACATCCATGCTCTGCAACCCCCAAAAACAACAACACACATTCCCCCCACTCATTCACTCACTCCCCCTTCCCATGCTAAGTAACGGCGTGACCCGTTCCCCTTACAATACATGTAACATAAAAGACAGACGAGACAAACTGAACAGACAACAAGTCCTGCAACAAAGCAATTGTCTGGGTCGTTACAATGTATTTTAAAATTTGAAAGTAAAAATATATGAAAGCATGATGACCTTTATGTACAAAAATGGCAGTGTTTATATGTTAATTAAAAAATATCAAGATAGATAAAGAAAGAAATGTCTGTGTATTGATATCCATTTATTTAAATATTTATTAATGTATTTATTACTACAGTCTCTCAGTGCTCCAAAAAATGCATGCAAAATCAAACTGCTCCCATGATTTAATTTGTTAAATCAACTATGTAATTTTTAAGAGTTGTATTATTTTTGATCTACACTTTTATACTAAACATACAACAAATGTATAAATGTGAACTGAGAGAAACAGATTTATACTTTATACAGATTTATGTAGAATCAGACCCTTTTTTATTGTTTGATGGGCATGTTCTTACTTATAGCTGACAAGCCAAGCCTAGCCAAACTGCAGTATGCTCATATTAAGTCAAAAGTAACTGCTACGTTTTTGGCTTCTATGCTATAGGCACTTTAGCATTTACAAGTTAAACAATAACAGAGATGTATCACATATTTGCAAATAGTTTTGTATAAAACTAGGTCAAAGTTGCTTCAGGGCATGTTGGTTCAGTATGTAGGTGCCTTTCCACACAGTAGTGGTGCTGCATATTACACATTCTAGATGGTTTAAACATGCAAGGAAGATCAATGACTTGCTTTTAACTTTGTTGTAATATACAGTAGGCTGAGTAGCAAACAGTCTGTGCTAGGACTTGCAATAATTGCCTGGCAAATTCTCAAGGAACAGGTGTAGCAGACATTTTCTCTCCTTTAGAGTCAATTAAATGTAGTAACACAAAACTAGAGCTCAGAAAAAGTGGGTGGTCTTTTTTGTACTTAAAACAGAATATGAATGAACCTGTATAATCAATCTGAAACAACAACACATTGGAAATGTGAAAAAACTGCAAGTTATAAAAAGTGCCCAGCCGTTTAAAGTGGAGATATCAAAAACACAAGCCAAGTTTCATGAAACCATTTGGGCAACCTTGCCCAACACAATGCAAATAGGCACAACTGTCAAAGCGGTGGGAGCCAAGGTTGCCCCATTTGTTTCTACTAACTTTGCTTGTGTTTTTCAGGCACAATAAAAGCGGATCAAACTTGCATCAAAAACACAAGCCAAGTTAGTAGAAGCAATTGGGGCAACCTTGGCTCCCACCCCTTTGACAGTTGTGCCTATTTGCTTGATGCTGGCCAAGGTTGCCCCAATTGTTTCTTTTAACTTAGCTTGTGCTTTTGATACAAGTTAGAATAAACAATTGGGGCAACCTTGGCCGCCCATTGGTTTTACAGTTGTGCCTATTTGCTTTGTGCTTGGCGGGCGCCTCGGCGGTGACGTGCTGGCGTTCCTGGGCGAGGCAGAGCTGGCGACCCCCAGCGACGGCGAGCAGCAGACCCTCGGGAGGTGACGATGAGCAGTGGACCCTCGGGAGGCAATGGCAAGCAGCAGACCCTTGGGAGGCGACGGCGAGCAACAGACCCTCAGGAGGTGATAGCGAGCAGCGGACCCTTGGGAGGCGACGGCGAGCAGCGGACCCTCGGGAGGCGACAGCAGGAGGGGAGCCTGTGGCCATGAAGGAGGCAGCAGGAGCTCCACTTCTCCCTCTGGTTGTGGTGGTGGAGGCAGAGGCACCTCCCCTCCTGGCTGCGAAGGCGACAGGGGCTCCTCCCCTTCTGGCTGCGAAGGCGGCAGGGGCTCCTCCCTTTCTGGTTGCGAAGGCGGCAGGGGCTCCTCCTCTTCTTGCTGCGAAGGCGGCAGGGGCTCCTCCCCTTCTGGCTGCGAAGGCGGCAGGGGCTCCTCCCTCTTGGGTGTTGGAGACGGCCTGGTCTGGTCCACCGCCCAAAACCACTCTGCAGCGTCCACAACCAGACCCTGGTTCCACCCTGGGATAACAAAATACTGAGCCCAAGTCATGTGATTTCATAAAAATGCCAGGTGCTCAGTGTTTGTTATTTGAGTTGAGTTAAAATTGCCAAAATGGGTTGATTAAGAATTTCTATAAAAAGCCATTCGAAAAGACATGATTTTAATTAACGCAAGAACAGTGAATGATACGACCATGCCTTGCTTGAGTAATGAAGATCGCCTGGTTGCTATCGGCATGATTGAAGGCGGCCTGTCTGTGAGAGAAGTTGCCTAGAGAATGAGATGTTCTGCTTCAGCAATCAGCAGACTAATCCAGAGAAACCAGGAAACCTACTCTGTGAGGGACAGGCCTCGTCCTGGAAGTCAGAGGGTCACCACACTGGCCCAGGACCGTTATGCTGACTGTTGCATTGTTCAAGCCAACCAGTGGGGCAACCACGACCAGCCAACCTTCACCAGCTGGCTGCAGCTGCACAGGAAGATTGGCAGAACATCCCACAGCAGTCTATCCAGAGGCTGATCAGGTCTATGCGTCAACGCTGCCAGGATTGTATTAATTACTTTGTAATGTTTTCAAAAATTGTGTCACGTTTACACTAAAAACTTATCATGATTCTTTGATCTGTATTTTTGTTCATATTTTCTGTGATTTTGTTTGATATCTGTTCAAAACATTTGATTAAATCCATTAGACCTGAGTGTTGCGTTTCTTTTGTGCATCAGTGTGTGTGTAGTGGTTAGGGCTCTGGACTCTTGACCGGAGGGTTGTGGGTTCAATCCCCAGTGGGGACACTGCTGCTGTACCCTTGAGCAAGGTACTTTGCCTAGATTGCTCCAGTAAAAACCCAACTGTAAAATGGGTAATTGTATGTAAAAATAATGTGATATCTTGTAACAATTGTAAGTCGCCCTGGATAAGGGTGTCTGCTAAGAAATAAATAATAATAATAATAATATATATATATATATATATATATATATATATACAGACGTGCTCAAAATTGTTGGTACCCCTCCACAAAAAACGAAGAATGCACAATTTTCTCTGAAATAACTTGAAACTGACAAAAGTAATTGGCATCCACCGTTGTTTATTCCATATTTAATAGAAATCAGACTTTGCTTTTGATTTTTTATTCAACATAATATTGTAAATAATAAAACAAATGAAAATGGCATGGACAAAAATGATGGGACCGCTAACCTAATATTTTGTTGCACAACCTTTAGAGGCAATCACTGCAATCAAATGTTTTCTGTAGCTCTCAGTGAGACTTCTGCCCTGTTAACAGGTAGTTTGGCCCACTGCTCCAGCTGTCTCAGGTTTGATGGGTGCCTTCTCCAGACTGCAAGTTTCAGCTCTTTCCATAGATGTTCGATAGGATTCAGATCAGGACTCATAGAAGGCCACTGCAGAATAGTCCAATGTTTTGTTCTTATCCATTCTTGGGTGCTTTTAGCTGTGTGTTTTGGGTCATTATCCTGTTGGAGGACCCATGACCTGCGACTGAGACAGAGCTTTCTGACACTGGGCAGTACGTTTCGCTCCAGAATGCCTTGATAGTCTTGAGATTTCATTGTGCCCTGCACAGATTCAAGGCACCCTGTGCCAGGCGCAGCAAAGCAGCCCCAAAACATAACCGAGCCTCCTCCATGTTTCACTGTAGGTATGGTGTTCTTTTCTTTGAAAGCTTCATTTTTTCGTCTGTGAACATAGAGCTGATGTGACTTGCCAAAAAGCTCTAGTTTTGACTCATCTGTCCAAAGGACATTCTCCCAGAAGGATTGTGGCTTGTCAATATGCATTTTAGCAAATTCCAGTCTGGCTTTTCTATGTTTTTCTTTCAAAAGTGGAGTCCTCCTGGGTCTTCTTCCATGGAGCCCACTTTCACTCAAAAAGCGACAGATGGTGCGATCAGAAACTGACGTACCTTCACCTTGGAGTTCAGCTTGTATCTCTTTGGTAGTTATCCTTGGTTTTTTTTCTACCATTCGCACTATCCTTCTGTTCAATCAGGGGTCGATTTTCCTCTTGCGGCCGCGCCCAGGGAGGTTGGCTACAGTTCCATGGACCTTAAACTTCTTAATAATATTTGCAACTGTTGTCACAGGAACATCAAGCTGCTTGGAGATGGTCTTGTAGCCTTTACCTTTACCATGCTTGTCTATTATTTTCTTTCTGATCTCCTCAGACAACTCTCTCCTTTGCTTTCTCTGGTCCATGTTCAGTGTGTTGCACACAATGATACCAAACAGCACAGTGACTACTTTTCTCCATTTAAATAGGCTGAATGACTGATTACAAGATTGGGGACATGTGTGATACTAATTAAAAAAACTAATTAGTTTGACATATCACTATAATCCAATTATTTATTATCTTTTCTAAGGGGTACCAACAAATGTGTCCAGGCCATTTTAGAATATCTTTGTAGAATAAGCAATAATTCATCTCTTTTCACAGCTTCTTTGCTTTATTCTATGACATACCAAAGGCATGCAAGTATACATGATAAAATAGCTTTTAATTTCATCACTTTTCAGGAAGAATGAAGCATTATTTCAATGAGCTGTAAGGGTACCAACAAATCTGAGCATGTATAATAATAATAATAATAAATAGGAAACACTTCTTAGATATTGCCACCGCCAAAGAGAAAAGACAGTAACTCCCGCTAAATAAAAGTCTACATCCCAAAAATGTCAATTATTCATACTTTATTCATTAAAACAAGGTAAAAACAGATACGCTGACGTGTTTCGACATGTTGTCTTCATCAGAGCGCATTGAAAGCAGGACTCATTAGAACTATTAAATACTCATTGTCATTTAACACCATTACGATACTCATTGTCATTTAACACCATTATCTGATTACTAGAAATAGTAATCTAGCAATCAATGCATTCAATTCACATTGCATATACTTAACAATCTTATTGAACATTATTGTTGATTCAGCAGCATGCATTTGTCATATTACACTAATCCTCCTGGAAGACCTAAAATATGCTTTTACCATTAACAGAATCATTATGCTACATTTATTATTTTACTGAACTAATATGAAACCACGGAAACATCATCATTTATAACATATTTAAAAGTACAATAATTGCAAACAGCATCCATCTACCTGTCATTTTAGGCAACTTGAAAACAGAAGTGCCTGGGGTCTGCAAAAAATAGTTTAGGAGAAAAAGGATAAGGACATTTTTACCTTAATTTGGCGACTTATTTCTCTTACTGAATGACAGGTATTTTTTTTTTCACATTTCACCTAAGAGTGTTGGGAACTACAAATTAAAAGTGGAATGGTGCTTTTAGCGGATTTACTTTTGCCGCGCCAATACGCTGAAAACACATAAAGTATCCTTGCTGTATAGCTAGTCACTGGCAGTTCTCATGCTTCAGTGCGAGGAACTAACGTTCCGCTCAATCACTGGCAGTTCTTGCGCTTTATGCAATGTTTTATCAGGCTAAATTCATTGCAGTTCAACACTGCAGCATACACATTTACAGAATTTCTTAATAGTTTAGGTTTCATGTGCTTTGCCATTTTCAGAGTCTGCTTCTCTCCTTATGGACAAACATTTATTGCAAAATACTGAAACATGTAGTGTATTGGGTTAATTAATGTATTACAATATGTTGTAGATTGCCAACATACAACAAATAACATATCTTTGTTCTGTTTATTAAAGTGTAAAGCGGCAAGTAGGTATTTTAAAAATGTCAGTTGATTTTAAATTAGAAATATATTCATTTGTTTAAATGCCTATTGTTAGTAATATGGGGCCTACACTCTTGTGTGCACGTGGCATTCTCATTGCCTCAGGGAATTCCTTTGGCTGTTGTATGCCAAACATCCGGATTGTACTATGAAGGAGGAAAGGAAGTCTGTAAAAGAACATATTGTGCTTGTGTTAGCTCTACCTGTCAGCTGCAGTGTAACGAGGACGGATACATGCTGGATCCTCAGTAGAAAGATAAGCCTACGTAAGACTAACACTATTACGGGAAAGCAAGTTTTTTTTTCCGCACTTCAAGTTTAATAAAACATGCTGCTTTGACATACAGGCCCTGTTTTAATATTTATTACTCTGGTGTTATTCAGCAAGGCTGACTTGAATTTTTATAGCGATAAACCAAGCTGATGCCAGGCTTAATTGACACAAAATATAGAGCACATCAGATATCACACACTGGAATTTTAATAATGATAATGTCACAGGTAAGTATTCACCAATAACTTTGGCCTATACTTTGCTTTACAGGTTCTTAACACACAGATTTGCCACCTGGACCACCCAAAGGAGCACCCAAAATCAACACAGAGGTAAGTATAAATACTCATATAATTTATTTGAGAAATGCAATTCCATTCACAATGTCAAGTGGCAGTTGACTGCGTCTCAGTGAAAGAGAGAAAAACAACATAACAAAGCATTACTCAAATCCACACAATAATTCAAACAATATAAAAAGTATTGCAACAGATCACACAGTGAATTTTACACAGCAAACCACTAGCAATAAATCTAATAATAATTAAACAATACCAAACAAATTACACAGTGAAATTTTACACAGCAACCTAATTACAATAATAATAATGACACTGCATTTTTATCACTTGTGACATTCCTCCCCGCTTGACTATTGACATCCCGGCAATAATAGAATAGTTCTCATTCCCTATATCGATGAAGGGCTTACCCAAATTGTCTCTCTGCAACCGTCGGAAAAAAGGTTGTTCAGCAACTTCAGGGGGTCTCCTTAGGGGTGGGCGAATGACACTACTTGGGCATCTAATCCTGGTTGCAAGGAGATTTGTATTTGCCACGGTTGACCAAACCATTCCCCTCCTTCTGACTCAGTCCTCTGGGAATCTGGGCAGTTTACGGACTCGGGCATTTGCGAATCAAAGGTACAAATCTTAAGATGGTTCCTATGAAGGGTGCACTCCCTTCTGGGCGGAGGCGGTACACAGGATGTCCAGGATGTAAGAGGGCACCAACTACGTAGGGCAGCCTGTCCCATCTATTGGCCAACTTCCCTTGTGCACAACGCCGGAAACTGTGTACCAGGACCCGTTCTCCTAGTAAGAGAGGGACAGCACTCCGATTCTGATCATATCGCTACTTGTCTGCTTCTTGCCTCTCCGCTTGGTCTTAAGCACGGGCCAGCGTTTCTTGATACCCTTGCACCCATTGATCCAGATTCCCCTTCTCAATTTGCGACTTCACTCCTAAAGCCAAATTAACTGGAAGTTGAGCATGACAGCCAAACATAATAAAAAAGGGGGTCAATCCAGTACCACTATGTACTGTATTATTGTAGGCATGCATCAGCTACCAATGTACCCAACAGGTGGATCAAGGTCTGATTAATTCGCTCGCAGGCCCCGTTCCCCTGTGGATGGTAGGGGGCGGTTCGACTCTTCACGCACAACTGTTGAACAAGTCCCGATTCAAAGGTTGCTCCTCTGTCGCTAAGAATCCGCTCAGGGTATCCAAACGGCTGGATTAAAGTATGCCACAAGGCCCTTGCAGTAGTGTGGGCAGTCTGATCTTTGGTTGGGACAGCCCAAGCAAACTAGGAAAACAGATCAACCAGAACCAATATGTAAGGGTGTGCATCTCCTGGGTGGCCTAAAGACAAGTAATCAATTGCCACAATCCCCATAGGGGCACTTGTGACTATAGGCATCACTGGTGCTTGAGCTCCAGGGCTACGTTTGCTCAGCTTACAGCGTGGACACTCGGCGGACCATTTATTGATGTCAGCTCCCATTTTGGGCCAGAAGAATCCACGCTGGATAACCGACAACGTCTTCACTCACATGATGTAGCGCTTGATGATACTTCTGCCACACCATCTGTCTCTTCCCTAGAGGTACCGAGATCTTGGGGTGGCTCTCTTCCACCTTCACCTTCCCGCATCAGGTCCCCATCTTGCTTTGTCAACCAGCTCCATTCCTGTAGCACCTGTTTCAGGGTTAAGGAAGCAGCCCTCTTTACCTTATTGTCAAGCATAGGCCCTTGATCAAGAAGGGCCTCTATCTCCTTTAGCACCAGATCCTCCTGTTGCCACTGTCCCCATGGCATGTCTTCCTCAGCATTTCCCACTTTCTCACTTCCTTCCTCTTCCATCCTAAGGGTGGATTCTCCCTGGATCGCCTGGTATCACTCAGTCTCTTCAGGCAGGCGGGACAGGATATCAGCGTTAACATTCGCCGAACCTGGACGGTATTTTAATTCAAATTGGAAATTTGCTAGTTGGGCTGCTCATCGTTGTTCCGTGGCCCCAAGGTTAGCTGTCTGTAGATGCACCAGTGGGTTGTTGTCCGTAAACACTACAAATGTTACCCCCCACAAGTAGTCCTTTTTAGTCACGGCCCACTTCAGTGCTAACAGTGGGCATTCGTGGGAAGCAAACACTTTTGACCAACGACAAAGGAGTTCAGCCAATTGCGCTTCTTGAGTGGGAGTCAAATCTTTACCCCCTAAGCCCATCTCTGGGACCTCAGTTGTGTTCTCACTCTGGGCTCTGCAGATATTGACCTCAATGACTCCAGCTTCCTTGGGGGTCAAGACCACATCCTTCCCCCCTCCAAAAACTCTGCTGGATCCACTACATGGACAACAACCAAGGCCTTCTGCTGGGTCAGCTCCACCAGGTAAGTGGCCAAATCGCGGAGTCACACAGGGCAATGGTTTCCCTCTATCTGCACCACGGCTTGGGCGACTTGCCACTCGACAGTTTCGTCATCTGGCTCCAGGATAGCACAATAGGATTGTCTAGAGGCTGGCCCTCGCACCTGTGCCAACCATACCGTTGTCCTAGTCTCCTCACTAAACCGCCCTGCTTCGACCTTTCTGCAATCGGCAACAGCTCGATCCCACTCCTTCCATCGCTCAGGTCCAATGGTGGCCGTAAAGCAAGTATGTTGTAGTGGTACACCCCTAAAGACGTCTTTCCAACATGCTGCGATCATGTCCATGCCTAGGATGCCCTTCTCAGCTCCCAGGCATTCATCCTTTACTAGAACAACACCCTGTTCTGCTACTTGCACCCCACCTATGACAAAGTCCAACACAGCATAGCCAACATATGGGATTTTAAGCCCATTGGCCACACGCAAAGTCAGCCAATCAATCTGAGCTGGGTCTTGCCTGCCCTGGTTCTTCAGCCACTTTTGAAAAAAGGTTTCACTGAAAATAGTTACGTGTGAACCTGTATCCAACAGACAGGGTACTCGAACGCCCCCAATCTCAACCTCCACTCCCGGGCATTCTGGGAACACCATTGGCCAATATGTCCACTACGCCCACAGCAGTGGCAGATTGATCGTCCATCTTCATCCCAGCGATACTCCAGTGCAAAACATTCAGGGCGCTGAAACTGCTCCCTGGGGGTGGGACGCCTTCCCTCTGGCCAATTTGGGAGTGGGGGGGGGGCTATCTAGGACTGCATCTGTGCCTTAATTTCATAAGAGAGGGTATTAGTATGTTCAGAAAATGTACCCTGTACTTCAGCAAATAATTCCGTGCGAACTTCCTTTTTCCAAGCTTGGAGGTGTCGGAGCAATCTGGGCCCCCCTAACCAAAGCACAATTCATTGCTCCCAGGGGCCCGCATTCTTCTTCCTCCAAGACGCGGCTCTCCTGCCAAGCCATAGCAGGGTTACGTCAAAGTTGGCGCTGCAGTTATTGCCTTGTTGTACCCGGGTTTAAGCCCAGAATTCATTGATCACGCAGTCCAACATCTCCAAGTCTGGCGATCCTCTCTGGTGGACCCGATGGAACAATTCCCACAGATGGAGGGTATAGGCCCCAATAATCTCGGTCTCAGTTTGTCTGCAGCCAAAAAAACGTGAACGGAGCTGTGCCAGGAAAGTCCGATCTCCATAAAGTTCTTCCAAAACATTAAACTTGAGCAGAGTTAGTATGTTCAGCAACCGGGACAATTTGCATCTCCTGCTTAGTGTCCCCTAAGGCATTGATAATAAAGTCTGCCTGTTGTTCATCAGTTACATTTAGGGATCTAATCATTGCCCTAAACTGGGCCTGCCATTCCCCAAACCTCATTTCATTATCTAATCCTTTAAATTTTGGAATCCAGGAAGCCCCCATCATCCAAGGCATTATCGTAGTAGTTACTATTGAGGGATTTGCTTTCACTTCCTGCACTACTGGGGGTGCCTCAGCTTCCCTTGCTGGGGGCACTACCGCTGGGGGACCCTGTATGCTCATTGTACTGGCCTGTGTAGCTAAATCAGGTATCCTGCCAAACTACGCCAGAAAATAATGTCACAGGTAAGTATTCACCAATAACTTTTGCTTATACTTTGCTTTACAGGTTTTTAACACACAGATTTGCCACCTGGACCACCCAAAGGAGCACACAAAATCAACACAGAGGTAAGTATAAATACTCATATCATTTATTTGAGAAATGTCCCTCTTTTACTTACTACAATAAACATCACAATTAAGCTGGCATCAAATAAGAAACAAATAATTCAGGTAAAATAACAAAAGCACAAATATACAGAAACCAAACAAAATATAGAAAAAAGATATTAAAAAAAATATATACCGTATATAAATAATAAACGCACAATCCACTCAGGTTTTTCTATTAGACTATGATACTTAAGTCACTTGCAGCTGTCCTAAGTCTGCCCCCTTCAGACCAATCCACAGAAGCCCTCACGTCTCCAGTATCCTCCAGCTCAGAAAGCAGAGCAATTTATAATCCAGGCTAGTGAGCCAGTCCACAAGCCACGCCCGCGCCTTCCAACAGACTCCGTCAGCGAATCAGTAGCGCTCCTCAAAAAAAAAAGCTTTCCCTCAGTCATTTCAGTCATTTCAGTCATTTGGTGTGTCTCAAAAAACGCTTTGCAAAAAAACAAGGAAACCATTCTAAGCAGCAGCCATCATTATATTGCACGTCCCTATTTAAAAGTCCACTTTATTATACTTCTTAATTATTAAATCATTCGGCTACCTGTGCAAAAATACAATAAAAAAACTCATCCGATTTAATATGTGTTTCGGCAATACTGATCCCATAGCAGTCAAGAAAATAATAACAGCTTCCACTAGAGAACAGGGAAACAAACAGAAAAGAGGCGCATTGCACTTCTCTATAGCACAAATATATCTGCCGGTATTATCCCATCAACATAGGCGACAGTACTTAACTTTTGCTTGTCGATGCTGTCAAATGTCCGTCCTTGTTTTAATTTCTTTCTCCTTTCCAGGTATCCTATTACCGGAGCTTTTTGGAACAACTGCCACCTCTTGCAAAGGTAAGTCCCGTCTCCTTCCGTTCCCTCCGGTCCCGTCTCCTTCTGATTCCCCCGGTCCCGACTCCTTCCTTTCCCTCCGGTCCCGTCTCCTTCCATTCCCCCCGGTCCCGTCTCCTTCTCCTTCCATTCCCCCGGTCCTGTCTCCTTCCGTTCCCCCCGGTCTCATCTCCTTCCGATCCCCCTGGTCCTGTCTCCTTCCGATCCCCCTGGTCCCGTCTCCTTCTTCTTCCATTCCCCCCGGTCCCGTCTCCTTCTCCTTCCATTCCCCCGGTCCCGTCTCCTTCTCCTTCCATTCCCCCGGTCCCGTCTCCTTCCGATCCCCCCGGTCCCGTCCCGTTCCGATCCCCCCGGTCCCGCCTCCTTCCGATCCCCCTGGTCCTGTCTCCTTCCGATCCCCCCGGTCCCGTCTCCTTCTTCTTCCATTCCCCCCGGTCCCGTCTCCTTCCGATCCCCCGGTCCCGTCTCCTTCTTCTTCCATTCCCCCCGGTCCCGTCTCCTTCCGATCCCCCCGGTCCCGTCTCCTTCTTCTTCCATTCCCCCCGGTCCCGCCTCCTTCTTCTTCCATTCCCCCCGGTCCCGCCTCCTTCCGATCCCCCTGGTCCTGTCTCCTTCCGATCCCCCCGGTCCCGTCTCCTTCTTCTTCCATTCCCCCTGGTCCTGTCTCCTTCCGATCCCCCCGGTCCCGTCTCCTTCTCCTTCCATTCCCCCGGTCTCATCTCCTTCCGTTCCCCCCGGTCCCGTCTCCTTCCGATCCCCCCGGTCCCGTCCCATTCCGATCCCCCCGGTCCCGCCTCCTTCCGATCCCCCTGGTCCTGTCTCCTTCCGATCCCCCCGGTCCCGTCTCCTTCTCCTTCCATTCCCCCGGTCTCATCTCCTTCCGTTCCCCCCGGTCCCGTCTCCTTCCGATCCCCCCGGTCCCGCCTCCTTCCGATCCCCCTGGTCCTGTCTCCTTCCATTCCCCCCGGTCCCGTCTCCTTCTCCTTCCATTCCCCCGGTCCCGTCTCCTTCCGATCCCCCTGGTCCCGTCTCCTTCCGTTCCCCCGGTCCCGTCTCCTTCTCCTTCCATTCCCCCGGTCCCGTCTCCTTCCGATCCCCCCGGTCCCGTCTCCTTCCGTTCCCCCGGTCCCGTCTCCTTCCGACCCCCCCGGTCCCGTCTCCTTCCATTCCCCCCGGTCCCGTCTCCTTCCGATCCCCCTGGTCCTGTCTCCTTCCGATCCCCCCGGTCCCGTCTCCTTCTCCTTCCGTTCCCCCGGTCTCATCTCCTTCCATTCCCCCGGTCCCATCTCCTTCCAATCCCCCCGGTCCCGTCTCCTTCTCCTTCCGTTCCCCCGACCTCCCATCTCCTGCCATTCCCCCCAGTCCTGTCTCCTTCTCCTTCCGTTCCCCCCGGTCCCGTCTCCTTCTCCTTCCATTCCCCCCAGTCCCGTCTCCTTCTCCTTCCATTCCCCCCGGTCCCGTCTCCTTCTCCTTCCATTCCCCCCGGTCCCGTCTCCTTCTCCTTCCATTCCCCCGGTCCCGTCTCCTTCTGTTCCCCCCGGTCCCGTCTCCTTCTCCTTCCATTCCCCCGGTCCAGTCTCCTTCCTTTCCCCCCGGTCCCGTCTCCTTCCGTTCCCCTGACCTCCCGTTTCCTTCCATTCCCCCCGGTCCTGTCTCCTTCCATTCCCCCCGGTCCCGTCTCCTTCTCCTTCCATTCCCCCGGTCCCGTCTCCTTCCATTCCCCCGGTCCCGTCTCCTTCTGTTCCCCCCGGTCCCATCTCCTTCCGTTCCCCTGACTCTTGTTTGTGGTTTCCATTCCTTTTTATATCCATCTCAATCAGGGTTTGTAAGTTTAATAGGGCGAACGCAGATGAATCTGCGTTGCAATCAATGTGGGAAGCACTTGTGACAACAATCTTTACTAGTTAACACATGCAGAATAGCCACACGTACATCAGTCTGTAACATGAACTGACATACTTGTGCATACTTTCTGATGTTGACATCAATAATGATGTGTAAATTAAATCTAATAATAATCCAATTCAATAATAATATTGCTCAACACATGCTGTTTTTATGTGCGACCTTTTAGTTTTCTAAACTCCTAACTATATTGGGTCCTAAAAGTTCAAGTGAATATTTGTATAGTTTTGCATTGGCTTGTATTGTCACAGTAATTGGTTACAATATATGCAACAGTAACTAATGAAAACACACACCAGTGGTCCACATCCTATGGGTTGTTTGTGGTGTAAAGCAGTTTATAAGAGACTACAAATATAACGTCAAAGGCAGAGGTAATCAAAATTGCTATTGCTATGAACACACACACCTTTTTTTAGTTAATATTTGACTAAGTTGTATTTTAAATCTAAACAATGATATATTCTAACTTGCTCTCGCTGAGACAGACCCATTACTAGTAGTTATAAAACATGAGTGATAATGATTGGAGAAGACACTGCAGTAGAGAATGAAAGAGGGCACCAACAAAGGTTTTTGAAACAAGAAAGACATTGACATATTTAGGGCCCAGTTCAATGTGCAAATAAATTTAACTACATTTTTGTGTATAATTTTCCACCAGCTTAAAAACATTTCTTAAAGTCGGCATACTGTACACCCCTTCAATTTCGGAAGAAAGGCTACCAGTTCTTAAGGATACTGACTGACATATTTGCCTAAACCAGTAGAGGATATAAATACTGCCGCCCCTGAAACCTGATTTTTCACTTTATTTTTAATAAGTGGGTCAATAAATAATCCCAAGGGGAAAACACAGTAATGATTAACATAAATTTAAAGAGTGGAGAAATTAAGATCTGCCCCTGTTTAGATTGATAAAACAGGCCTCACTAAGTTATTGGGGTCTATTGTAATAATTTATTCTGTGGAAGATCTTAATAACATTTTTATTTAGTGACATAAACACCATAAGGAGTAGCAATACTTATATCTGCCACTAATATACCCCATTGTCTGTGGCAGCAATGTCATTATGATCATTTTACACTGTTCTTTAAATAAAATAAGCTATGTTGTGTTTTATTTACCTGTAAAAGTGTAAATGTTTTCTGTGATTATTATTTCTTCAAAGAAGCTACCGATTATGTCCCTCTCTATGTGATTAAAGTCCTGTATTTTAAATTAGACGCTAGAGCATTGTTCTGGAAGCATTATGGCAATACCACTCTTCTATTGGGCACCATTTTAATTAGCTCCTATTCCAGTCTTATTTCTAATCGTGTACTCAATTACCTCCTTGTCCACTGCCGCAACCCCAAGGACATAGCTCTCAACCTCGGGTGCAGTACTAATCAACCTGTCATCACAATCCTTTTATCGTCAAAGGTAAAAGACTGAGAGATGTTCTCAATGCTCATAGGTTAGGCCACACTCTATAAATGATCTTAATCACAAATGTCTTTTACTTTTCTCATTACTCTTTTACCAAAAAAGTAATAGTCACCAAACTCATTTGTGTTTTAAAACAAAACGGCTACAATACAACTGCAATTGGATTGTTTTGATTGTTTCATCAGTGAACAAACAGGTTTCCCAGAACAGAACAATCCATTCTTTAAGCCGCCCATAAAACATGAGGATGTGCCCCATAGCTGCTTTTAAAAAAGCAAATGCTCACAAAGTCAATATGCTGGATTCTTTGTCCCCTTCACCACTGACTAATCTTCCTATTGAAAGCCAGGGAGTATGGCTCATTTTTCTTGTCTGTGTTGCTTTTTCTTCCCTGTCTCTCTTTCACCACCATTGCAATAGTCTCTGTATGTTGGGCTCTACCTCCCATATTTATCCACGTAGTGAACTTCAGTTGAAAGTGTAACACCCTTCTCTAGAGTCTATTGCATTTTGTTTTTATTGTACTGAATGACAGTGCTTAACTGTGGAATGATTACAAATACCCCCTCCCCCATGCTATGAACGTGGAGCCATGCCTGTTCAAGGGTGAATAATCTTTCAGACTTTGGACTGGTAGAAGTGTAAAGTGAAACCTCCACGTAATGTGTTTATTATGTGATTATATCTTGTCCTTATATGAGTGAAACCCGAGAAGGGAATGTTTCCACTGCTGGTGTTACAGGAACATCACCAGCACACCAGGAAGAAAGTAATATAAACACAGTTGTTTAAAGAACAGCATGTGTTGCTTGTCACGCAGACATAAGTTTTGTTTTTGCTCTGGCTTTGCTATACAATGAGTTCACTGCTAAAAAAACAAAACAACCAAAAACAGCGAATTGAGACTTAAGGGCTGGTAAAAGAAACAAATACAATTAAAATGTTTCTTGGTGTGATGTTTGTGTACAGGACTGGTATATCTTAAAACTATTAAACAAAGAAAACAATTTACATTTTAACCAGCAGAAATGTCACACATCCAAAACATATTTGAAATGACATAATCCTAATGGTTATTTTCAACATTCTCGACCTGGACTGTACATTTTCATTAGTGAGATGCAACTGATTGCCAGTCATTCTGCATCTGTGGGCCACATGTTATACAGGCCTACAGCAGCTACTAGATTTCTGAGTGCTGAATAACAGAGAAATCCTTTCTGCAGTGTGCCCATCTCACACTAAATGCATTAGTACACAAGTAAAAGAATACTAAAAGAGCATAAAACTGTTAAATAAATACCAAGCAACAACACACCTTTTTTAGTTAATGTTTGACTAAGTTGTATTTTAAATCTAAAGGATGATCTATTCTAACTTGCTCTCGCTGAGACAGACCCATTACTAGAAGTTATAAAACATGAGTGATTGCAGAAGACACTGCAGTAGAGAATGAAACATTGTGTATATAAACCCCAATGTGGTTAGAGTAGTAAGTATATTACTTTGAAAAGCCAAGCAAAGACATTGCATGTGAGAGCAAAACTGCACATATTGGGAACTGGGAAAGACAAAGTCAGCCTACCACCAGAGAAAATTGACATTTGCCACAGGGCACAAATCACACATCAAAGAGACAAGTAAATAAAGGTGGATAAATACAGTGTACACATGACATGACTAAGAAACAGACAAACTAAAGAAAATAAACAGTAGGTTTTGAGCAAATACCTGCTCAAAAGTGATGCACTATACAACCTAGAAAACAGCTTTGTTTTTATTAACACAATTGCTGTTGAGTTTCATATTTTCTGCCAAACAGTGGTTTCCCTTGCATGTGATATATAGAGCATAGGGTCACTTCTTGATTCAGTATTAGCATACAAATGTCTGGGATAAACCTGACATATTAAAAAATAAAGGTTCCAATTGTTAACCATTTTTTAAAAACACATATCTTTATATGACTGTTCTAATTTGACTCTTTTTATTACATCTTTAAAAATGATTGAAAAAACAGCCTCTATTGAAATGTGCATTCCTAGGTTAATTAATTTATTTACAGGGCAATTAATAAATACACCATATGAAGTAAAAAGCAGTAATAATTTTGTTTTTACAATAGTTTGCTTATTAAACAACCTATATATGCATGCATAACACTATGTAACACAATTTTTGTTCCTGGGTAGTAAGTGTTATTTCCTAATTGCTTATGCCTCAAAAGTATAGAAAATGGCTATTATTCCCCACAAACTTTGCTTTTGTGACCAGAACAGTGATATTTTGAAATGTACCTATTTCCAATGAGAAAACGGGCGAATGTGTCTTTTCGTTCACATAAAGTCAGAAAAAAAAAAATCCAATCCAAATGAATCCATGAATCCAAATTAACATGTATTTATACTAAAGTAATACAAAAATGACTACAAAAGATTTAAAAGTGAGTAGTTTTTCGAGATTTACGATTATACTGTAAATCACTTTCACGAATCAGCCCCCAAATGTAGTCTCCCATCATGTTCTTGTTATACTGTCCTTGGTAGCGGCGTTCAAAGTCCAGTGTATCCTGGTGGAAGCGCTCGCCTTGCTCCTCCGAGTACGCTCCCATGTTCTCCTTGAATTTATCAAGATGAGCATCAAGGATATGGACTTTGAGGGACATCCTACAGCCCATTGTGCCGTAGTTCTTCACCAGAGTCTCAACCAGCTCCACATAGTTTTCGGCCTTGTGATTGCCCAGGAAGCCCCGAACCACTGCGACAAAGCTGTTCCAAGCCGCTTTCACCTTACTAGTGAGCTTCTTGGGGAATTCATTGCACTCCAGGACTTTCTTTATCTGTGGTCCGACAAAGACACCGGCTTTGACCTTTGCCTCAGACAGCTTAGGGAAGAAGTCTTGAAGGTACTTGAAGGCTGCCGACTCCTTATCTAGAGCTCTGACAAATTGTTTCATAAGGCCCAATTTGATGTGCAGTGGTGGCATCAGCACCTTCCGGGGGTCCACCAGTGGCTCCCACTTGACGTTGTTCCTCCCCACAGAGAACTCGGTCCGCTGTGGCCAGTCCCGCCTGTGGTAGTGCGCCTTGGTGTCCCTGCTGTCCCAAAGGCAAAGATAGCAGGGAAACTTGGTAAAACCGCCTTGGAGACCCATCAGGAATGCCACCATTTTGAAGTCTCTTATGACCTCCCAGCCGTACTCATCATACTTCAAGGCGTCCAGCAAGGTCTTGATGCTATTGTAATCCTCTTTGAGGTGCACCGAGTGAGCCAGGGGAAGAGACGGGTACTTGTTACCATTATGGAGCAGCACGGCTTTGAGGCTCCTGGATGAGCTGTCAATGAAGAGGCGCCACTCATTCTGGTTACAGGCGATTCCGATTGCCTCGAACAGACTGGTCACATTGTGGCAGAAGCAGAGCCCATCTTGACGGGTGAAGAAGCTGGAAAAAGGTTGGTGACGCTTCCTCTGATCTGCGACTTGCACACTTTCATCCAACAAGTTCCACTGCTTGAGCCTAGACGTCAAAAGCTCGGCATTGGACTTGGTGAGACCAAGATCTCTAATCAAGTCGTTGAGGTCTTTTTGGTTGGGGTAGTATGGGTTTCTCTCCTTAGCTCCACCTCTGAAATTGTCATCTGGATCTACAACATCTTCCTCGCTCTCTGACTTGCTGCTCTCTTCTAAAGACCGCTGCTCTCTCTCCGGAGGAGTGGGTACGGGGAGCTCATGGTAGTGTGGCAACGGGGCGATGGATGAAGGAAGGTCCAGATACGTGATAGCAGGTGCATTCTTGCCAGTCCGATGTTTGGAAGGGTCCACCATGCAGAAGTAGCAGTTGCTTGAGTGGTCAGTGGGTTCCCGCCAAATTCTTGGGATAGCGAACTTCATGGCTCTCTTTTCCCCTCTGTACCATCCTACAAAAATACATTTATTTCACCCAGCACTGAATCTATCTGGAATGTTCTGGAAAATAGGTACATTTCAAAATATCACTTTCCTGGTCACAAAAGCAAAGTCTGTGGGGAATAATAGCCATTTTCTATACTTCTGAGGCATAAGCAATTAGGAAATAACACTTACTACCCAGGAACCAAAAAAAAAAATAAAAAATTTGTTACACGGTGAATTGATCAGAATCTACTATATGGTTCTTCTTCAACAAGGAATGCATTTTAAAATGCCTTTTGGTTTTATGTTAGAATTGGTCTGTGCAACAACATAAAAAGAATGTCGCTATTCTCTACTACAGTACTACACATTTTAATGGCTTGAATCTCTACTAAGCCTACATCCAACTTTAATTAACTTCATATTTTGAATACAAACTATAACATAATTAGTGTAATGAAGCGCAAAAGAAACCTGATGAGAATGCAGCTTCAGTGCCATGTGGTTTAAAGGAATGAAAGTTAAATGGCAGGTATTGATTTCAGCAGCGGTTATTTGTCTCCCAGGTTCACATTTAATATGTTTTATAAATTCTCTCCCAGAGAGTGACTCAGGCAAAACCATTACTGTGAGACTGTGGCCAGGAGTCAGCTATGCTCAGTAATAATTCTTATATGACGCAGCTTCATTTGAATCAATATTTATTCTAGGACTATAACTAACTGAATCAAGGTCATATCCAGGGAAGTGAGTTTAAATTATAGCTTCAGATAAATGCTTTTAAAGCCAGGAACATACAGATTATCTTAACCATCTGGTTTTCTTACTCTTATATTTACAGGGCTGGCAAAATACGTGCTTGAGCATAACCACTTATGCTGTTTTGTCTAGCCGATGTGGAACCACGGGGAACCAAAACAATATGAAGCCCATAGTTATGCACAGCTACACATACAAAAACAGCTTTTGACTAAAACATTCTTAAATAAAAATAACTTGTTAGGTCTCATTCCAAAAATGACAAGCTCTATTTATAGATAAAAAAAGCTTGTTCCTTTTGAGGTGTTTTTGTCAAAAGATTAGTTACGTGCAGTTAGTCAACTGACTTGTAACTTAATACCATCCACATAGTACCAGAGCTAAGAATCACCACTTTGTTGTACAGTATATATCTTGTGATGTGTCAGTCTTTAATCCTATTAAATATATTTAACTACAAAATAATAATAATAATAATAATAATAATAATAATAATAATAATAATAATAATAATAATAATAATGGTTCCAAAGATGTACATTTAATAAGCAGATCCTAGTTTAGACATATTCCACTCCAAGTCAATCATATCAGTGATACTGGAAAAATAAAGATACCCAGATAGAATACATGCATGTGAACTTGTTTTTTTTTTCTTCTGTGTGCTTATAAATGTATAGTTTAGTAACTTAAGTGCTGGGTTGCACTTTAAGGAATTAATCAAAAAGCGTCACTGATAACATGAGGCACATGGAAAAGCGAAATTTCTGCATCACAATTGCTGGTGGAATAAAGACTACCCCTTGTTGTTGATCACAGCCAGATTGAAGTGCTTAAGTACCAGGAAGAAACAGAAAAATTGGTATCTATTGCTTTTGAAAGATTCAAAAAGAAGAAAAAGCTACTGAATACTGAATTTTCTGCCATTTTCAAAGAAATATATTATCTCAGTATTTCTGTAGTCTGGAATTCTGCAGAACAGAATTTGGACTGAAGAATTAGGTCTTGTTTATGTTATAGCAGTTTCATGTGGAAATGCTAGTCTGGACAAAAAGGCCCTGTTGCTAGCAGTAACACAATAGTCTGGCAGGTAATTGAAAACTTCTCAATAGAAGGAAAGAGAGCAGTACCGGGACAGGAAGATAATCAGCACTTGAAGTAAAGTACAAAGGAAACACTGTGCAACATTATCCTCAACTCTAACAAAGTGTTTCTTTATCTTATTATTAGCCTACCATCTAATTGTTTTTATATGTGTACAACTGGACAAATAATATGCTCTGTCTAACACAGAAAGTAATGTTTTGTATTGTGTGATAAAAAAACAAAATAAAACATAAGTGAAGTAAAAGTTACTGAATGCTTATCCATAACATTTGACAAAAACATCATAATTCACTGAAGCACAGCAGGGAATGGTAGAACCTGGTTGTACATGATCAAAGCTTCTGGTGGATGTCCTCATATTTATGAAGCCCGCCGCACACAGCCCGACTCAAGCCATCCTGACTCATCTCATCTGAGTTTGCACAGTTTCCACAATCAGTTGTGCTCAGTTTTGGTTTGACGTCAAAATTGAGTTTTTCCCGACTGGGTGTAACACACTGCTAAGACTGAAGTAGACTGACCACAACTAGAGCCTGGTGATTACTATGTATGCAGATTTAATTAATACTGCCCTGTACACATTTTTTTATTTACTTAGCCCAACATAGCGACCCTCATTATGCATGGCATCGTATGCTGATTAGACAGCGGAGACAGCGCTGCGAAGCAACCAAAAAGAAGCGCTTAACCTATTAATTTAGCTACTGACCATTTACACAGTGAAAACGTTTCAGGCAGTGTTTGACTTTTTGTATAGTTTGTCTACTACACTTTAGCCTTTGGTAAATAAAATCCAACCTGTTGATTTTTATTTGACTTTGGCCTTGTATCGCTTTTTGTGTAGCTCTATCTTGGGGCTTTGTGATTGTATTGAGTTATTGTTTTAGACATTGTGGGGCAGTAAAAATATAGACTACTGCTTCACTGATATTAAAACTAAATACCACATATACTCACTTGTAGTTCCAAGTGCTTTCGCAATTTCTGTTGTCACGTAGGTTTTGAAATTACGATCGGAGTGCGCTTTAGCACTGCAATTGAACAAACTTGGACTATTGGTCCACATTTGGACGAGCTCATCTTCACAATCTTTTGTCCAATATTCCATAATATTGCATAATAAGTCACATGACAAGCCACATGACTTAAACCTGCTTCACCACTGGTTGACATCCTTATGACTAATCTGTCTCAGTCTTGGTCAGCAACCGCTGCACACAGACAGACTGATCACGTCTGAATCAAACTGCGACTGAAAAAGATTCAACATGTTCAATCTTCAGATCTGAAGACAGCCTGACAGAAATCTGTATAATCTTGGTTTTAAGGGCACGCACACTGCTACGATCCCTCCAGACTGTGCATGGCCAGTTGAGTCGGGACGGCTTGAGTTAGGCTGTGTGCTGCGGGCTTTAGGATGTAATGGATCTGTGGTTGAAACAGGTAACATGTCCATGTTCTTTGCATTTCAATATGTTATCGAATATATGTTGGCTTGTGAACCAGGTTATTCTCCAAAGTGGCTCTGGATCCTGGGGTAGGGTGAGTGGTCGTGGTGACGAGCCCAATGTTGAAACTCCCTAAACCGAGGTGGATGCACACTTGTGTTTACGTTTGAGGACAAGCTTACTTATGCTGGAGGAGAATGTAATGAAGAGTTAATAATGAAGAGTTAAAAATAGCCATAAGTATTCATTTTGTAAAAATAATAATAATAATAATAATAATAATAAAAAGACAAAACCGCAGACTTTGCCAGAAATTATGCTTATTGGTACTGTAGTTCTATGGAAACTGTATTGTGTTTCTGAAAGGAGGATCTGCCCAGAATGCCACTTATCCTGCCACTGACTATAACTGTCATCAATCAATAACTATTACCCCACAGTTCAGCCAGCACAGGAGGCAGCTTTAAAGCTCCAATGGACAAGACCCGGGCCAAAAAGTAAATTACGTTTCTCATGGGCCTTCTGTCAAACGCAATAAAGAGTTGGTCAAATCAAATCTTTGGTGGAAAGCTCCTTTCCTGAAACAACATTAAGGAGGTGAATGTTTTCCCCAGATAATAATTATTTATTTTTTCCCCAATATATTTATAAGAAAAAACAGCATTTAAATGAGAAACCCTTGAGTTCATCTTGGGAGTGTTGCTTTGCTCTTGAAACAATTTACTCTGCTCTTCAGACACAGACACAACTGGTTGTCACAGACAGAGGCACAACCGAAAAGTAAACTGCAGTATACAGGCTTCACAATGCCACTTTGTGCATAACGCCTCTATGTACAATTTAACGTTAACACTCGATTGTACGTTTTCAGATCTTTCCAAAAAACTTATGGCATGTGTCACTAGTAACACAAAAGTTATGCAAAACGTCAGATGTTTCTGAATATGGAGGAAGAGGAGGTGGTTAAACGCTGTTCAGTTATAGATAGGGCGGTCATTTTTTTGTCAGTAAAAATTGCTTATTTCATGTTCTAAAAATAGGGATTTCAAGATATTTCATGACTAAATATACTTAAGCAAAAAAATAAAATAAATAAAAATGTTGTTGTCACATTCAAAATGTATAATTTTCTCTAGCGTTATTATACAACAAATGTTCCAAAATATTTAAATGCTTACCTGTTTAGATTTTTATGTCCACCTTTTAAAGACATTCTATTTTCAACATCAGTGACTTATCAAAGAAAATTAAAACATAAAATGTAAAAATAACAACAGCCATGAGAAACGTCTCCTTTTTGTACTGGACAGAGCGATCTTTATGAAGCTGGAGTCTTTCATTGAAGCAAACTAAACCAGCTGCTGCTAGGTTTATACATTCAGTGTAACGTGCAGCGCGTCAGTATGGCAAACGTTTGTATTCATTTTAAATGATAATATGTATATTTACACTATTCTTTTAGAAATGGGAATTTTCACTGGGAACTTTATGGAAATTGTGAAATCTGCCATAACCGTGAACAAAATCCAGCCTTAGTCATGGATGACCGTAGGTATTTTTTCAGCTTTTGAAAGCACGGAAATATGCGCTAAGCAGTAGCATTAGACATTGGGAGAGTGCAGTAGTTTCTTATATGATTGAATTAATTAGCCCCTCGCTTTTATGTAGGATGCAGAGTATAACCGCAACTAAATATTGTGTGCTATACACATGCCTTTTTTTCATACTGTGCACATGTTTTTTGTCAAAAAGTGAGGGGGCATGGGCGCCTCTGACTGACATAAGCATGTGACACGAACTTGCCTCTCAACTACAGAGTTTATAGCAAATTCAGGAGAGTGTGATCCATGTTCTCAGGGGTGTAAGTGTAGTAATTACTTGCCGTAGGATGGTGAAAAAACACTGAACAAGGTATACCTTTTTCACTTAAACAATGCAGTGGTAGATACAGTAAGTGGTCTGACCCACTCAGTCTGTGTTGTTATTTCTTTGTAATATACAAACTATCATGTGCAGGTTTTAACAAGCATTCAGTATTCCATTTGTAAAGTTGTCATTCTAGATTGATTCTTCAGTTGGCATTTCATTTCTGTACATTTTTTTTTTTTTAAATCTTTCTGGAGTGCTTTTAACAAGACCTATTTCTGGTTATGTCTTACTTAGGACCTTATGTAACTTTATTGTCAAATACATTTATATTTCTTGTTTAATGAAAGGAGAGCTGGTTATGTAAAAAAGGTCAATAGGAATCCGCTTTTTAGAATAACATAAACAAATATATATACAGAAAAAAAAACACTACTTCATGTACACTTCTTGCACAATTCAATTTAAAATGTGAACTGGTAAACACATCCGAAGTGCCAAATGAAATTTGGACTGGACTGCTAATGTTTTTATTTCTTGCATTGTATTCAAACAGTTTTCCACTTAAGCAGGTGCTTCCTTAACAGGATATTACTGGCATCTCTGGCAAGGACAATGGAATACATGATTATTAATGCACGTAATGGTCAATAAACAGTTGTGTCAGGGAACTGTTATAAAACAAACTGCCTGTATATGCAACAACCCTTAAACAGCAACAAGTGTAAACCGTTTTATCCAGTCTTGGTTACTACAAAATAACCAATGAGAACACTTTTAACCTGTGTTTTTCAGTGTTTACTGCTATCTACTGTGTTTTCTAAAATGCAAACATAAAACAATGCAAAGAATACATGAATCATAGGGTCCCTGAGTGGCTCACTGGGTAAAGCCATGGCTGCGTGCAGGGTGAGTCATTCAGTCAGGGAGGTTTGTGCCCTGGCAGTAGACCCTACTGGTCAGGAACTTGGTGAGCTCAACGTGGACACCTGCCGGGGTTGGCAGGTTGCTGACATCTGCATTTGAGCTCCTGGGTGTTGAGGCAATTGTCCTGCATTGTGATAACACAATTAAATGTAAGAAATACCTGTTCTATAATAATATGGCATGGATTATTTAAGGTCAAATTATGCTATAGTGGGGGCTCCCGAGTGGCGCATCGAGTAAAAGCACTCGCTAGGGTGCAGGATGCGCTCTATAGCCTGGACGTTGCTGGTTTGAGTCCAGGCTATTCCACAGCTGACCGTGGACGGGAGCTCCCAGGGGGCGGCGCTCAATTGGCCGAGCGTCGTCCGGGGGGAGGGAGGGTTAGGTCGGCCAGGGTGTCCTCGGCTCACCGCGCACCAGCGACCCCTGTAGGCTGGCCGGGCGCCTGTGGGCTTGCCTGTAAGCCGCCCAGAGCTGCGTTGTCCTCCGACGCTGTAGTTCTGAGGCAACTGCACTGTGAGTCTTCAGAGTGTAAAGAAGCGGGTGGCTGACGGCACATGCTTCGGAGGACAGCGTGTGTTCATCTTCGCCCCTCCCGAGTCAGCGCAGGGGTGGTAGCGGTGAGCTGAGCCTAAAAATAATTGGGCATTTCAAATTGGGGAGAAAATAATAATAAATAAAAAACTAATTGGCAACAACTAAATTTTAAAAAAAAAAAATTATGCTATAGTGATCACACTTTCTGTAATTATACTAGTTGTATATTTCCCTTTCTAAATACATGCTAGTAAACCAACTGTACTTAGGAAGAAGACATGTTTTAGCAACAGGAAGTGACTGAAACAGAAAATGCTAAATAAAGTGAATCTAAACCATTGAAATACATTAGTGAAGATACCTCTGACATGTCAGTCCCATACCAAAGTTGCTCTATAAGATATTTGTTAAGAAAAAAGCTAATGATGAATGGAAATATATGGTAATGGCAATGTATATCCTAATGTAATGACCACCACGTACAAAAGGGAAGGTTTCTTACTGAGGGCAAGGATGATGCTTTCACATTCTGAAATAGGTCCAGTCCCATTTCAAATGAATTGGTCAATCATGCTGTCAAGTGAGAAATCATGTCACACAGCCACAGCACTTTCATGAAATGAATACATTGAAAACTGTTTATATATACATATATAATTTTTCTTTTTAGTGCTCATGAAAGAAGAGGGCGCTCCAGCATGGGCATAAGGGCTTCCCTTCACAGCTACAGTATCTGTTGGTGTTTCCCCCACCTTCCCAGCATTTCCTTCCCCCTCCTTCCTCATCACACTCAAGGAAAGAAATTAAAAATTAAGAAAATGAATAAAGTATGGACTGTTCCTCATTTGACCAAGAAATGGTTTCACAAACATGTAAAGTAATAAAATCAATTATTATGTGTTCCCCACAGCCATTCAATATATACAAAAACTGGATTCTGCTTATTTATAGATCAAAGTATATGTGACCAGGAACGCATCGTTGACCAAACAATACTATTTGTTAAAAGACTTTATATCTATAGGTCCGACTACACCACAATAGGATTAGACCTGTAGAAATTATTCTCTGACTGAAATTTCTTAAGTTACTGCACAGTAACACGATTCTCTTCTGGAGGGGAGCCAACACCAATGACCAACCACACACCCTGGAAAGGACAACACAAACAGAAGTGTAGCAATTTAGCAAATACTAATGTATTGATCTAAAAAACAGGGTAATGTTGAAAACATCTACAATAATTTAAAATAAATGGACTGAGAATTACTGTCTGGTTGATGTAGGCAACCAAATGACACGCTGTTCCCACAATTTAGAACAAACAAAACTGGCTAATGAAATAAGCCTATGCTAGAGTGACCAATCGTTTCAACTTACAGTAATACCAAGAGTCCACTTCATTGAGCAAATGTCCACAAAAGTCCAGGCCCCCAGTCCAATACTTTATGATCACCCGCTCTGTTAGTTCAGTTTCTCAGTAGATCTCTCCAGGCCTGTATCAATAGCAGGTTTCCAGCACTAACAAACAAACCAAATAAAAGACAGTCAGTCCTTATCAGTTAAACTGTAATGAAACTACAAATAAAATACAGATACTAAATATTCTGTTTATTAAAATATACAAAAAAACCCTAAACTAATAACTCCTTACTTCATTTATTTAAAAAAAGAAAGAAAATATAATATCTATCAGTTCTAGTATTTAATACAACTCTTCAAGTATTAAAATAGCTGAAAGACCACAGGACAGCCAGGTGAGAAACAATGTGCCTGATGCAATGCAAATGTCAATCACTTCCCTGACTAATTCCTAAAGCTGGTGCAAAACACCATCATATGAATCAAATGTAGGAGGAGGTAACTATGCGGGAGGAGTAAAGCAACTTCCATCCTCCCTAATACAGCAAATTGCCGCCTTCTGTCAGTCACTGCACACCACGGACGCCGTGCAACTCTTTCTCTTAGGCCCTGTTCACACTACGTAACTGATCTTGAGAACCATACGCAAAAACATTTAAATTAATCCAGCTCAAATTGTCCACACTAAAGTACCGTTTCATGTTTAGTCAGGCTTAATGCATACAAACATTATTAAAATAGTCCAATTACAGTTCCTAGCAGCGCAATGGACTGTGAGACTTAATATGACATTAAGCCACCATGCACTGTATTTTATGTTTATAACCATGCAAATATGGAGCCCGTGCCGATGAAAGACATAGCACTTCTTAGCATGAATGTTATGGCTTTGTTTCTTAAAAACACAAGGTACATTTTATCATAATGTGTGCGTTTTGTTTTTTACTCTGAAATTCTCCTTGACCAATTGCATCGCTTCAGATATCAATGTGCCTTGATTTCAGCATCAGATCGCGTCGCTCTATGATCCACCATTTTACAACAAATTGTATATGGTTCAGCAGTATTGATAGTCGTTCTGTAATGTCCACGAGCCAAAAGCATTTTGGGATATTGGAGGATACACAAACAATGTAGTTCGGTATTACAGAATCCACACTTCTTACAAACTGCAGTAACTGATGCAATCTAATTTAGAACCAGACTCGGGACTACCCCGGTATGGTACTGTATTAAACGCTGTATAGTGTAGATGCTAACCATATTTAGCACTTTTAAGCCGGTTTAAAGGTAACACATATGTTTGAAAGGCATAGTCTGTGTCTGTGTCGGCGTCTGCGTCTGCGTCTGCGTCTGCGTCTGCGTCTGCGTCTGCGTCTTGTTTTCTCTTTCTTCGCGGCTCACTTCAATAGAACTTCGCTGCTGTTAAATACCCAAAAGGGGGTGGGATCTCTCGTTCCCCCTCCAATCCCTTCTTAAATTCAATTATATTTCTTTAATCAGGTATTCTGCAGCTTAGTTTGTGTCTGTGGTAGTGGGGAAGAAGTGTTACATCAAAATAAACCTGTGTGGAAACAAACCATGCTCAACTTAGACAATATTTATAAAAATGAAAACATGCAATACAAAACATACATAATCATGCCAAAAATAAGAATAAGTCGTGCAAACCAATTTTAAATAACATAGGTAAAGACAAATACCAGTATTAATAATAATAATAATAATAATAATAATAATAATAATAATAATAATAATAATAATAATAATAATGTGATCACAAATAATAACAGTCAGCTAGTCACCTCGTGACCTATATCCTCAAGGGACTTGTTTGGAGAAAGCTTTTCCAGGCATTGTGCCTCTGAGAGAGGCATTTTCTTTTCATAAATATAGCTTAATTTACGGCAGAACTTATTTTTGTCTAATTACAGTTCGATTAATAAATTATCAATACACAATGTATTAAACTCGCAATGGAGAGCCTGAAAATAATATTCCAAATTATTTGTGGAACTCAATGTTCAACCATATAATAATAATTAAAAAAAACTTGTAACATATAGTACTGACCTGAAAAATATCACATTTTCAGAAATGATACAACTTTTTATAGAATTCCTCTTTATCCTGGCTTAGGACTGTCTGCTCAGTGTCCATATACTACAGTTATGTCTGTTTTTACATATGTTGAATAGTTTTTTGGATATGTGTCAAAATACAGCCGCATTAACTGCTGCTACACCCCACTTACACTTTTGTTAAATGCATGTATGGAGTTCCATCCTCACAATCACAAACTTGTGTGTTAAGTGCATGTGGTAAATATTAGTAAGTGGTAACTATAGCGTAAGTAGATGTAGTTAATGCACCTGTTAAGTAGTATTATAAATAATAATAATAATAATAATAATAATAATAATAATCTGCTCGTACAAATAATGCATGCAATCATTTTAGAAATATTTGTTTATTTATATTTCCCCTTTCGTTTGTGGGAATGTTTTGCTCTTAATCAAAAGTATCTCCATTCTTTTTCCCATCAAGCTTCAAAAGCCTATACCCTAAGGAACAGCTGTTCTGTGCTGTTTGTTTACTGCTGGGGTTTCAAAGCTTACTTAATTCTTATATAGAGCTATCCACATACTGTAGAGCAGATTGCTGAGTTGCTGAGGAAATGTCAGCTTCAGGCTGAAATGAGCACTCAGATGTAATTTGGGTATCAGTGCACCTGCTAGCCATGACATCAAAGTAAGGATTCCAAGGCATGCTCCCACTGAATGATGGACTAATTGTCAAATGGAAATTGATGTCTTATTCATTATGCTCTAGGGAACATGAATGAACTAATACAGTAGACTGTCAATCTGAGTTTGTCAAAGCATATCTACAATCGCTTAGACAAGTAGAAATTCAGCAGATGCCCACAGTCAGACCCTGATCCTTCAATAAAGTTGCAAGGGAACGACATGACATAAGATGCTGTTCACAAAGGAAATGTTATTTCACTTTTGCACTTTCCTGAAACTTTAATTGAGTTTTGTTTCTACAAACAATCACATCTGGGGCTTTGGAATTCAGTTGGTTTCTCAAGTGGGTAGAAATTGCTTACACTGTTAGGTTACAAGATCCTTTGCCAATTGGACCGAGAGCAGAGATAAGCAATTCACTACTTACTGAGCCAACATTGATGAGTCCCTATCAGTGCTGACAGGAAACCCAACATAATCACTGCCCAAATCAGCAATTGGATTGGTGACCTTTTATTAACACATGAAGAAGAATTTCAATGATATGTTCCAAAGCTTTAAGGATTATTTACAGCTTACCTTTTCTTAAACTGCTATTACGGTAAAACCTATATTATCCAAACTAACTGGGACCAGGGGGTGTTTGGATAATTGAATTGTCTGGATAACTGAATAACAACTGTGAAATTGTTTCTATAATACATAATACAACATATTTACCATTATATGTATTTATAACATGTGTACAAATATATTATGTTGATTTTCAGTTCTGCTTGATATACAGTAACGTGTAAAATATGCTGAAATGATGCAGTACTACAGGAGGAAGTGATAGCCTCTGCCCCAGTTAACTTTCCTTTCATTTAGGTGACACATACAAAGACAGACAGCAGCTTGCCATCAACAGTGATTTGGATCTGTTTTGTAGTTTTTGTAGCTGGGAAAGGAGTCCTTGCCGTTTTAAATGGAACCTTAAAGGGAAGCGAGCGACGCGTACGATGCGAGCAAATTTTGTATCTACTTTAAAAGTGATATTTTTAGCAAAAACAGTCACGTAACCCTGTCCTTATCCCTCTTGCCGTTCTCCCACACAATCCCACACAAGACAGAGGTGGGCCATTCACAACACCACTCACGCAGCACACTGACTACAGAACAAGCAAGGAAAGAGAGAGCAAAGTCACCACACTCCCAGGAGAGAGAGAGGTCTCACTGACAGGGGAAAGAGGTAAATCACACTCGCAGTGAAACAGAACAATACAACCCCGGCACCCACAAAACAGTACACAAACAACTACATATCCCCTTCTCGTCCACCCACTCCCACAGTCCCAACAGTCCATACTGAATTAAAGCTGTTGCAGGTGGGGCTTATCCTGGAACTGGGTCTGGGGCAGAGGTTGGGGAGGGATTGGGACTGATCCTGGGGCAGTGCCTGGAAATAGGGCTGAAGCTGATCCTGGATGTGGTCTGGCAAGTGGGTTGGGAACTGACTTTGCTTCTGATTGGTCCATTTCACTCTAGTCACTCGCGACTGGCGGGAAAAATAGAACATATTTCTATTCCTGTGGAGTTGCTCGTTTCACCCAGACGGGCCGCTCGCGTTGCTCGCAGTTGGTGTAGACGTACCCATACATTCTAGTCACTTCTAAATTATTCGCTCACATATTCCAGTTTAGATCCAAAAATGGCAATAATCCTGGTGACTAGATCATGGTCTTCTTAAAGTTAGAAACAGCCCCTAAAGACTAAAAACCCTTTAAATTCATATGTATAATTGATGCTTAGGCTGTAGTTATAAGCAAAAAGTTTAATAAGTTTGTCCCTCTTTCTTGCACTGACAACTGGCTACCATGGGTTTTTATCAGGGACATGCAATGCCTACCCTACAAAATAATAACAGTAATAATAATAATAATAATAATAATAATAATAATAATAATAATAATAATAATAATAATAATTTTCCTTTTTGTAACTGCCTGTAAAAGCAAAACAAAGGTAATTCCTACATTGTGATTAGCTAGCTGCAGTGACCTGTCAATCACTGACTAAAGGGCAAGGTAATTTCGCAGCATTTTTTAAATCCCTGAAGTGTTGCTGAGTCTCATCTCACTCTCAGGTTTGTCTTCTCTGCCTCTTGTAAGATCAACCACAGGACCTGCATTCTTCAAAAGTTTGCAAATTTTAAATAAATCATATTCTCATAATTGATATAAGGATATCATAAATAACCTTTAAAACAATTAAATTGTTAGTTATAGCACAATTTAGGTCTATATTAACTGGTTATGAAATTCTAAAATACCAAAATACCCATAATGAAAAACAACTGTATTTGAAAATTCTTAAGATTCACAATAATATACAATATGTAAAAATATTAAAATATATATTTGCATTTATTTATTAAACTATCCAAAAAAATTTAATATGTATTTCTTCTGCATACATCCCAGGAGCTACTTATTTTAAGGTTTAGTTATCTTAACATTAATACAATTTTTAAGCAAAAAATCCAAAGTTAAGAAAAAAGTTGGATTTAAGAAGATTTTTTTTCTTAAGAACGTTTCAAGAATTCGGCCCCTGGTTGTCAATAGGAGTAATCACCGTGCTCCACTTTACCACTTGTGCGACGAGATGGCAAACAGGGGAGGGCTGGGAGGACAGCCCTGTCTGCTTCCTCTTGTCAGAGGAAACTGAGCAGACATCACGGATCCAGTTAATAAACTGATCCAGTTAGTACAAATCATATCGATAAAGAGGGTCCCAAAGCCAGAGCCGCAATACTGCCAACAAATAATCCCATTCCACTCTGTCAAAAGCTTTTTCAGCATACAATGACAGAACAGCAGAGGGCGATGGCGATTCCTCAGCCAGATCTACAACATGAAGTAAACGACACAAATTATCCAAAGCAAGTCTGCCTTTCATAAATCCCGTCTGATCGTGGTGAATTAGGGAGTGAATAGTCAAGTCAAAGGACTGTGCACAAATCCGGGGCAAAGCTAGTCCATCGATACCAACACTCCACCTGGACCGAGGGATGAGAAGTGCAGGACCCTGCACACGTATCCTGAAAGCGCTGAGCCAAAAAGGAATAGGCCTCTTCAGGATTAGTGAAATACAGGCACTCCCCTCTATGGTTTACTATCAAAATAGCTGTATACACCAAGAAATTATCGAGTGAAGCTTCAATCTCACTTCACCAAAGGCCCTCCTCTTTGCGGTGGTGACAGCAGAGTAATCCACATAAAATATCGCACAAAACTGCAGTAACACCCTCGGCAAGGTCATTATCTGAGTTTTGGTTTATAACAGCAGTAATACCCTCGGCAGGGTCATTATCTGTTTTGGTTTATAATAGCAATAATACCCTCGTCAGGGTCATTATCTGAGTTTTGGTTTCTAATGGCAGTAATACCCTCAGCAGGGTCATTATCTGAGTTTTACCATGTAAATGTTAACTAGCATAAATGTTAACTAATACCTTATCGGATATCAGTCACTCTCTGATATCTATTAGACCAAACAGAATATTGCTAGTATGCCTGGAGTGGGGGCCATCTCTGTGCAGACCACCAGAGGTTTCCTCCCACAAGGGGGGGGGGGGGGGGGATTTCTTCTCCACTGATCAGTGTTGAAGTACTTTATTACGAGAGTAACCAAATGTTTAAAACTAAAAGTTAATATCTTTAAAGTGGTTAAAACATTTATTCGTTCTTTATTAGTATTCTAGTTTGTTTACATTTGTTAGCCTTGAGTTTGATCGAAGTTCAATGTAATGGAGCACTGTGCCTTTAAGAAATTAATAATTTGACCAGAGGTAGGTGACATCACAGATGACGTGTGAATATGTCCATGGACATTAAAAAAAAGTGTACCGTCCATAGTTGTAGCTTATTACAAAGATGAGAAATAAAAGAAAATATATCTAAAAAGCTTTACCACCACTGAAAGAGACACTGCTTCAAGCAAACCTCTCCATGAGTAGAACAGAGTGTATTGTTTGTATGTATTAAAGAAATAATACGTATCGCTTTATTAAACATTTAACTCGAACTGTAGCAAAAAAAGGGTTTAACAAGAAAACGGTCTTGTGCGTGTTTCGTTTAAGGGTGCAACAAACACAACATATATAGATAATAATAGGAATAAAACATATACTAATATTTGATACTGTAAATTATTAATTTTAAATTATTCAGTGTTGTGTGCAAGTGTTCGATATATGAGGTCGGTGGAGTGTCTTGAGGCATGTACTGTTTTCTTTGCAAATATCAAGATGTTTAGTGTTATATATTTTACTATTTGCTGAATCCGCGATAGCTTTCGACAAGTTTGAAGTTGACTATAAAATCCGGTCCTGCGAAAGTCTTGCAATGTGATTTATAGCTGGAACTGAGTAGATCTGGTCGGGCGATAGCAAACCACTCCCCCTTCTCAACCCACTTGTAGTCAACAAGCTCAGCTATCGTAGTCATCCTTCCTTCGATAGCTCAGCTGGTAAAGCCGAGGACTGTAGTGGAACACATTGGCATCCTTAGGTCGCTGGTTCAATTCCGGCTCGAAGGACAAATACATTTTAGAAGGAGGCTGTGTGGTCCAGTGGTTAAGAAAAGGGCTTGTAACCAGGAGGTCCCCGGTTCAAATCCCACCTCAGCCAGTGACTCATTGTGTGACCCTGAGCAAGTCACTTAACCCCCTTGTGCTCCGTCTTTCGGGTGAGACGTAATCGTAAGTGACTCTGCAGCTGATGCATAGTTCACACACCCTAGTCTCTGTAAGTCGCCTTGGCGTCTGCTAAATAAACAAATAATAATAATAATAGTAATAATAACAAGCGATAGCTGCTTTTTGAAGGGTGAAAAGGGTTTGTTTCGGTTCCGCGTGATTTCACTTGGAATTTTTCTTGTGTTTTATTACCGCGAATGCTTTCGCGTCCTCGTTCACTAAGTGCTAACTTTGATTTGGCCAGACCCTTAGTTTATTTTTAGTTTTATTGAATAAGTTGTATGGTGTCTCGATTTGTGTTGTCTGAGCCTTTCTTGGAATATGCAACAAAAGAAAATATTTTCCACTGGATTCATTTGCTACTGGGCACCTTGCTTGCACTGGCCATAAGCTATTAAACAGAACAGTATCCACTGATGTAGTCAAGACCAAATGTACTGAGACCAAGACCAAGACCGAGACCCAACGTGCCGAGACCAAGACCCAGACCAAGACCAGACGGCCCGAGACCGAGACCAAGACTGAGACCCAGACCAAGACCAGACGGCCCGAGACCAAGACCGAGACCTAGACCGAGACCAGACTGCCCGAGACTGAGACCAAGGCCAAGACCGAGACCCAACGTGCCGAGACCCGAGACCCAGACCAAGACCAGACGGCCCGAGACCGAGACCAAGACTGAGACCCAGACCAAGACCAGACAGCCCGAGACCGAGACCGAGACCCAACGTGCCGAGACCCAGACCAAGACCAGACGGCCCGAGACTGAGACCAAGACCCAATGTGCCGAGACTGAGACCCAGACCAAGACCAAACGGCCCGAGACCAAGACCAGACGGCCCGAGACCGAGACCGAGACCCAACGTGCCGAGACCGAGACCCAGACCAAGACCAGACGGCCCGAGACTGAGACCAAGACCAAGAACGAGACCGAGACCCAACGTACCGAGACCCAGACCAAGACCAGACGGCCTGAGACCGAGACCAAGACAGAGACCGAGACCCAACGTGCCGAGACTGAGACCCAGACCAAGACCAGACGGCCCGAGACCAAGACCGAGACCGAGACCCAATGTGCCGAGACCGAGACCCAGACCAAGACCAGACTGCCCGAGACCCAACGTGCCGAGACTGAGACCCAGACCAAGACCAGACGGCCCGAGACCAAGACCGAGACAGAGACCCAACGTGCCGAGACCGAGACCCAGACCAAGACCAGACGGCCTGAGACCAAGACCAAAACTGAGACCCAGACCAAGACCAGACGGCCCGAGACCGAGACTGAGACCGAGACCAAGACCCAACGTGCCGAGACCGAGACCCAGACCAAGACCAAGACCGAGACCCAACGTGCCGAGACCGAGACCCAGACCAAGACCAGACGGCCCGAGACCGAGACCGAGACCAAGACCAAGACCCAATGTGCCGAGACCGAGACCCAGACCAAGACTGAGACCCAGACCAAGACCAGACAACCCGAGACCGAGACCGAGACCCAACGTGCCGAGACCCAGACCAAGACCAGACGGCCCGAGACTGAGACCAAGACCCAATGTGCCGAGACTGAGACCCAGACCAAGACCAAACGGCCCGAGACCAAGACCAGACGGCCCGAGACCGAGACCGAGACCCAACGTGCCGAGACCGAGACCCAGACCAAGACCAGACGGCCCGAGACTGAGACCAAGACCAAGAACGAGACCAAGACCCAACGTACCGAGACCCAGACCAAGACCAGATGGCCCGAGACCGAGACCAAGACAGAGACCGAGACCCAACGTGCCGAGACTGAGACCCAGACCAAGACCAGACGGCCCGAGACCAAGACCGAGACCGAGACCCAATGTGCCGAGACCGAGACCCAGACCAAGACCAGACTGCCCGAGACCCAACGTGCCGAGACTGAGACCCAGACCAAGACCAGACGGCCCGAGACCAAGACCAAGACCGAGACAGAGACCCAACGTGCCGAGACCGAGACCCAGACCAAGACCAGACGGCCCGAGACCAAGACCAAAACTGAGACCCAGACCAAGACCAGACGGCCCGAGACTGAGACCAAGACCAAGACCGAGACCCAACGTGCCGAGACCGAGACCCAGACCAGACGGCCCGAGACCGAGACTGAGACAGAGACCAAGACCAAGACCCAACGTGCTGAGACCGAGACCCAGACCAAGACCAGACGACCCAATACCGAGACCAAGACCAAGACCGAGACCGAGACCCAACGCACCGAGACCAAGACCAAGACCGAGACCGAGACCCAACGTGCCGAGACCCAGACCCAGACCAAGACCAGACGGCCCGAGACCAAGACCAAGACCCAACGTGCCGAGACCGAGACCCAGACCAAGACCAGACGGCCCGAGACCGAGACCAAGACTGAGACCCAGACCAAGACCAGACGGCCCGAGACCAAGACCGAGACCGAGACCCAGACCAAGACCAGACTGCCCGAGACCCAACGTGCTGAGACTGAGACCCAGACCAAGACCAGACGGCCCGAGACCAAGACCGAGACCTAGACCAAGACCAGACTGCCCGAGACTGAGACCAAGGCCAAGACCGAGACCCAACATGCCGAGACCGAGACCCAGACCAAGACCAGACGGCCCGAGACCGAGACCAAGACTGAGACCCAGACCAAGACCAGACAGCCCGAGACCGAGACCGAGACCCAACGTGCCGAGACCGAGACCCAGACCAAGACCAGACGGCCCGAGACCGAGACCGAGACCAAGACCAAGACCCAACGTGCCGAGACCGAGACCCAGACCAAGACTGAGACCCAGACCAAGACCAGACAGCCCGAGACGGAGACCGAGACCCAACGTGCCGAGACCCAGACCAAGACCAGACGGCCCGAGACTGAGACCAAGACCCAATGTGCCGAGACTGAGACCCAGACCAAGACCAAACGGCCCGAGACCAAGACCAGACGGCCCGAGACCGAGACCGAGACCCAACGTGCCGAGACCGAGACCCAGACCAAGACCAGACGGCCCGAGACTGAGACCAAGACCAAGAACGAGACCGAGACCCAACGTACCGAGACCCAGACCAAGACCAGATGGCCCGAGACCGAGACCAAGACAGAGACTGAGACCCAACGTGCCGAGACTGAGACCCAGACCAAGACCAGACGGCCCGAGACCAAGACCGAGACCGAGACCCAATGTGCCGAGACCGAGACCAAGACCAGACGGCCCGAGACTGAGACCAAGACCCAATGTGCCGAGACTGAGACCCAGACCAAGACCAAACGGCCCGAGACCAAGACCAGACGGCCCGAGACCGAGACCGAGACCCAACGTGCCGAGACCGAGACCCAGACCAAGACCAGACGGCCCGAGACTGAGACCAAGACCAAGAACGAGACCGAGACCCAACGTACCGAGACCCAGACCAAGACCAGATGGCCCGAGACCGAGACCCAACGTGCCGAGACTGAGACCCAGACCAAGACCAGACGGCCCGAGACCAAGACCGAGACCGAGACCCAATGTGCCGAGACCGAGACCCAGACCAAGACCAGACTGCCCGAGACCCAACGTGCCGAGACTGAGACCCAGACCAAGACCAGACGGCCCGAGACCAAGACCAAGACCAAGACCGAGACAGAGACCCAACGTGCCGAGACCGAAACCCAGACCAAGACCAGACGGCCCGAGACCAAGACCAAAACTGAGACCCAGACCAAGACCAGACGGCCCGAGACTGAGACCAAGACCAAGACCGAGACCCAACGTGCTGAGACCGAGACCCAGACCAAGACCAGACGGCCCGAGACCGAGACTGAGACCAAGACCAAGACCAAGACCCAACGTGCCGAGACCCAGACCCAGACCAAGACCAGACGGCCCAATACCGAGACCAAGACCAAGACCGAGACCGAGACCCAACGTACCGAGACCAAGACGAAGACCGAGACCGAGACCCAACGTGCCAGGACCCAGACCCAGACCAAGACCAGACGGCCCGAGACTGAGACCAAGACCCAATGTGCCGAGACTGAGACCCAGACCAAGACCAGAAGGCCCAAGACCGAGACAGAGACCCAGACCTTAAAATGTGGCCTTGAGACCAAACAGTTTAACATGCTATCACATTAGAACATGTGACGCACACTTGTTAAAGGCTATTGAGACCTTTGCCTAGAGCAGGTTCTCGAGTCATAAATACTGATGATATGATTACAGATAATTGCTGTTTTTCCTAGTCCCAAACTTTTCAGATATTTGGTATGCTGAATATGTATTCCACATATTGCCCTAATATGATATGGATTATGTCATTCTTCTACAATTCCCCATTTTGGTAGTATTGTGAATACTGAGCACCAGTAATTAGTTTGCATGGGGATAAGTCCCATGTAAACAAATTAAGTGCCATTTACAAGCAAAATTCTGCATACTACTTGTATATACCACCTAGCAAATACAGCATATTGGCGATCATAAACAGAATGTTCATCCAGGGCTTGTAACCAGAAGGTCACCGGTTCATATCCCACCTCTGCCACTGACTGACTCACTCTGTAACCATGAGCAAGTCACTTAACCTCCTTGTGCTCCATCCTGCGGATGAGATGTTAAATCAATGTTCTATTGTAAGTGACTCTGCATATAATGTACAGTTCACAGCCTACTTCTGTAAAGCGCTTTGTGATGGTGGTCCACTATGAAAGACGCTATATAAAAATAAAGATAATATTATTATTATTATTATTATTATTATTATTATTATTATTATTATATTCAGTTTAGATGAATCCATATTCAACATAAGTATTACACATACTCAACATGCAGAATACTTATCAGAATTTAAATCTGCCTGTAAACATGACGCTTGGCCCAGGTGTGCATAAAGTCACTGTCCTGGGTGTTCCTGCAATGGCAATGTTTGGGGCACTCTAAATTTAAATAAATAAATAAATAAAATGTGTGTACAAAGGCTATGAAAATCAAGCATCTAATCGTGCATGTGAGTCTTAGTTTATTTCTATCTGAAACAATATGTAAAGCAGAAGGGAGGGTGGTTTAACGGATGCATGCATTTAGATCCACCACCATTCCAACCAATATTTTATCTTCATTATCAATCCAAGGTAGGTCAGCTGATATGCTACAATTAGTTTCCAGCAGGGTCCTGCTTGTCTTGGTTTTACAGATGGATGGGAAGACGTTCAAGCAGGTGCAGTACTGCCCTGGGGGTCATGCAGTCAGGTTATGGATGAACTAAGACATCAAAACTAGGTCCGCCTGTCTGTTTTCATTAACCAGTCTTTGTTTGATATTTATTTTCATAGAAGTAAAAAAAAAGAACTGTAAAAGCAAAACACAAATGCCTGTTCACATAATAGACATTTGATTAAAAAAATTCTCGAATGTACCCTTTTGATATTTGTAAGAGTATTTGTTTATTTATTTGGATGCAGTACAAAACAAAGAGTTACATTGACTCTCATCTGGAAAGAAAACAGGGAAGCATGTAATATTGTGACAAAGCTATCACTCTCAGAGCCACAGCATGTTCCTGGGAATGGGAATCATGTATTTGCTACTTGTTCTATACTATGGTGTATACTATGCATACAGTGCTATACATTTTTAACTTTAGTTTGGCTCTTAAGATTTTGCTTGGTTTCCAGGTGACCGTGATATAGGCCCTGTCCACACTACATAACCGATCTCGAGAACCGTACTCAAAACCGTTCTAATTAATCCAGCTCAAAGCCTCCACGCTGAAATACCGTTTCATGTTTAGTCAGGCTTAATGCGTCCACACACCATTAGAATAGTTCAGTTACAATTCCCAGCAGCGCAACGAACCGTGGAAATTAATACGATAGTATCCCACCATGCACTATATTTTATTTTAAAATAATGTGTTATGCCCCATATTAACAGAGGTCCATATTGCATAAATGAAATATAACAAGTATTGCGGAAAAAGTAAATCCGAACACACACACACACACACACACACAAGTAGGACTTGAAGTTTTCAGGTTTTATTTTTAATCAGATGGTCCATTTAAATAAATTGAGCTGATTCTGTTTTATAATTAAACTCAGAAAATGCTGTTAATTACAAAACAATCTTTGTTTTTACCTTCATATCTTGCCTGAGCCTAATTCTGGTCCTCTTAATTTTATTTCAAACAGAGCTGGCACATTACATAATTTGTTCATACCACAAAGCATTTTGGGATATTGGAGGATACACAAAAAAATGTAGTTTGGTATTACAGCGTTGTCACAAAGACGGCCAGAGTGGGTGGCGTCAGACCAGAAAAGGAATACATGATGAGCTGAGTGCAATGGCTGCACTCAGCGTTTATTTAACAAATAAAAGGGTTGTAAACAGCACAAAACAGGACACGGCACTGGTAGCCAAAAGAAACATATAAACAAAACGGACTAAACACTTAACAAACGGTGCACGGAGACAAACAAACACGGTGAGTACAAACAACTATTATATTTACGATCTTACTTTCAATTTACTTTTACTCTCTCTCTCTCTCTCTCTCTCTCTCTCTCTCTCTCTCTCTCTCTCTCTCTCTCTCTCTCTCTCTCTCTCTCTCTCTCTCTCTCTCTCTCTCTCTCTCTCTCTCTCTCTCTCCTCTCTCTCTCTCTCTCTCTCTCTCTCCTCTCTCTCTCTCTCTCCTCTCTCTCTCTCTCTCTCTCTCTCTCTCTCTCTCTCTCTCTCTCTCTCTCTCTCTCTCTCTCTCTCTCTCTCTCTCTCTCTCTCTCTCTCTCTCTCACCGTTCTCCTCTTCCGAACACCCAACCCTGAGTGCAAGAAATGTGCGTCTATATATACTATTGTGCTGGGATTCAATACTAATTAATTATTTCACTTGAATCCCAGCACGTGAATTAATTCTGTGCAACCCCGTGCTCACATATTACATTTAACCAGCACGTGAAGTGATTTGTGCTCTCCTCGTGCCTAAATACAAATCTACACTTTTTAAATACACGTGAAACACAGACCCGTTTATATCCCGTGTACCAATCTATACACCAACATTTACACACGCACGCATACACACAAATGCACACAGGGACGGGGCACATTGCCACAAGCGTCCACACTTCTGCACTACCTGATGCGATCTAATTAGAACCGGACTCGAGACTACCTCCTGAGGTGGGTCTCGAGTCCGGTTCTCGAGTATGGTATTAAATGCTGCGTAGTGTGGACGCAAACTGTATTTAACACTTTTAAGCCGCTTAAATGCAACTAATACGGTTTAAAAGGCATAGTGTGGACAGGGCCATAGTGTCTGAAACTGTCTCTCACAGGCATATGGCATCTTAATTTGAATATTCAGTATGTGACAACACTTGCTTCTCTGGCCTCCATCTTTATGTTCAGCAGCACCATTTAAATACAATGCCACGTAAACTATGGGAACACAGGAAATGATAATATCCAGTACAGCATAACATTCTTCTTCTTTTTATAGTATTATGTCAAATGGATTTAATATTTGAATAGTATATTTATAGCAAGTCATTTTCAACTTCAATGTTGAAGGTGATGCTGCAGTTAGAGTTTGTAAATTGTTAATGTGTACTCTCTTACTTCTCATGTAAGCTTGATGAACTGAAACATACTGCATGACTAGATAAACAATGTCAAGGCACAAATATGTTTAGACTTTCTCTTTGTGTGCTGAGTCACCAAATGAACAAAATAAAATGAATAATAGAACAGTGTATCCATTTCGAATTGTTGTTCTGTACTCAAGGTTAATGTACTTTGTGTTTTCATCACACCACGGTGTTTCACAATACTTGTGATGGTTCTGATGGGCTACTTGCATGATAAGATCAAATTATCATTTAGTGACGCACTATTTTGTTAAAGACAAAAAGTGAAATAAGTTTAGGGAGAGTATGTATTCATGCCAACTATAAAACCCACTTGTTCTTCATTCAAGAACCACTTGGTGAACTACAGTGACAATTAACTACGTTGTGTATCTGGTCTTGTATCACGGTAAAAAACAATACTGTACATACCACTATTATGATAAGATATATCATGTAAAAAAAAAAGTATCATGATTCATCGATACACAATTAATTGATACCCTAATACCGTCCAAGTGTACAGTACACATTTCAAATCAGTTTTAAAAAACAATGTACTTGAAGCTGCTTGGAGATGGTCTTGTAGCCTTTACCTTTACCATGCTTGTCTATTATTTTCTTTCTGATCTCCTCAGACAACTCTCTCCTTTGCTTTCTCTGGTCCATGTTCAGTGTGGTGCACACAATGATACCAAACAGCACAGTAACTACTTTTCTCCATTTAAAAAGGCTGAATGACTGATTACAAGATTGGAGACATGTGTGATACTAATTAAAGAAACCAATTAGTTTGAAATATCACTATAATCCAATTTTTTATTATCTTTTCTAAGGGGTACCAACAAATGTGTCCAGGCCATTTTAGAATATCTTTGTAGAATAAACAATAATTCATCTCTTTTCACAGCTTCTTTGCTTTATTCTATGACATACCAAAGGCATGCAAGTATACATGATAAAAATAGCTTTTAATTTCATCACTTTTCAGGAGGAATGAGCATTATTTCAATGAGCTGTAAGGGTACCAACAAATTTGAGCACGTCTGTATATATATATATATATATATATATATATATATTTTTTTTTTTTAATTGCACCAGAATTACAATGTAATTCAGCGAGTTTTCCATTTCCTTGACCTTATGCTGTAAAGTTCTGTTTACCAGCAGACTGAAACAATAACTTTTCCAATCTCTTCTTTTAGTCCCCTATGCTATTAAACACAAGAAAACTGATGGGTGGCTAAGCCTAGAATGACATGATGAGATTTTCTATAAAACTTCAAATTAAAGTGAGAGATCACATTTCTCAGGATATACAAGAAAGTATTCCAATGGTTAGGCACAGTCGTGACATTAAAAATGTAAGCCTCACTTCATAAAACAGAACATGTTTTAATAAGAGTGCCTTGTTTTATCACTTGGTGGACATTTTGCACTGAGAAGATGCCTGCAGCTGCTTAATAGAGCGTGTTCTGGACAAGCTGTAATTCTTTCACTTCCTGGCTGTAAAAACAGTTTTTTGCTCAGTGTATTCATTGTCTACCTTCCACACATTTAAGCATATTTCAATATAGTGCTGCTGGCCGTTGACACGGCCCTATACACCTGGAATAAAAAACCAGAGGTGCCAGAATTCCAGCTTCAATTTGAATTTGTGGAAGGCAAAGGACAGTGATGACGAATGTGCTGTTCAAGATCATTCCGATAAGATTGTGTGATTGTGGTGGCCCTGGAAGATGCCGGAAGTCTCTGTCATGCTCCTCATACCATGCCCACAACACTGGCATGGTAAATGGATGCTTGTCGTCTGGACCGCAGCCATCGCCATCAGCATACAAGTGCAAAATTGCTGTGGACGCAATGATACTTATTAATGATACAATGAAAGGGTATTTAAAGGGAACTTTCTATTGTGAGTTTATTTCACTTTTTTTTGGAAAATGCTATAAACACAGATTTTTGGCCATCTACTCAAAATTAAAATGAAATGTTTACAAAATGTAAAACAGAAGCCTTAGAGATGCATATGTTTGCAGTCACGCTATGCTTGATGCAAATCTACAGGGTAAAAGAGATCTGGCCATCCTAATATGTAATTTAGAACAGGAAACATAAAAAGTAAACACACTCTGCCCTAAATCTTCTGTAAGACCTGCTTCTCTGATCTTATAAATGTTATTCTTTGCAAAGATATTGACCTAATTAAATTTATATTACATTTTCATTTAAAAAAATATATATGTAGTAATGAACATAAGCACGGAAAATTTAAAAAATCACCATAGGATTAATACAATGGAGTCGTGAAATTTAAAGAGACTGGATTATAAAAATGATATTCTAATCATTATTCCTAATTTGTGATGTGTTTCACTAGCCTCCATATATTCATTAACCCAATTAGAATGACAACCAAGTTGACTTTGTAATACATTTTAAGAAACATTTTAAGTAGTAGCAATGATTGCTTGTACTACAGAAACATGTGGCTTAAAATACAGTTAATTGCATAAAGCCTACTATATCTAGTATATTTTCCCTTTTTTTATATAGATCATGGACATTTTCAAATTACCAAAAAACAAAAAACATTTTTGCTGGACAAGCTCATAATATCAAATGATAAAGTATAAGTTTGCACATTCAGCATATGTTTGTTAATTTGAATATTTGTCAGTTTTAAATCAGTTATCTGGCCTGAATTGAAATAATATACTTATAAACCTGCTTTGGTATTGCTCTTTTTTTATTTTTTTACTTTGTTTTTTTGTTCATGACATCGAAATGTATACCTATTAATACTATATATATCATACAATATATTTCAATGTTGTTGCTGTTTTTATTTTTAATTGCTTAGGACTCAATATACCTGGATAATCACTGTGACTCACCATTTAAGTTAATATCGTTTAAAACTTAAGCAGCAAGACTTAGGCCAAATGTGTTTTAAACTCTTTCCTCCTTGGGGCTCCCAAATACTGCAGGGAAACAGTAGCTTAGCAACACCAAATGGATACCGAATTCACAAGTGCACCAGTGGTTTAATGCCCCTCCCAAGTGGCAGGAAGACAGGCCCATAAAACTTACTGAATGGGACAGGTGGACTGGATCTGTTGTTAAAAGCAGAACTTGGCTCCTGGCCTAGATAATTTTATTGACCCAGGTTGTCTGCATTAACTGCCCCTGTGGGGTATGATTCATAATTGGACAAAGCAAGTCCCAACCAATCAATGTTTTGATTTAAATCTAACAAAAGTAGTCATATTAAAGCTCTGTAATGTAAAATGTGGTTTACAGGCATTACCCCAAGGGGCCCAGCAATCCAGTGGTTAAGATGGAAAATTGGCTGGTCACAGCTGAACGGAGAACTGATTCCCTTAGGGCAGTGTTTCCCAAACTTTTTGATTGGCGACCCAAATGAACACAGGAATAATAACCCACGACCCCAAATTATTCAGTATTTGGTTTTTTAACTTAAATACTTCTTAACCAATCAAAAAGCCATGTTTCATTTATTTGTAACTACACTACACTATATAAGCATTCAGGCTTTGATAGTTTAACAGCTTGCTAAAATGTTTGCTTTTATCAAATTAATTATTAGTAAAAAATGGTATTAAACTAACATATTGTAAAGACGAGGCAGGACTTGTACGAACATTCTTTATCATGACAGCCAGCTCAGGTTTTTGAATTAAGGGTTCCCTTCGCGTGGACATAAGGACTGCAGCCAATCGCAGACATGCATTTGCAAGAGAGGCCCCATGGGGATTGATGGACTATGTGGGTGCATTGAGATAATGGGTGGTGGGACAGGAATGCATGCCTGTGATTGGGGGAGCGCGCATGACAGAGCGAAATGTAAGCCTGGCAGAGGGAGGGGCTGGGTGAAGAGTGAGTTTTGGAGCTGTGGGAGAAAACCTTTTTTTTTTTTTTTTTTACCAATTCAGACACGCAGAGACTGTTGGCTTTGTGTGTGTTACCTGCCTGTTTATTAAACCCTTGTGTTTATCCTGTGTTTGTCAATGTTTATTGCATTTATTTTATTGAACTGCTCATTCTTGTGAAATAAACCGTGCATTTGAGACCAGCATACTTGCCTGGATTGCTTCCTTTACCTCCACGTTACAATATCAATTTAAAATTATGTTGCAACATAATGAATACCAGTTTTAATTTCCAATTCAGCATCAAACATTGCAAACATACCGTCAGGAAAAACTTGTGTCGTTTCACAATGCAATCTGGCTTTCATGAGCCAGTACTTCACAACAAATGACACATGAGGACAGGGGTGCTGGGGGTGTGGCAAAAGACTGGTGATAAAACAATACATTGTTTACATAATTACTGCTAATGATTTGTATGCAAATTATATTTATTTTGAATATAAGCGTAATCCAGGGCGATTTACAGTCGTAAACAAAAATACATTTCAAGAATCACAATACAAGTATTAATACAATTAAGAGCAAGATAAAATACAATCACTTCGGTTCTAGCAAGTACAAGTATATGACAAAATACGATTCAGTAACGGAGCAGATAATAGTGTCAGTGATAGTTATATCAGGATATAATTAAATACAAAATACTACAGATTAAATGACACTTGACAGATTACAGTACTCTAAAGTACAGGGTTAAATGCAGTAAAATAGGGAGCAGATAAGAGCAAGTAAAGTGCATTTAAGGAAGAGTGATAAGTGTCCAGATGGAAAAGAGGAGTTTCTACAGGTGCTGTCTGAAGAGGTGAGGAGTCGCTGGAAGATTAAATAAAATCTTAACAGTGTGTGCTGAACTTCATATTTTTTAGATTGTTTGTGACCCATCAGAAACCTTGCGGTGACACATATTTGGGTCACGACCCCCACTTTGGGAAACGTTGCCTTAGGGACAGCATCCCCCTTGGAAAAAGCTGTTGTGGGATTGCCCCTTCTTTTTAAATGTGAACCTCCGAAAAACACAACTCGCTTTACATAGGGAAGCCTACTTAAAATAGTTTCTCACTGGAAAGGAGAAAACTACTGTGAAAATACATACATTTAGAACTTCATTATAATTAACTTATTTAGCTTGTTCAAATGCATGGCAGAGTCACTGGGTGGGTGGGAGTGAATACTATTAAGCTGTAACAGTATATACTTCATGGCTTGCTCTGTTGCGCTTTTGTGCAAGGTAGTGGCCAGTATGATGGCATGACATTTATAGAACATTCTTCAGGCTGTAAAGAGGGCTTGAGATAAGGTAAAGGGTGGGGTGTTTTTTAGAGCATCATTTATAGGGTCACTTATGATCCTATAGAGTTTCAAACCAATGTAATCAACCAATGTAACTGGCTGATCAAATTGCACAAAATGACAATCGGTTATACCATAACAGATAGGAGTTAATTTATTAAATCACAAAAAAGGAGCACACAGGTATTACTTATGACTGTGGGTTTATTCATAATAGTAGTAGTAGTGGTAGTGGTCACAGTACTGTATGCAAGACATTTGATTAGATTCACATCATAAGTTTATTTTTGTCTCTAATTTTCAGCAGTCATGCTGTACAGTCCAAAGTAGTACTCACCAAGATCTATTTTGTTTTTTTTAAAGCACAAAGTAATTGCTGAAACAGATTGATATACTGCCATCTATTGGAAAGCAAGATGTATGAACAAAGTAAAAAAAAAGGCTTACATCAATAGTTAAGTAAATCAAAGTGAAGAGGAATAAACTAAGTATCACTGGTGTATTGTAGAGACGCAATTGGAATATTGCATAGGGTGAGAGTGGTCAGAGCTGCTGCCCTGCTTTTTAACCATCCTGTGTGGGGTGGAAAGCAGCTAGTATCTTAGAACAACCTGCAATATACACTGAGTGTACAAATTATTAGGAACACCTTCCTAATATTTTGTTGCACCCCCTTTTGCCCTCAGAACAGCCTCAATTCGTCGGGGCATGGACTCTACAAGGTGTCGAAAGCGTTCCACAGGGATAAGAACAGAAGAACATAAGAAAGTTTACAAATAAGAGGAGGCCATTCAGCCCATCTTGCTTGTTTGGTTGTTAGTAGCTTATTGATCCCAGAATCTCATCAAGCAGCTTCTTGAAGGATCCCAGGGTGTCAGCTTCAACAACATTACTGGGGAGTTGGTTCCAGACCCTCACAATTCTCTGTGTAAAAAAGTGCCTACTATTTTCTGTTCTGAATGCCCCTTTATCTAATCTCCATTTGTGACCCCTGGTCCTTGTTTCTTTTTTCAGGTCAAAAAAGTCCTCTGGTTCAACACTGTCTATACATTTTAGGATTTTGAATGTTTGAATCAGATCGCTGCGTAGTCTTCTTTGTTCAAGACTGAATAGATTCAATTCTTTTGGCCTGTCTGCATACAACATGCCTTTTAAACACCCGGATAATTCTGGTTGCTCTTCTTTGCACTCTTTCTAGAGCAGCAATATCCTTTTCGTAACAAGGTGACCAGAACTGAACACAATATTCTAGGTGAGGTCCTACTAATGCATTGTAAAGTTTTAACATTACTTCCCTTGATTTAAATTCAACACTTCTCACAATATAGCCGAGCATCTTGTTGGCCTTTTTTTATAGCTTCCCCACATTGTCTAGATGAAGACATTTCTGAGTCAACATAAACTCCTTCCCTTCTTCAATTTCAGTATCTCCCATATGATATTTATAATGCACATTTTTATTGCCTGCATGCAGTACTTTACAGTTTTCTCTATTAAATTTCATTTGCCATGTGTCTGCCCAGTTCTGAATGCTGTCTAGATCATTTTGAATGAACTTTGCTGCTGCAACAGTGTTTGCCACTCCTCCTATTTTTGTGTCGTCTGCAAATTTAACAAGTTTGCTTACTATACCAGAATCTAAATCATTAATGTAGATTAGGAAGAGCAGAGGACATAATACTGACTGTGGTACACCACTGGTTACCTCACTCCATTTTGAGGTTTCTCCTCTAATCAGTACTTTCTGTTTTCTACATGTTAACCACTCCCTAATCCATGTGCATGCATTTCCTTGAATCCCTACTGTGTTCAGTTTGAGAATTAATCTTTTATGTGGGACTGTCAAAAGCTTTCTGGAAATCTAAATAAACCATGTCGTATGCTTTGCAATTATCCATTGTCAATGTTGCATCCTCAAAAAAGTCAAGGATGCTGGCCCATGTTGACTCCAATGCTTCCCACAGTTGTGTCAAGTTGGCTGGTAGTGGATCTCTACTCCGAATAGCTTGTTCCATCTCATCCTACAGATGCTCAATTGGATTGAGATCTGGTGACTGGGCAGGCCACTGCAGTAAGCTGAATTCACTGTCATGTTCGTGGAACCATTCCTGGACAATCCTAGCCTTGTGGCATGTGGCATTATCCTGCTGAAAAAATCCATTAGCAGATGGATACACTGCTGCCATGAAGGGATGCACCTGATTGGCAATGATGTTCAGATATCCTGTGGCATTCAAACATTGCTCCACTTTTATCAAGGGGCCCAATGTGTGCCATGAAAACACACCCCACACCAGCACACCACCACCACTAGCCTGCAATATTGACACGCGACATGATGGATGCATGTACTCATGTTGTTTTCTCCATACCCTAGTCCTCCCATCAGCATGAAACAGCAGGAACCGGGATTCATCAGACCAGCCAATGTTTTTCCAATCCTCCAGTGTCCAGTGTTTTCGTTCCTTAGCCCACTGCAACCGCAGTTTTTTGTGTTTTGCTGAAAGAAGTGGAACTCTGTTAGGTCATCAGCTGCCATAACCCATTCGTGTCAAGGTACGACGAGTTGTGCATTCTTTTATGGGTCTTTTGGCACCAATGTTGTACTGGACTGTCAGTTGACTAACTGTAGCCTGTCTGTTGTTCTGCACAATTCGTGTCAGCCTCCTTTGGCCTCTTTCATCAATGAGCTGTTTTCGACCATTGGCCTGCCATTGGCTGGATGTCCTTTAGGTGGTGACCATCCTTGATACACACGGGAAACTGTTGAGCATGAAAAACCCAGCAGCGTTGCAGTTCTTCACACACTCAAACCGGCATGCCTGGCACCTACTACCATACCCCGTTGAAAGGCACTTAAATCTTTTGTCTTGCCCATTTACCCTCTGAATGGCACACACACAGTACACAATCCATGTCTCAATTGTGTCAAGGCATAAAAATCCTTCTTTAACCTGTCTCCCCTTCATCTACACTGATTGAAGTGGATTTAACAGGTTACATCAATAAGGGATCATAGCTTTCACCTGGATTCACCTCGTCAGTCTATTTCATGGAAAGAGCAGGTGTTCCTAATGTTTTGTACACTCAGTGTATAGTTAAATAAGAATACTTAAACAGTACACTACAGTAGCTACAGGTACATGATCTGTTTTTGTGCTTACCTTCATATATATCTTCTGTTTCTGTGCTTATCTTCAAAGTCACATTGGATGTGGTCAATAAAGTGAATAATAGATGTTGTCTCTGATACTAAGTTTATGTACAGTAGTTCAAAGTAACATTGCAGTTAAAACTGAAGGTTCTTTTTTAATGCCTACCCCATTACCATTAAAGATTTTACAGTATTTATCAAGTTTACTGATGACTTCAAGGTAATGTTGCATTTTACCCCCTGAAAATACATTGTACTCTCTCTGTGTTCATATAAGAGGGTAAGTTACCCCCAGACCCAACACCTTACCTGGAACGCTGGTTACATGTTTACTGTTGAACAGTTACAGTGATTCCTCCCCATTTCTGTTGAAAAATTTAGTTATGGTGAGCAATACTGCCTACGATGACTCTGCAAAAGCACAATTCATATCCCTCTGCATCTTTCTTGCAGACCTACAGAAACAACACTGCAGGAAGGCTAGCAGTCGACGGACCGATCGCTCTGTAAGTAAATAATATTTAATTTGTAAGTGAAGGATTGCTGGTTGAGGTTGTAACGTGAGTGAGTTGTGTTGGTGTAACAATCGACCAAACTCGCACAGGGCATAGCTGACTGGATTTAGAATAAATTGCAACGAATTATCTAGAGCCCCCAGCTCTAAACCTGTAGGGCATTATATAAGCACTGACGCAAACTTAGTGCACCAGCTCACCGAAGGGCCTCATCACCAAAGGGCCGGCAGTCTACACTGTGGATCAGCTGCCAAACTCTCTACCCACGCTTCAAACTGAACGCTCCAACTCCAAACCAGGTTTGTATACACTTCCTTTTTTTCTCTTCTCTTTATTATTGAATGCTCTCGCTCCTCCTGTACCTGTCTGTTCGTCCCTGTCTCAGCACCACTCTCTCCCATAGTCATTTCTACTTCCTTTCCTCTAGTGCTCCCTACCATAACTATCTTTAATATCCCTGTAATCCTCTCCTCTCGTTCCTGTCCTCTGTCTCCTCCCTCCTGCCGCAAATCTAACTCCTCTAACCTCATCTCCCTGCTTCTCCCTCTTTCCCCTGCTCACCCCCCCCCCCCCCCCCCCCCCCCCGACCCACTCTCTGGCGCCCTCTGGAATTTCTCTAGGCTAACTTAGTCTCTGTCTATGCCTCCCACCTCTCTCTTGACTTCCTAGCTCTCACTGAAACCTGAATCTCCCCTGATAACACTGCCACTCCAGCTTCCCTTTCCACTTTCTATGTCTTCTCCCACTCTCCTCACCCCTCTGGACGGGGTGGGGAAACATAAGAACATAAGAAAGTTTACAAACAAGAGGAGGCCATTCAGCCCATCTTGCTTGTTTGGTTGTTAGTAGCTTATTGATCCCAGAATCTCATCAAGTAGCTTCTTGAAGGATTCCAGGGTGTCAGTTTCAACAACATTACTGGGGAGTTGGTTCCATACCCTCACAAACAGGACTTCTGCTCTCTCCCTCCCTGCTTTTTTCTGTCCCCCCTGCTCTCTCCTCTCTCTCTCTTAGCACCTTTGAGTTTCATGCTGTTGAAATCACTTCCCTTTGTCACCTCCTCCTCATTGTTCTCTACTGCCCTCCTGGACCCCTTACTCACTTTCTTGATGAGCTTGACTTCCTCCTCTCCTCCCTCCCCTCTCCCTCCATCCCTGTTGTTATACTAGGTGACTTCAACATCCACCTCTCCAACCATATCCACTCTGCTGGATTTCTCCCCCTTCTCCACTCCTTCGCCTTCTGTCTCTCCTCGTCACCCCCCACTCACTCAGTGGGCTGTCAACTGGATCTTGTCTAGACTGATTGCCCCTCGCCCTCTCTGTCACTCCTCTCAACATCTCTGACCACTACTTTATCTCCTTCTCTCTGTCGCTCCCTTCCCTTCCTACTCCACCGACCCCCTCTGTCACCTTCTGTTGAAACCTCCAAATGGAGATTAAATTCAGAACAGAAAATAGGAGGCAGTTTTTTACACATAGAATTGTGAGGGTCTGGAACCAACTCCCCAGTAATGTTGTTGAAGCTGACACCCTGGGATCCTTCAAGAAGCTGCTTGATGAGATTCTGGGATCAATAAGCTACAAACAACCAAACGAGCAAGATGGGCTGAATGGCCTCCTCTCGTTTGTAAACTTTCTTATGTTCTTACACTCACCTCCAAACGCTCCTACTTCCACTTTATCATTCAGTCCTCCACTAACAATCCTTGTAAACTTTTCTCTACCTTAGCTCCCCCCTCCACCCTCCTCCATCTCGGCTGATAACTTTGCCTCCTTCTCCTCCTTGCCTCGCTACCACCCTCTGCAACCCCTACTATTCTACCCTCCTTCTCACCCCTCTCAGACTCTGATCTGTGCTCACTGCTTCAAAGACATAAACCCACCACGTGTGCTCTGGACCCCCTCCCCACTCACCTCTTCCAGACTGCTGCCACTGCCCTACTCACTCTCTTCAACACCTCTCTGCTCCCTGGCTGTTTCCCCTCTGCCTTCAAACAAGCCTGCATCACCCCCATCCTAAAAAAAACCCTCCTTGGATCCTTCATCCCTCCAGAACTACCATCCTGTCTCCCTCCTCCCATTCCTCTCTAAAACTCTCAAGTGAGCGGTTCACCGCCAGCTCTCTGCTTTCCTGTCAACACATTCTCTGCTCGACCCGCTCCAATCTGGTTTTGGCCCAGCACACTCAAACTCTCTACTCATGCTACTTCTCTCTCCTCTGTCCTGTGCTAATCCACCACCCTCTCTCCCTCCTCATCCAACAACAACCTTGGTGTTACCCTTGACCCCTCCCTCTCCTACTCTCAGCACATCTCTACTCAGGCACAATCCTGTTGCTTCTTCCTCAGCAACATACGCATAATTCGCCCCTTCCTCACTGATTACTCCACACAGCTCCTAGTTCAAGTCCTGATACTGTCCCACCTTGACTACTGGAACTCCCTCCTGGCTGGCCTTCCTGCCTCTGCTACCCGTCCACTCCAGCTCATCCAAAACTCTGCTGCTCGCCTTGTCTCCTCCTTTCTCTGTTTCTCCCATGCTTCACCGCTGCTCCGCTCTCTGCACTGGCTCCCTATCGCTGCTCGCATTCAATTCAAAACTCTTGTACTCGTCTGTCGCTGTCTTGCCCATTCTGCTCCCTCCTATCTCCAGACTATAATTTCTCCCCCTCTCGACACCTCCACCTCCGGCAGACTAGCTGTACCCCACCTCCGCTCCCCCGTCTCCAAAGCCCGCTCCTTCTCCACCCTTGCCCCTCAGTGGTGGAATGACCTACTCACGGATATCAGGACTGCTCAGTCCCTAACTACCTTCCGGCGCCTCCTCAGGACACACCTGTTCAGACAGCATCTGTAAGCACTACAACTCTCGACCATGCTGGACTATATGGCACCCACTTGTACCAGTACTTGCATCAGCTTGTACTTGCACTGAACAACTCCATACCTTGCTGCATTCAACTACTGCTCATACCTATAAGTACTTACTATATCTTGTATTTGATTTTACTCTCATAGGCATCTGATTGGTTAAACAGCATCACATTACCATGCGTTTATAGAGCATATACCATGGCTTGCATACTAATGAGCCATTTCACACTGAATAAATCACTACGCACCACTACATTCTAAGTTCCATGACAAACTGCCATTTTATTTGTTATTGGTTACAAAACCACTGCTAAAAATGAGTGACATTCCACCTATTTCTTTTAATGTGGATGAAACTCCAGATAACACCAACTTTCTGAGTGAAGACTGCAAAAAATTATTATAAAATAAGCGTACCAGCAACTGTCAGGAGTAGACACTAGTGTTGTAAATCGAACCCTGGCGTTGACATCGATTACCGTGCAAATTCTAATGACGAGTATTGATCATTATCGAGTTAAAATGCTTTAAAAAAAAAAAAAAACTTCCCTCGCAGTAACAGTTTAAAGGAACAAAATAGTCCTCTTTTTATAGAGCATGGTATAAAAAACTAATTCAAACAAATCCCAATGTTTTAAGACACGTCTGATTGCATTACATTGGCATTTAAATATAGCACGCTCCAATTTTCATATTCCTGGCGTCACTAGACTTAGCCTTGTTTTGTGCAAAATCTGACACATTTCCAGTGTAAACATAACAGTAAATTAAGAAAACAAAAAAAACAAACCCCATTGTCTAAAGGAGAAAAAAAGGTTTGAAAACTACATTAACATTATGGACTATTCACATGCAAATAATTCAATCTCTTATTTATTTATTTTTATTTGCTGTCGGTTACAATTTATGAATTACGTGGCCCAGCTTCTGCTAGCGAAAGCAGCCGTCCCTTCCAGTGTCCGGGGCTGCAGAGATGCAGTTCACTTTTTGAACTATATTTAATTGTCTCATGAAACAAGCAAAGAAAAAGATTTGCGATTCTCTGTCCCTTTTATGCTATCACGCATGACCCCTTGGTAAACAAGTGCAGCTGTCTCTACTGTCTGCAGCTGCTACGTAATTTACCTTCCGGGTCAATACGTTCCTGCAACAGAATCTCGCCTTCTTCCAGACTGACCGACTACCCGGCCCGGAGAAAGAACTGTCAGGCCAGCCCGTCCAAAGACTTTCGCTGCTTAGCGCCCTCACAGGTTTCTGTCATAGTATATATATATATATATATATATATATATATATATATATATATATATATATATATATATATATATATACATATATATATATATATATATATATACATACATACACACACACACACACATGTCCAGAATGTAAATGTTATTTGTCATACTGGAAGTTCACCGTAAACCACGACGATGAATGAATTAATAACTTGTTATTAAAAAATTGTCAGTGACTGCCTGCACAGGCAAGCCCAATTGTGCTAGTTTTAAGCAGAACTGGCAACCCTGGTGTGCAGGCTAATTTGTGCAGTGTAAATGAAGATTTCAGGGGCTGACTTCTGAATAATGTGCAAAAGATACTGCTGTGCTGTGTCAACACAAACCTACTCTGTCCCAGCAGTTATAATTATGTTATGACGTATAAAAACTATTTTAATTTCTAAAACAATATTGGTCTATTAAACCACAAATAATTTGCCCTGAGTGCCCTTCAGTGTATGTTACAACTCAAAGAGGTTTTATTGTGAGGTTAATTAGACACACCCAAGCTTACCTATACTGTATAAGATGTTTAATTAAGCTCCCAGTAAAATCTGTAATGGATCAAACTGCTATGCTTTGTGAATTTATTTCCATCCCAGATTTACCCATAATGCTGATGTAAATCATGTTTAGCAGACGTAAAGTCTGATTTTAGCAGCCGCTAAAAATGCGGCGTATGTAAAGAGCGGTGTTCACCTGCTGTTCTGCACCCGCTATCAACTTTGCACTTTGCCATCATTAATCCATTAAAATGATACTGAAATGCATTCAAATGAAGAAAAGAGCATGGAATACTAAAAGGGCATAAACATTGTAATGTGATGTAAGGATTTTGCCTTGCACTTAGGCAATTGCTGACCCTCCAAAAACGTTACACCTCTTCTTACAAGGTGCAAACCATTGTAGAAGAGAGTAACTAAGTGCTGTATAAAAACACACACCTGCAGAGACCTGTCATTGGCTTCAGGGTGGCTGCTGTGGTACACTTCCTGATGCGGCGACGCTTGGCTCTTGTTAAGGAGAGACAGGAACACGTTTGGAGGAGAAGGACAAGACGCAGAAGACCCTGCATATTCAATCTCAGGGTAATTTTGTTTGGGATGCCAGAGAATGTGATGCTAAAGCATTATCGTCTCACTCCGCAGGTAATCCTTGACCATAGCTGAACTGAGGGATGAGCTAGACCCCTGAGTTAATCTAGACACCGCTATCCCTGCACATGTGAAAGTGCTGTGTTCTCTGCACTACTTAGACTCTGGTTCCTTTCAGACCACAGTTGGAATGTCTGGAGGGATAGCCCAATCCACCTTTTCAAGTGCTAGGCATATTTCTGGATGTCATGGGCAGGCCAATACATATCATTTCCTAAGGATACTATCATAACTGATTTTGGCTGAGGCTTTTACAAACAACTCCAATTTGAATTTTGCATCCACAATTATTTGCACTCCGCCTATACTTACATCACCCCCTTAATGTCTTATTTATTTTTACTTACTGTATTGTAATGTGGTGCCAACCTCCCTCATGTCTCTGACAGTGTGACACATGCATATATTGTATATATTGGTATTACCTTAAAAAAGTTGTATAAGTCAATTTTCTAGTCATTTTTTTAGAGCCCTTAAAAAGGGGGAGCGACTAATACACCAGTGCGATGTATGTGCTGGTGTGTCTAATATTAAACTACTGTACCAGTGCCACAATGGGATTACTAAAGTCATGGTTATGGCTCACACATTTTTTCAGGATCTACGGCATTCAGGTCATGTTGCTAGGTAGAAACACAAAACCACTGTTCTAATTAAAAGTTTTAATTTGTTACTCTCAATACCCTTAGTCATTTTAAGTCATCCTTAGTCATCCTCTCAACCCAGAGTGGTTATCAGTTACCAATTCTCGGAAATACAAAAATGTCACAGCTATACTGCTTCACTGTTAACACAATAGTCATTCCCATCTTCCCGAGCCACTGATTTATATATTTATAAATAGTGGTTAAAGTTATCAATCTTCGGACTATGAAAACGTCACTTCACTGTTAACACAATAGCTGTCAATCTCTATGAATTTCCTTATTCCCAGCCTACTGAGCCATTGATTTGTCAGCATTCAAACTGAACCCGCCCCTGGGATCCGTACCAAACAGCTATTGGTTAGAAAGCCGAGTAAACTTATCATGTCTTCCGTTCATTGTAACTGTAATGCTATAATAATGCGGACTTGACTTTGAGAATGGATAAAGTAGGACAGTCAGTCAAAAAATGAAAATGCTACACAACAGGTTTGAAATTGCACATTGCTGAATTTGCCGAAATGCATGTCAATCTCAATGCTGAAAAACACAGTACGTGACTGGAGACGAAACAAAGACAAACTTAAAATGACGAGAGAAAAACAAGCTGATATAGGAGGAATGTGTTTATGGATCGATGTAGAAAGCATTTTGTAGAAAGCATTTTGATTGAGTGGAGTACTTTGAATGACATTAATACAAACTGTAACTTGTTCTACATGTCAGTGCAACGCAGTGGTACACTTGTAAAGTATGTGTATGGTTATTGATTAACAAAACAAAATGCATGTATTTGTACAGCTGGAAATTTAATGCAATTGTACTGTACCGTATTGCAATAGTAACATGTTTGGTTTACTGGTTATTAGATAGTGCACAGTTTATTTATTTTTTGTAATTGACACAAGTAGCACTGTTTAATAATTTTCTTTTAAATTTGAATTAATACAGCAAATTTGTAAAACCCAATGGAACTAGAACTATTGTCTACTATATGTCTTAATGCATACAGAAAGGGTGCTCTCCATTAAATATGATATTATTTGTTTACTTAGCAGATGCCTTTATCCAAGACGACTTATATAGACTAGGGTGTGTGAAAAAAAAAATCATCATAATGGTTTCATTTAATTAAAATAAATATATATATATATATATTTAAACACAGCTGTTTTATCATCTTTGGCCCTTGGTGCTTGTCTTGTGCAGGCATGTTTTAAGGTAGAATACAGTAAGTATGTTGTGTTCAAATAATTGGGATTTTTAAAAAAATGAAACACAGTATGTAATTGAAAAATATTATATTGAAATATAATGACCTATGAATTCATGCTATTATTATTACTAATATTGTACTCATATTACGCATAAATGTAGTGCAGCGAAGGATTTATACGTTTTGATGATTTAAAATGCTTCTACCTTTGAATCGTTTGAGGCTAGATATAGCTCATATTTCAACAATAAGCACATATATCAACGAAAAGTAGGCAGAACGGAAAGTAATAACTACTCTGTTAATTTAATTTTCATTTGACCTGTTTTGTGTTTTGGTGTTTTATACTGTTTTGATGTCTAAAAAATGCATTCCATTTATAATGCCAAAAGTTTGCATTAAAACCATGGCGATGAATAAATGAATAGGAAACGCAGACGCATGAGCATATCTCAGAGGAATGCACATGCTTTTTGTATCCAAGGCTCTGCCTGTTCAGTTTTCATCCCGACAGGAAAAATAGATTTTGTACTGACAAATGTCATATAAACAGATGTTAAGAAGATATGAAAAGTGTTGTCGGTAAGATTCTACTACTGCAGCCTCCTGCCTTTTTTTCTGCCTCCCCATTTTTATTTTTGGCTGCCAAATGCCACTGATCCCCGCAGAAGGTGCACTCAGACCAGGGCTGCAATGAAAAAGACCCGCAACACACCGCTGGTCTGGAAGTCTGGACCACAGTGTTTGGGACTCTGTTTCTAATTACTAACAAAGCATTTACCACAGTGCAAAGTTAACACCAGTTTTATCCTCAAAACAAAACAAAACATAGATGTTAAAAAGCTTTAAATAAATCACTCAGGAATCACTCAGGGTGTTCTTTCAAGAGCTCCTACACTTACCTTTTTTTTTTTTTTTTTTTTTTTAAGAAATCTAGTAGTTGCCAATTGATTTTACCCCGTTTTTCTCCCAGTTTGAAATGTCCAATTGTATTTTAGGCTCAGCTCACCGCTACCACCCCTGCGCTGACTCGGGAGCGGCGAAGATGAACACACTCTGTCCTCCAAAGCGTATGCCGTCAGCCGACCGTTTCTTTTCACTCTGCAGGCCCACCATGCAGCCAAACCAGAGCTACAGCATCGGAGGACAACGCAGCTCTGGGCACATTACAGGCAAGCCCGCAGGCGCCCGGCCAGACTACAGGGGCTGCTTGTGTGCAGTGAGCCGAGGACCCCCTGGCCGACCTAAGCCCTACCCTCCCCCCGGGAGCTCCCGTCCACGGTCAGAGGTGGAATAGTCCTACACATACCTTATTTCTGTAATATCGGCAGTTTTCTTTTTCGTTTTTTAAAAAATTGTATATACATTAAATATGAGGTTTTATGATAATTTAGTCTTCGGGCATCTGCAGCTTAATTTTAAGCTGTTTCCAAATAAGTACTGCACTGTAGAATAGGTTATGACTTATTATAGCCTGTCACACCCCAGGGAATCAAGTGACATTACCACAGTGACTTCACTTTTGATTTCAGGGATTTAGAACACTGAGCCACTTAATCAATAGGGTTCAAACCGGGTGATTCATTACAAGAGAGTGCTTGTAATGCATGGGTCTGTTCAGAAATCTAGTCAACACCCTGTGACTGGTAAGCCAAATCCAAGACATTTCCCACTTTTTAACATGTGGTACTCTTTTAAAGACATTATAAGAATATTTACCACTTTAAATTCCTCCCAATGATATTTGTGCTTTTATTTAACTGTATTAAGCGACCACCAGTCTAACGTGACCAGCGACCACAATTCTCTTACCCAGCAATGGACTCAAACCTGTATTAAGAACCCTTATACAGGGCTATTTTATGAAAAATATGGTTTCAAATGGTACGTCCTAAATTCAAAGGGATAGAGTAACCATTTTAGTGGTCTTTTATCCATAATCAATAAAACAACAGCGCTCTCTTATAAAGGAAGAGAGAAAATGTAGAGAAACAAAAGGGCCTTCCTAGATGTCAGAATTAAAGTTATTAAACTTGTAAAGACGGTCAGGTGCCAGAAAAACTGCTGAAAAATTTGGCACTAGAAAGACGCAGATACAGCATTTTGAAACGGAAAGAACTAGGGCTTGAAGTTTTAGGTTTTTGTTTTTGTTCACGTGACCGTGTTTTGAGCCGATTCAATATCTAAATTAAACTGTTAATTACTAATCAAAGTCGCTTCTTTTTACCTTGATGTCCTGATTGACTTGCTGATTCTGTTTCACCTTCTTCATTATTCGAACACAAGAGCAAGCAATGACATTAATCACTTCCCCCAGATGCTACTTTAACTTGCATTTCGTTCTCACACTTGCCTGGGAACTAGATATCTTCCAATGTGCCTGTTTCGTGTTGTGTTGTTCAACATGTACTTGAAAGGCAGACACAGGCACTGAAATTTGAAAAGGATTTAAAACATTTCGTGTGACCTGAGACAGGCAAACATTCATAACTTTCACACAATAATTTGTTTTGTAAATGCATTATCTAATTGAATGTTATCAAATTACATACTTCCTTTTGTTCATATTACATCTTCTGGCTTTTACAGTGTATGTAAGACATACATAACTACAGGAAAGCATGTCAGAGACAAATAGAAAATTCATAAGTTATGGGCCCTCTTTTAAGAGACCACCTGTGTTAAGAGGCCACTATTTGAATGTCCCTTGAGTGGTCTCTTAATACAGGGTTTACTGTACAGTTAATTATACAAACAACAACACCAGAGTAAGGTTGTAAGCTTTCAATTACATTTTCTTTGTATACTGGGATCTCGGGAACCTGTGTCTCCTGGCTGTCCACTTACCTATCTGGACGCATGCAGTCTGTTTTCTATGATGGAAACAGTGCAGACGCAAACCCGGTCACTTGCGGTGTCCCTCAAGGATCTGTTCTTGGGCCTCTTCTTTTCAACATCTACATGCTTGCTAACATAGCCTCATGTTTCACTCCTATGCAGATGACACCCAGCTCTACTAAAAATTAGACCCTGGAAGTCCCTCTGCCATGGTCCGGCTCTCAGCTTGCATCCAAGACATCGAGGCATGGATGTCTGACAACTTTCTTCAGCTCAACACTGACAAATCTGAACTTCTAGTAGGATCGAGAACTCAACTGAAGAATCTCAATATTGTTGCCTTGAACCTCGGAAACTGTATGCTGCTGCCTTCCCCCACCCCACTATGAAGCCTTGGTGTACTTCTGGATAGTAACCTTTCCTTTGATGCCCAAATCTCCTCTGTAGTCAAATTCTCCTTCTACCACCTCCGAAACTCTCAAAGGTCCGTCCCTACCTTTCCCTCCCAGATGCAGACACACTCTGTCATGCATTCATTTCCTCTCGACTCGAACACTACAACTCTCTCTAGTGCTGCTGCTAGGATCCTTACCAGATGTAAAAAACATGATCACATTACCCCCTGTCTTGCCCAGCTGCACTGGCTACCTGTAAAGTTCAGGATTACTTTCGAAATTCTCCTGCTTGCCTACAAGGCCCTTCATCACACAGGTCCAGAGTATCTCTCCAATCTGCTGACCTGCTATGTCCCTGCATGCAAGCTGAGGTCCTCTGACTCAGGCTTGCTTGTTATACCCAAGCAAAAGTGCACCACACTCGGAGAGCGCTCTTTTAGTTTCATGGCCCCAACTCTCTCCCAGCTTTAGTGCGTGTGGCTCTGTGACCGAGCTGTTGTTGCAGTGACGTGTGGGTAGTGACGTCACGGACCAGGAAGTAAACAAAGGCAATGAATGGCGCTGGTGAAACTGAGCGCTACGGCGCTTAGTGTTTTTATTAAATCAAAATTAAATTAAATCAAATCAAAAGATTTAAACAAACACAAAAAACTACAAAACAAAAAGGCGCGTTGGCTTTCAATGCTCTTTGAGCCTGGTATCTGTTATTAACTGCTGTCTAAATTGCTATTTCAGGTTTTTCACTCTTATTCGTATGATTCTGTATGACACACGTATCCACAATGTTTAGAATTCACATCCTAGCCTTTTATTTAATGTAGTATGCCTGTATTTAGTGTATTTGCGTTGTTTTTTTACTGTTTGTATTTAATGTACTATGCCCTGTATTTCACTGTATTTAATGTATTATGCATTGTTCCTCACTATCTTGTAAAGCGCTTTGTGATGGTGGTCCACTATGAAAGGCGCTATATAAACATGCTTTCACTTCTCAAAATACACTGTAGTAGTTTTTCAGGAATTCAGGATCGCTGTAAACCCATGAATCAAGCTAAGTACGATACTAGAAGTATAAGCGGTGCTGTTGGATAGCTACCGACTGCAGACCCGTTAACATTGCTTTGTTTTATTTCAATAACCACATTTATGTTTAAACAATATTATTTACAATTATGGAGGATATAACCGTTACTCAGTGAATGTTTTGTTTTATTTAGACAATTTCAAGTTATTAATTAAGAGCATTTAAAATTATTATTATTATTATTATTATTATTATTATTATTATTATTTAAACAGCAATGAAAAACATCAGTTTGAGTAAAATAAACTGTACAGGAAATGGATCATTTGTAAAAGCAGTAAGGTGAGTAATAAACTGACTCCATTGTGATTTAGCAGTTGGTTCAAACAATTTAACAACAATGGTGGATTGTAAATAAATATAAAACTATAAAGAGAATCCAGAAATTGGAAAACAAGGTTTTTATGCTGGGTTGTTTTTTGAATGATGATGATATTATTAATAATAATAATAATAATAATAATAATAATAATAATAATAATAATACTTAAATGAGATAGCTGTAGTAATTGTATCAAATAAATATGTGACTAAAACCAAGATTAACTGAGATTAATTTTTTTAATCTCAAAATTAATCGTGAAAGTTCATGGTTGCCCAGCTCTAGATACTATTTAATTTAGCTGAGTGTAGAAAACTTACCATTCTTTACCACCAGAGGTTGCTATTGGAATTCAGAAAAAATATCAAGCTCAAATATGACCCTTGTCTAGTGCAATGTAGAAGCAGCATTTTTTACTTTTGTAGTTGTGAGTGCTAAGCAGTGGTATTGTACACTTCCATTTGTCCTATATATTAATTTTATTAAAAGTGAAAAGCTCTAGGAAACTAACAACAGCTAATGTGAATGTTCAAAGCCAACCAAAAAATCCACTTTAGGTCAAAGATGTAGCCATTTCCTAACTGCTATAGTTTATACACAAGTCAAGTGCTAATAAACGCTGCAGACAAAAACAATATTCACAGCAGTAAAATGAATATATCAGGTCCTAACCATAATTCCTATACAAAAAAATGTCAGAATTATAAACCACCAACCTGGCATCTCCATAAACGTGAAATACATCACAACATTTGTAAAATAAGAGACGAAACATCTCAGTGTGCTAAAAAAATTATTTCAAATTCACACACTGAAATAAATATAGTTTTGTCAGAACTAGCGAAAGCAAAGCAGTCAAGCCAGGCATATAAGAATGTGAATAAAGCAGACAGGTCAGCAGTTTGGGAAGAATCTAGCATTTCCTGTACAGTGTATGCTCTCTAAAGTACTGATGCTCTTACCTTTCTTACGTCAAGTAACGATTCTTAATTACAATAACACCCCAATTAAAGGGAATAACCTTCTGTATTATGAAAATGGTCTAAATAACCAATTTAGTATAATGGAATTCATGAACTATAATGGAATTCATGAACTAAAATCGAACAAAATTTAGTATAATGGAATTCATGAACTAAAAGAACAAAATACAAGATGAAAATTTGATGAAGAAAAAAAAATCATTACAATAATCGCTACAACTGCAGCTATAAATGATATTATTTAATAATTCTATCATTTTTTAAATGGATGGGGCAAGCTTGATTAATTTTTATTGACACTTGTAGATATATTAGATGCTTTCTGTCAAAATGTGATGGATAGTGACCTTTGATCTTTATGATATATATATATATATATATATATATATATATATCTATTCTTTGCAAAATAACTTTGTTAATGTAACAGTTCAGTTAGGGTTGATAAAAAGACAAAAAGTGCTCTAGACACCAACTGGTAGGCTGCCAGGGTTGTATATATATATAATCATAACCATATTAAATATCATTTAGATTAAATAAAGGTCAAAGGGCCATCAGATTTTGACAGAAGGCTTCTAATGTAACTACTCACACTATGGACCTTTACATTGTCCAGGAAATCTTTTATTCTTAAACAACAGATAGTTATACAACATCGCACTGGCTTGGTGTATCTAAACAGATGATGATGATGATGTAAACATGCATGGCTCCTTTGAATCTCTGTATAAGTGAAAATGCATCTTCTTAGACCTTGGCAGTAGGTGCAGCAACACTTTGCTGCTTGCTGTGCAGTATTTTCCCACAAACAACACTTCAGTCGTTGTGCCTGACCCTGATTTATATGCAACCTCACAGCCACGCTGTATTTTACAAATATCTAGGAGCTGTGTGATTAATTAACATCTAGTTCATAGCCCTTGAAATTATTGCAGGATCTCAGGAGCTAATTAGCTTACTGTAAACCTTATAGTAATAATAACAATAGTTCAAAATTTAACAGCAGTGATGCCCATTTCATCATAATAAATGGCTGGGGGTTTTAAATATTAACTCTAGAGTGAAAGAGACGTGATAAATATGCATGAATGATAGGCCTAATGTGATATGTGGACCAATCCCAGTTATATCGTCTTAGAATAAAAATGTACTTACTACACTGATTTAAATAAAATGGTACAGAATTAATTAGAACCATGAACATTAATGGATGTTGTTTAAAAAAAAACATTTAATACAAAAAGCATACTTCAAATATGCAAGATTTTCTGAATATGAGATGCAACTAAATATATGTATGTAATTATGAATGTATGTACAATATGTTATGAAATATTACTCTAGTAGACACTACAGCAATAGGGACTTTTAACAAGCATTTATTCAGTGGATGAAAATACATTTTAATGCAATTCATTATTTCGAACCAATAGTATTCATTCATTCATTATACATAAACATTATTATAATGTTTATATTTTTAGATTTCTCATCAGGAAAATGTCCAAAGACATTCACATAGTTCCTAAAATGAAGTATGTCTATTTACAAGTGTATGTAAATAGCTAAAACAATTACTAAATTAATAAATACAAATATACACGGATGCACAGACAATGTAAACACGTACAATCTACCAATTTTAAATATAATGGAAAAACAAATTACAAATGTAGCTGCACAACACAGGTAGCATCAAGCAATAGAGATTTTAATCTCTTTCAAATTGATTGTATTGATGCCTGCAAAAAATGACTACACAGTTTCTCATGGGGTATAATTAGGAAAAACAGTAGGCCAAAAGCTGTACTTATATGTTCCAAAAATGAGAATAAAGGAGTTTGAGTATTTTTTTGTTATGTAATGCTATATTTATAAGGCAGTATTTATAAACACATTTGCATATATCAAGATGAAAAAGTTGTTTGAATTTGGGTAATTTGCATTTCTTGAAACATATGGCATAGCAGTGAGAGCCATGGGCCATGCCTTCATTAACTGAGCGTTGTTTCATCACTATCTCAGTTTCCTGCTGAGCCACCCTGTGGCGTAGCCTTCTGTCCCTGAGGTTTTAGTGACAAGGGACAATATGTCCCCAAGGTGAAAATCTGGGGAAATATCTCAGATCTGCTCTCCAAGGAGCTCAAATGATTATTTAATCAGACCTTAGTGGGGGAAAAAAGAAAAGACTTACAAAATTCAGTGACTAGAATACTGATCGATTTACAGATAACAGATTTGCAGGTAAAGTCTGGCACTTCTGAGCGTTAAGAGAACATGAATAGAGCAATGCTATGTTAAAAGTATACTAAACATCTGAACTGAAAGTAATGGCTGTCAATTTGTAAGTAGAACAAAACAGTTTGAAATGCAAACTGTACAACTGATTTGCATGATGCAGCTGAGCAGCATTCGGATATTAAAACATATTTTTCATCATCATTCTGTAACGTTATCGGTTTGTTTAACCTTTTTCAAACTGTAATGGTATGTAAGCCAAGTGAAAGTCCCTGGAATGAGCCATGATAAATAAGGCTCAGTGGCTAAACCCTGCATCTGTCAAATTCCAGTGACCTCTCTTAGACAGTAGCTAAATCAACTAAGTTTAGTGTGAGAATTTAAGCCTTGTTTTAGTTGCTATGCTTGTGAAAAAAAAAAGGTTAACCTACTTTAAAGTTCATTGTTTCAAAGTTTAGGTTTGCAGTTGACAAGCTCAATCGAGTTCAATCAAATCATGATTTGTATTAAAGAAAAGTTAAGTAAAAGTTAAGACTTTTTTATGGAAAAGAAGAGGTGACTTGATGCAATCTTTTTTATAAAATGATGAATGGGATTGAAAGATGGAAAGCACAATAATTAACCAAGGCTTGTTGGACCTGTTGACTTTTTAGTACATTGACAATAGATTAGTCTATTTTGTGTTAATGTGTTTTGGTTATGATTTCAGGAGCTGCTCTTCAATTCACGTTACCTGCCACAGGCATATGTAATGTAGGCTACTTTAGCCAAGGTGTCTTTATATTAATAAGCTCTGACACTTTCAGATGTACTGCAGTGTATTGCCATCAAAACAAAGAGAAACTTTATCAAAAATGTCGATCATTAGATCACTAGTCCTTGTTTTTAATGTGAAATCCAAGTTCAAGTTTACTTCCCACCTGCCACAGCCCCATTTTACACCTGGTGTCTATTTTAAACACATTTATACTGTAGTAAGGTGTGATTTGTGGTGTGTTCTGGTTTTACTAAATATGTAATATGTATTAACTTTTTATTTTCTAATATCACAAACTAATTATTTAATTTTGGTAATGTTTATAATTTCACTGTTTCTGCTGTTTGTAAAATAAAAGGCAGATGGCAAAAATGACATCATGAATATACTGTCAAAAAGGCGTTAAGGTATTCACTTTTATGTGTTCAATAAATTGTGACAGCCCTTAAAAGCAGGTTCCCCCTTTTAGATTTCAGATTTTATCATTAGTCAAGTGGTTGCTCAGGTGATAACATTGTTTGCTGTTGTATGGCTTTGAAGTTACCCATTGGTGGCAGATGAAGTTTTCTGATTGTCTAGACCAGTGGTGCGCAAAGTAAACCTCATGTTCTTACTTTATGAAAACGTGTCTATGGCCATTGTTTACTGTAAAAAGTGAAAAAAAATATAAAATGCAGCGTCAACATTATGTACTATTTATTACGAGAATAAACTAAACGTTTAACTTGAACTGCTGTTTGGCATCATTTGTTTTGTAGTTAATTCACTGGGGTAAAGTAAGGCCTACACAATGTATTCTTTACTCTTGAGATTTTTTTCTACTATAATGTGTTACATATTGTAACATCCTGCTGTAAAATAAAGGCACACACACAGGGGCCACGGCCACGCCCCCTTGCCTCTGCTGCTATGCTGTCTCTGCCTGCATTCTGAGCAATATAATGGCTTTTATTACTTTTTGAAAACAAACGAATATCCAAACAAATATTTAAATTATGAGTGAATATCCGAACATGAAAATCCTGTGTTAGTCCCAGCATTAATACATATATTGTGGCAGAGTAGGGGTTGGAGGAGAAAAGATGTAGTCCAGGAGGGTGCTACAGGACTACATTCCCCAGAATGCCACAGGAGTGAGCCAGGAGGAGGTTCACCTGGCTCTAATTTTAATGAGGGATGCCTGCCTGTGATTAGCAGGCAGGTATTTAAACAGGCCAAAAGGTTTGTTCGGGGCTGTCTGTGTGAAGCCGAGGTATGTGTGTAAGGACCAAAGACAAAATAAAAGGTAGTTTGTGAACCTTAGTGTTATGAAAATGTAGATGAACCTATTGCTAAGAAAGCAAAAGTAGGCAGAGTTTGTATGTTTCAGTCCTCTTGGACTACAGAAGGTGAATTTAAAAACTGGATTTGCATAGATAATGAAAGCAAGCACAATGCTAAATGCAGTTGGTGCAAGAAGGTGTTTAGCATAGCACCTGGCGGGGTGTGAGACGTTTGCAGCCACGCTAATAGCGCAAAACATATCAGCATATTGTTGGTGAGGAAATCTACATTTTTTGCCAAAAATACAGATCCTGCAATAACTGCTCACAACAAAAAGGTTACAGAATGTGAACTCAAACTGGCAGTTTTGTTGCAAGAAAGAACTTGCCATTAAATCTGATGGACGACATCTCGGAAAATGTTGCAGATTGGTTTCCTGATTCAAAAAGTGAGATTTCAGTTGTAAGCAGACAAAATGATCTATGATGATTAAGAATGTTATAGGGAAAATGAACAAAGAGGAATTGTGCACGAAGCTGAAATCCTGCAATTTCACACTACGAGCCAACTGATATATCAACAACAGTTGAAATGGCCATGGTTGTAATTTATTTTAACAGTGATATTGGTAAAGTTCAATACAAATTTTATCGTTTACTTGATTTGAAAAAAGCAGAAGCAGAAGCTATTTTTGTTGCAATCAAGGAATGTCTGGACGAGGATGGAATACCAATAGCCAATTTAATGGCACTTGAAACTGATGGGGCTAGTGTAATGATTGGAGCCAGAAATTCTGTGCTTTCACATTTTAAGGATGCACAACCAAATATCTTTCATAGACATTGCACATGTCACGTTGCTGCTCTGTGTGCTGCTGATGCATGCAAGACATTTCTGAAATTGATTGAGCAGCTTTGCAGAGACATTCACAACCATTTTGCACACAGTTACAAAAGAAAGCAACTGTACAAAGAGTTTCAGAGTTTGTAGAAGCAGACTCTCTATGAATATTGCAGTTGTGTTCAACGAGATGGCTCAGCCTGCTTGAATGTATCAATCGCCTAGTGAATCAATACGATGCGCTTGCTTGCAGGCTATTTTCTGTCAAGTGATGAGGGTGATCATTTGGTTACAGTGGACAGAATTAGCGCTCAATTGCAAGATCGAGTCGTGAAGTGTTATTTCTTATTTCTGCAAGCAGTGTTATCAATGTTTACACAATTTAACTGTTTCAGTCAAATTCTCCTATTTTAGACTATTCAGAGGCAAATCAGCTGCTGAAAACTGTAATGGGATGCTACATACGACCATAAGTGCTTCTGTCAGTTGAAGAGTTTTCATTAGAGAGTTTTGATCACTTGAACAGTTCAAATTTTAAATCAATGGAGCATATTTATCGGGTCTCAAACTAGACTACATTTGCAAAAAGTGGATAACTCATCAGCTGTCAAGGAGTTTAGGGTTGATGTTACTACATTCTACACAAATGCAGTCAGTGCAATCAAGAAGAGAATGCATGTTGGTGACAGAGTTTAGAAGCTTACTGCAATATTGAAGCCAGCAAACAGAACAGCAATGGAAGCATCAGACATTTTGGAACTGCCTAAGCGTTTTCCACAGGTTGTATCCCCAGCAGATTGATTGTTTAGAGATTGAGTTCATAACAGTTTTGGAGTTTTGCAAAAAAAAAATGCTGAAATAAATAATTGTAGACAAACTTTTTTTCCTCATCCACAAAAAGCAAAACTTTTGCTACAAAAGATTTTCCCTAAAATTCTTTATTTTTGAGAAATTTCTAGAAATTATACATTTCCATTGGGGAGTGTAAATTTTTGACAACAACTGTGTATATATATATATATATATATATATATATATATATAGAGAGAGAGAGAGAGAGAGAGAGAGAGAGAGAGAGAGACATGTGCAATTTTTGAAACTCCATTGGACAAAATGCTAGAAAAGTCTACTTGTCCTTCATAAAAATCTACTTGCCCCCTCACTGTCTAATAAAGAAAATATAATTCAGAGCATACTTGCCAAAACTGAGCCCATCTAATTTTTGTGTATTATACATGGCAAGTCAGACTCCACACACCAGGCCAATACAATAGAGATCCCTTTTAATAAGCGGTGCAGCATTTCAGGATTTTAGGTTTCAGTTTCGATTACAGTCCATGATTTTAAAGCACAGCATTACAGGAGAGCATACTAAATTGCTTTACATAACCAAAAATGCTTACCGAACCAAAAGGAAAAAAACCAACATTTTTTTACAGAAGATGTTGATAGTTGACAGATCTATCTGATAGCGAACGTCTTCACATTACGCACCCGTCAAACAATTTTGTGCAAAATGAAAACCAGACACGGTACATAACGCATTCTTTCTGATACTTCCTGAGTGTTGTGGCTCCACTGATAGTTTTACAGTTTTTAGGTAGGAGATCACTAAATTACACTTATGAAGACATTTCTACAGAAAAATGAATTTCCGGGTACATTTTAAAACTTATTTTTTACATTCAAATTAGGTAATTGTAGGGTGTATTTCATCATAGAGTGAAATCTCTTAATACTCAGATTCTCAGCTGTTTAAAAATGTATACTTTCAGTGGGTATTTGTCCTGATACACAAGCCGGAAGTCACATTGTGTCAGTCAGACCTCAAACAGGTAGAATGTTCACCGGAGCGGAAGGTTAAAGGTTTGGTTTCTAATCTACATTACCCAGAAGAACGACAATGACACTTGTTTAATACGTTGTGGTTTCCTATATGGCCATTGGATAAAGATAATTAATTTTGTTTTGTGGGCGTTGTGCTGTTGGTCTCACAGCTCAAAGTTGTATTAAAAATAATGAAGTCAATCTATAGCTTTACAAACCTACTGCCAACCACCTGATTAAGTAGCTTTTTAAAAAATATATAAATTGCTAAACCATTAAATATAAAATAGTTTATAGGTTTTTGAAATTTTATTATGTTAAATATTTTTCTTCTATATAGCTGGTGGTCAGACTTTACTGGGGTCCTACTGTAGACAAAAGGCAATGTAACAGTATTGTTGCATTAATTTAAAATATGTTTGTTACTGTGTGTGACTGCAGGTTTGTGAATTAAAAGGATATGTGTATTTGTGTACATGTATGTTTCATATCGCGATTGTGTTATTATATTTTTCTGTGTTTTGGAAGACTTTGATATTATCGAAATACATGCACAATATCGATATACAATTTTCAAATCGTTGCCCACCCCTACTTATTATACATTTAAATTAAATTCCAGCTATAGACTTGTGGATCTATTTATTGTATTTAAGGTTTATCATAGCTTGTGCATTTACTGTGTATTATTGACTCAATGAAGACAGTGCTGGTTATAATCCATATGCTATTTAAAATATGTAATGCATAGATGTTGTTTAGTAAATGAACTACATTATACATTTTTACATGCTTAAAACCTTAAATTGATCTATGTTATATGTAAGGTTATTTATTGGTGCAATTACTAATTAAGGGATAGTGCCCATCAATGAAGGTTCTACCAATTGGTAGTTGACTTTGATCGGAGTTATGCATCAAGATCCGAAGGGATGCCCTGGGTATCAAATAGGTACTAGCATCTCCTACTGGAGTGGTGCTGGCCCGACAATATCCTTTTCTACAGAAATGAGGAAACCTCTTTCCTTTCAATCCCAGGCATAGTGATGAGACATTCAGTTAAGTACATATTTCTGAAGTCTGCTATCTTAAGGTGAATGTTATCAATGTTATCATCTGACAGATGTTGAGAATTAATCTTTGAAGTTTTTAATAACTGAGAACTAAGTGTGGATTCAAGTTGGGTTTTTTTTGTTTTTTTATTGAAGTTAATTAAAAATTGACAGTTAACCTGCGGAGGCGAGAATCTAGTAAAGCGAGCAAACTCCTAGTAGATTGATTTGATTATAATGACAAATATATAATAGAAAAAACATTTTTTACAGCATGAATTTTACTCAAGCATTTGAAATAATCAAGACAACAATTAGCCACCCAAAACAAATAATCAACAATAGCATAGATTTAGCAGAGAGTTAAGGTAGATTATAAGTGGAGATAATTCAGCAAAGAGAGGACATTACAATGGATGCCATGTCAATCTGGCTATCCAGGACTATTGTTTTGTCTTATGATAATGTGTATGTCTTTTTTTATCTGAGGACTTTTAAAGGTAATACTTGGTTGTAGTAAAATACATATTTAAGTTTGTACCATGTTGTTCACAGAACAGAAAAAAAAACTTTATAAAGAAGGAAGAAACCAAGGCATAAATAACATCAGACACTAGCACACATTCTACTGTCAGAAGAGTGTTTCTCTATCCTGATTCAGTATTTTTTTCAGCTAATTAAAAATAACTAAGGTGACAATTTCCAGAAGAAATCTGTACTGACTAGAACACCAAATACAATAGTTCTAATCCACTTTGTAATAACTAACAACCTTAAATACATATAAAAAGTATTATCTTGATTAACAAAAGAGTTAGCAAGGGCAATAATAACTGATATGTATCATCTGATTTGGAGTATGTGACTATTTCTATAGTACTTTTTTTTTTTAAAACCTTATATTATAAAGGTTAAATGGTTACTAGGCAATACATTTTTATAAGTTTGCCTAAACAACTGAAACTGAATATACATCTAATTGTTATCCATCAAATGGCAATCATAATAGAAAATGTGGTACTTATTTTTTTGTAATTAGGCATAAGACTGCAATTTATTTTGACAGAGTATAATAAGTACTGTAATTTACTAGCAGGGTATTAATAACAGCACTGATTAGATTCTTATTGTTGCCTGATAAGAAACATTCAATATTTCTCAAGTAGTAGGTAAGACCTTAATGTTAGGGCCTTTTGAAATAAGAACTCATAATATTATTATTATTATTATTATTATTATTATTTATTTCTTAGCAGACGCCCTTATCCAGGGCGACTTACAATTGTTACAAGATATCACATTATACATTATTTTTACATACAATTACCCATTTATACAGTTGGGTTTTTACTGGAGCAATCTAGGTAAAGTACCTTGCTCAAGGGTACAACAGCAGTGTCCCCCACTGGGGATTGAACCCACAACCCTCTGGTCAAGAGTCCAGAGCCCTAACCACTACTCCACACTGCTACGATATTTGAAGATAATGAAGAGGCTTAATTTTCATTTCAAGTGACTGTTTCCCCATTAATTGTCATTTATTAATTGGCTTATTCAAACCAGCTATCCATCTTTTTTCCAATCTTTTAAATTTAGCGGAAGAGAATATTTAAGATAATGTCCCCTTAAGCCATAGTTATGCACAAATGCCAAAGTATGGACTGAGTGGGTCTTTATAGAAAACGCACCTTCTGTTTATTTTTTTTGTGATCAATTATTTTTATTTAAGGCTAAAAAAACAGAGCTCATGTAATAGGGCAGAGGCTGGGCGCAAACCAGCAAGCCTGCGCTCTGCACGCAGCTTGAGGGCAAAACTCAGTGCCACACCTGGCGACTGAGTGGTGGTTTATTAATTAAAAACAAACAAAAAAAAGGGCCGAAGCCACAGTCAGCACCCAGGTAGGGTAGCAGGTATTACAAAAATAAACACAAAAAAACTCTCTGTAATACCAGCTATGGCAGAAAAGGGTTATAAATAAAAATAATAAATAAACAAGTCCCACACACAATAATACAGAACACAAAAAAACAGTAGCTGCCATTCTCTAAACGGCCGCGTTGGTGGTGGTGGCGCAGTGTCGGCAGTTGGCTCCTTCCAACACTGGCTACGGCACACTGCAGCACTCGCTACCCTGGGTGGAGACGAGACGTCTGGATACTTCCGAAGCACACACTCGGGAAGAGAAGGAGAAAGGGAACGGGATCAGTAGAAAGTAGCAACACACGTACAACAGCACGACGTACTCCTGTTGCTAACCCAGGACAGAGAGCCCGAATGCAGAAACAGTTCAGCCTAAATACTGCCCAACCCCGCCTCTGCAATCAGCTAACGCCCCCACCTCAGCCAACCAGCGGACACAGCACAGCTGACTGCAGAAAGTGAGCTCGGCGACTGTGAGGTTCCGCGTCAGGGCAAAATGACCGACCACACCAGAACTCTCGGTATGATCATTTTCAGGCCGTTCGCCCCGACATCGAGCTGCCCTACGCAAGAGAGATTGGGAGGGCGGATTGCAGCGGGACCCTATTACACCTCCATCACACCTCATAATTAAATTGAAATATGTTTTCTCTCACTGTTTATACAAAATATAATTGCCTATCTACTTTTTAACCTTTGGGGTAAAAATGACATTTTAATTACAGTACCAACAATAATAAAATATTTTACCAATATTTAGTCCATTCCAAACAACTTTGAAAGAAGCGGGATAGATGAGAAACGGGTTCAGGTTTCAGTCCCATTGCTCTGCTCTGATTCCTGATCACTGTAAATTCTTGTCTCTTTTGAGCATTAGCATATCTGTAGTTGGGGGGGGGGGGTCTATCTCTCCCATGGCGTATGGGGGAGTCTGCTATAGCCCCTTGTAGCATCAGCTGCCTGTCACTGTATCTAACAGGTTAAATATCAGAGTACGAGGACGGTTCCTATTAGAATCATTGCAGTTAAGCAATCTGCCAACCCCTCAAAGGCAGCAGAACCTTCTTCGAATGCAGCCAAACCCAGCAGTTGTAGGTTGTTTCTTTGGCTACAGTCTTTCATCTCCGCAACCTTGTTTTGCAATTTTCTTTTTTTTATGTATACAGGAATTGAACCCATTCAGACCTATATCTCATTTACAAGGGGGTCCTGTCAACAAACATATACAATAAAACAACAGAATATCATGTGTGGTACTGTCTTAATCATTTTAGGAGTCATAAGCAAAGGACATCAGGATTAAAACATTTACCTGAAGCCCTAAACAATTTACAGAGATCTTTTTTAAAACATTTAAAAGAGACTATCAAATGTACTCCTTATATCATAGTTAAAAGCGTTGAAAGTTTTTGGAAGCCGATAGGCAAAGGACATTTTACCCAAACATGTGTCAACCCTTGGAATAACCAGGTTGGCAGAATCACAGGAACTCAGATTATAGTTGGTATCATACCTGTTAACTAGAGTAGTTAAATAACAAGACACCAATCCTTTAAGAAACTTAAACATAAAACAGTACCAATGATAAAGCCTTTGGTCTGTAAGTGAAAGCCAGCATAATTTTACATGCATGTCACAATGATGAGTAAAGGTGGGACATTTTAATACAAATCTGCAGCATTTGTAAAATAAGTCTAGTTTATGTAAAGACTGAGTAGAAGTAAACTGGTAAATGTAATCACCATAATCAAGGACAGGGAGAATAGTAGTAGTCACCAATTCTGATCTGCTAGACTGAGAAAAGATCTTCCTATTTCTAAAAAGGAAGCCTAATTTAGGCCTTACCTTTGAAATCAGTTGGTCACTATGATGATTAAATGTAAGATGCTCATCAATCCATAAGCCTAAGTATTTATAATTAGGAACTTTCTTTATTATCTCACCTTGCAGTGTAACAATAGTCCAAGATGGATTTTTATACTGCTTTCTATTAGAACAGAATAACATCGTTTCCATCTTAGATACATTAAGTAACAATCTATCATGAGATAGTTTTTTTTATGTATGATGTCAAATGCAGTCTGCAGATCCCTTTCAACCTCCTGTAAGGAGTGTCCTGCTGAATACAAAATAGAATCATCACCATAGATATGCATGTTAGTATTAGTATGATCCAAGGTAGTTTCTACATCATTAATATAGAGAGTAAAAAGGACTGGACCAGGGACAGTACCCTGAGGTACCCCCGTAATCAGAGGTTCAAAATTGGAAGTAATACCATCAGCTTTAATAGCTTGTGTTCGATCTATTAAATAGTTCTTAAACCAATCCACTGCTCTATTACTTAATGGTCTACGGAACCAAATGCTTTGGACAAATCCAAGAGTAGAGCACCAACAAATCTACCAGTATCCAAGGCTATCGATATATCATTAATCACTTTAAGAACAGCAGTTTGCGCACTATGTTTTGGCCGAAATCCAAATTGGATTTCTGTTAAGGTTGGCCTCCCCTATGGGGCACTTGATGCTGCTTTGAAATGTTGATTTATATCTCTTAGCCTGCACTACGGCAGGGCAATTGCCAACCACCTGGCGAGGTAGATTCAGATTTACCTGACTTGATTACTATTGGCAACAGACACTGGCAAGATAGTTACCTTCTTAGTTCAACATCTGCTTGGCTGTTGGTGATGGTTGCAAATATTTTCCTGTTGATCAAGTGATTATATTTGCAGGTGAATTTAAAGTTTGAAGTCTGAAACTTTGTTTAGCTTTAAGGTCTTCAAGCTACTTGAATGTTCATTGTGTACCTTGAATTATAACAAATGAACTTGAAGGCTGATAACCTCCTGAGACAGGTAGAGTTGAGGGGGTTGTTTAAGCTCTCCAGATCACGAGTGGGATGATTATCAGTACACAACGAAGATTAAGTGCATAACCTTTTCGTACCACGATTGAGCAATTTCCTGCACATTTAAACTTTAACTTTGTGTTTGTAACATGTGATTAACATGATGGTCCCTCATTTTTTGAGGAATGAGCAGATAAATACAAGCATCTAGGATTCCAACGCACCCAGTACAGTAAAGCAACATGCTGGCAGCGGAGAGAAACTGTAGTTCAGGGATTGGATGTATACAGTACTTATACACAGTCTTACTTGTGGAGATGGAGGCACAGTCAATGTCACCACAGCAACTAAGACACACACATTACCAGGTTTGCATATTTTGAATGGAGTCACAATAAAGTAATGGTATGTTGATGCTGTCAATTTCTGGTCTCTATTTTGGTCTCCACAGCCCTTTGGGCCCTTCCAAAACACTGGGCTGCAGTGCCAGTAGGGATTAGTTCAGCTGGCTGCCAGCAAACCTGAGGAAACAGATATAAATGTCATATATAGTATAATGATTGATTTAGCTTTTGACATTGTCCACGACTATTGCAAAACTGTAGCAATATAAAGGAATATGCAATGTTCGCTAATATTGGCTTACAGCTGTTCACAATTCAAATATTGATTCAATTAATCATAGTTGTTCACATTGCAGTAAGCTTTCTTATATTTTACAAAGTCTAATGGTAATCTAATATTGGAATTAGCATACTTGATAGTTACTTTATTAGGTCACATGTTCTGCGTTCCAGCTGGGAAAAGTTTTTAATAAATAATGAATGCCAAGATCAGAGAAATCTTATACAGCAGCAAAACAACTTAAGCTTGGGCTTTGATATGAGTGTTAATAATTCAAACTGTATACTTATCCCTTTTACATGAAACCTCAACAGGGAGGGATGCTTTAGGGTTGTTAGCAATTCGTTATTGACTAGTTAGTTATTAGTTAAGTGGGACCTTAAGGGAGGTGCTAAGGTATACTATTAAGCTGATGGTTCTTGATCTGTGTTTTGGAACATATGCTATTCCATGGGTTTGCCCACCATTAGTTCAAGCTACAGAATTCTTGAGGGATAGCGTTGAATGACAAGCATATTGTAAGTTATAAAATGTATATGATTTCCGAAATGTTATTAGGTTTAAGCAGCTATACTGATAACTGCTTATATTAGCAATAATTTTAAAGCAATAATAATAATAATAATAATAATAATAATAATAATAATAATAATAATACATTCCTTGAGATTTCAAATTTCTGCATCCCAGAAGTTCTTTATTATTATTATTATTATTATTATTATTATTATTATTATTATTATTATTATTATTATCATTATCATATACCCAAAATACATTTTCTTATTTTTGGTGCTTGTGAATTAAGTACTAACTGCTCAAGATGGGGGCGCACAGAAAAAGCATAAAAGGTTAGTGACTTTACATTAATGATTTAGCACATTTTTAAATTTAAACTTTACCCTCAGGGTTGTCTGATTCATCGATTCACACGGTGAACTGCAATATTTTTCTTGAAGATATGATTATTGATACAGTGCCCCCTGTATCGATACACAGTTTTTTTTTTTTACTTCAGTCAAATTTGATCTGTTGAGTTAACATAAGCATGAGCATGCATTAATTTATGTCTGCACTGATCATTGTATTTATTTGCATGCACTCTAGCAGCCTCAACTACCAATCGCTGTGTTCAGGATGTTTTTGTCAAGTCCTACACTAGAAACATTAAATCGTGCAAAACTATCTGCAACATGTGAGCACACTAACAACATCACCTAGTCACTAGTGCATTTCATTTGCAAAGATATGCGTCCCTACTGTATTGTGGAAAATGACACATACTTTGGAACCAAGGTACCTATTCCTACCTATCGTTATATAACTGAAGGTTCCTGAATTATACCAGCACGTTAAACATGAGGTCATGCAAGAGCTTTCCAGGGAGGAGAGGGTAGCGCTCACCTGTGATGGCTGGACCTCACGAGCAACAGAATCATTGCTTGTCACCACATGTCCGCAGATTGGGAACTGGTCTTGCACATTCTGCAGACAAGGGCTTTCCTGGAAAGCCATACAGGTGAGAATATTGGAGATCTGCTGAGATTTGCTACCGAGGAATGGAACATTGCAGACAAGGACCCGTCAATAGTGACTGACAATGGTTCAGCTGTTGAACTGCAAGCTTGAAAAAAAGAAATAAAGAAAATAACAGAAATAAAATGCCACGTTTGGGTGCTCACAACCAGCAATTTCAAACCTGGCGAGACAGTATAACCAGACACACTCTGTCAATGACAGGCCACAAACTGGGAGACCAAGAATCACAACACCTGCCCAAGATCGACAGATCATTTTGCAGCATCTTCATGATGTCTATTGTTAATCAGCACAATAAAAAGTCAGTGCACCTGCTCTAAAACACTGTTTGTCTTTTTTTTTTATCACATCTAGTGAATTTTATTCAAATATATGTGATAAGTTTCTTTTGATGCTCAAATATAAGTGATAAGTTTATTTTGATGTTCAGTATATATACAGTTTTAATGCATTTAGCCCTATTGTCAAATTTTACTTTCTTTAAATATTAATATTATTTTAGTTATATGCCCAAATATCTTAAAGAACAAAATAGAAAGTTTCTTGAAAGTAACATTTGGGAAAATGTAGTTAATAGATTGATATTTATTAAACCATTCTGTATTTAATCAAAGCTTTTTTTAGCTTTGAATAAGTAGTGAGTTTAAGCTCCCAATGATTTTAATGTTTGTATTTCAGCAGCAAGTGACTGTGTGTGATACTGAGCCTGAGCTCCAGCCTGGAGAATCCCACTTTGCCAGGCAAGAAGAGCCTGCCCTAGACTTATCTGTGAACCCACATGAACCTGATAATGCTGATCGTGGTGAAGAGCCTGCCCTAGACTTATCTGTGAACCCACATGAACCTGATAATGCTGATTGTGGTGAAGAGCCTGCCCTAGACTTATCTGTGAACCCACATGAACCTGATAATGCTGATTGTGGTGAAGAGCCTGCCCAGGGCTTATCTGTGAACCCACATGAATCTGATAATGCTGATCCTGGTGAAGAGCTTGCCCAGGGCTTATCTGTGAACCCACATGAATCTGATAATGCTGATCCTGCCCTAGACTTATCTGTGAACCCACATGAATCTGATAATGCTGATTGTGGTGATGAGCCTGCCCTAAACTTATCTGTGAACCCACATGAATCTGATAATGCTGATCCTGGTGAAGAACCTGCCCAGGGCTTATCTGTGAACCCACATGAATCTGTTAATGCTGATCCTGGTGAAGAGCCTGCCCTAGACTTATCTGTGAACCCACATGAATCTGATAACCCTGATCCTGGTGAAGAGCCTGCCCAGGGCTTATCTGTGAACCAACATGAACCTGATAATGCTGATCCTGGTGAAGAGCCTGCCCTAGACTTATCTGTGAACCCACATGAACCTGATAATGCTGATCCTGGTGAAGAGCCTGCCCTAGACTTATCTGTGAACCCACATGAACCTGATAATGCTGATCCTGGTGAAGAGCCTGCCCTAGACTTATCTGTGAACCCACATGAACCTGATAATGCTGATCCTGGTGAAGAGCCTGTCCTAGACTTATCTGTGAACTCACATGAATGTGATAATGCTGATCCTGGTGAAGAGCCTGCCCTAGACTTATCTGTGAACCCACATGAATCTGTTAATGCTGATCCTGGTGAAGAGCCTGCCCTAGACTTATCTGTGAACCCACATGAATTTGATAATGCTGATTGTGGTGAAGAGCCTGCCCTAGACTTATTTGTGAACCAACATGAACCTGATAATGCTGATCCTGGTGAAGAGCCTGCCCTAGACTTATCTGTGAACCCACATGAATCTGATAATGCTGATCCTGGTGAAGAACCTGCCCAGGGCTTATCTGTGAACCCACATGAATCTGTTAATGCTGATCCTGGTGAAGAGCCTGCCCTAGACTTATCTGTGAACCCACATGACCCACAAGGTTCACGAGGTGGAATATCCACTGTTAGCCAAGCTAGCAAAGTGCTACCTGTGCATCAGGGACCAGTGTCTCTGCTGAAAGAGTGTTCTCCACTGCTGGAGATGTGGTAACAGCACAGAGAAGTGCCCTCAAACCAGGACACGTAGATCACTTAGTGTTCCTCAAAATATCAAATAATTATATTTGTTTTAAGAAGAATCTGAATTTGGAGAACTTTGTCAGATAGAGAACTGTGCACATTTTTTTATTATTATTATTATTATTATTATTATTATTATTATTATTATTATTATTATTATTATTATTATTATTCACAGTATTTGCAGATGTTTTTTTTAATAAATGCAATGTAACGGTGAAGCCTATTTGACCAAAAGTGCTTTACCAGTGCTGTTACAAATACTTGCACAAGCAAATGGGACAATTGTGTGCTTTTTATGTTTTATGCTTAATTTACTGTATCATGTTACGTATAATATCGTGACTCTCGTATTGTGAAGACATTGCTGATACTCTGCCCTACTCTGCAGCAAAGTGGAGTCAGTGATATGCAAAAGGACAATCTCTAGGAAAATGTAATATTTTGCAAGAAGTAGTTTTTTTCTCTTCACATAAGTTTCATCAGAATCTCTGGCATATCTATTGTAGAAAAATCAGCATTATTAAAAAAAAAAGCTAAAACTAAAACCAACAACAAATACAGTACTTTATGGTCGTGCAAGAAGGGCTATTGATACTTAGACAATGTATTCAGCACGTTCATTGCAATGTATTACAGCATAGCTTATTTCAGTGTGTCATCATGGTTCAGTCTATGGATTGTATTGTATATCTAAACTGGCAAGGAATATAGTGTAATTGCATTAAAGCTGAATGTGTAGATAACCACATAGAGTGTATGAAACAAAATTGCCAGATGGTGTATAATATTTTCTTTTCTCTTTCAAAGCAGCATTGATTGCAGAGCAGCCTGGGGGTTGAACTCGGCTCATCAGCGTGATAACACTTCATGACCCTGATTAGACGTCAATCTACTCGCTTAAAAAGATTGTTTGGATATTCACCCAATCATTTGCCTATCAAGCCACCTGGGCCTCGACTGGGGGATACATTTTTTACACTGCCTGATCCCCCACCCCCCCACCCCCATCTCTACATAGCTATTTTTACATATCTCAAAAAATGTAATTGAATTAAATAAAGCATCTTAGGGGCAGCTGCAACATCTGCTGTTTGTGGCATGTCAGACCTTCAGCTTTAAGAACAGTTACATATGCTCCAAATTAGCAGGTCACAGAGATGCAGCATTCAATGATAGTGTTTTGGTGCCAGCATGATAAGCAGCCTGCAGCTGTGTGCAATTTACAATTAAAGGGTTTATCAGGACTCAATTGTGCTGATGAACAGAAGTGGTGAGAGGTCAGTTAGTGAATTAGGCCAATTAGAGCTTTCACAGTTGAATTATCTGTCTTACTAACCTCTGATAAACAGTCTTGTTCTATGTGCAGCCAGTTGTTTGTTGGATATGCCTATTAATGTCCAAATAAATTTACATTTATAATAATGTATTTTTATATCTCTTTTCATTCTCTATTTATAAATCTTTTTATTCTCTTTTTTTATTAAATTAGATGAATTTTGTTACAGTATGTGCAACACAACAAGGTACGAGTATTATTGATTAGCATATTCAAATGGAATAGGAATTATGTTTTTATGCTGAATATAGCAAATTATCAATGGGAATTCCACCTATGTAAACATGGTTTTCTGAGTTGAGGAATATGATTTGGATTAAGCCAGGGCTGGGCAATTATTTAATGCTGAAGTAACACATTTTAGCAATGTAATGTATATTAATAATCACAATAAAACGCTGTTCCCCTTCATATGTGTGCTATTTTTGTTGATGATTAGTAACGTAATGCAGTTGCACATTATACTCCTTCATTACCGATATTACTTGGAGGCACACTAAACACTACGGCTTTCCTCCAGTGCCCTCAATGAAAAGGTAATCCTCCTCCCACCTTGCTGCTTTTAAAGTAAAGCTGTGTTCACACTGGGTCTGTTTAGAGGGTTTGGTCCCCACTCGGTACGTTTGGTGTGAAGTGTGAACAAAGTCCGCTTGGGAAACTAACTGTACCGAGTCTGTCTAAAGAGGTGGTCCGTTTGGCTGGTTCGCTTGCTAAACCTCAATGTGAACAACAGCTGGACTCGGTCATTCTGCACATGGGAAATGAACTATATATAAATTAACCTGACTCAGAAGTAAACAAACAAAGTCTTGGGGAACTGCATTAGGGTTACCAGATCCTGGCAACATTTAGATTGTCCCAGTTTTCAGCCTTAAGTTTTTGTCCCAGTCGAACACAGTAACATTTGTAATCGTCCTGGTTTTGCAAGCTATTTATTTATTTATTTAAGTACAAAACTGTATCAGTGTGCTCAGCAAGTTAATAGCAGAGTATTGTATTATGTTCTGTCTTGGCGCCATTCAAAAATAAAATAAACAATCTTATAGATTATTTATTTAATCATTCTATGTATATTATATGTATACCATATGTTTAAATGGTAATAGTTGACCTATGTTTTATATATTTAACATATTTTGATTAGATGACAATGTAAAGAAAATAATGAGTTGTTATCATCTGCACCTGATGTTTAATTTTTAAACTATTATTGTGTTATTTTATATACTGTTATTTTTGGCTTCAGAGTTACTACGGCGTCAGTGGATTGAAGAAAAAAAATCCCCATTTTCCACTACATGGACACTGCGAGAAACTGAAGCTCTGCTAGAAAATTTGGTCAGACACCAAAATCTTGCAGAACTGGACAAAAAATAGTAAAATATATTCTTTTCTCAAATTACTTTGTTTAATGCCGACATTAGGAGAACCGTGCAGAACTGCGTAAACTGCATTCTCCTACTGCAGGCATTCAAGAAGTGCTTTCTTCCACAGCAATATGTAAGAATCTAAACACATGCTATATTAAAAACCAGAGCAATACTCAGTCCTGAAAAAAACGGAAAGGGACCAAAAGATAAAAGAACTCTAGCTCGCATGCAAATGAACTCAGGCCTTTTGCTCACAGATAAGTGTGAACGGCAAGCACATCGATACATTGTTTCAAACGAAATGAAACAGGCTGAGTCTGTTTGAAACTGACACAGTGTGAATGCAACCTAAGATTAAATGTTTTCTTTTATAATTTAGCATTTGTATTTTAAAGGGAAAATGTATCATCCAAATTTATACCACTTATTTACATTTTTTTGTTATATTACTTATTTTTTTCACTGCTTTTTAAATACCTAAAAGTATGTTTTATTATTTTAATTTATGTAATTTAAAGGGGTAGTTTATCATCTTTTACTATTTCTCTAGAATGTTTTGTATCTGTGAAGCACTTTGAGGCGATTTATCACGAAAGGCGCTATATAAGAAATAAAGATTGGTTGATTGATAACTCATCAGGCTAGGAAGAGATTCACAATCTTGTGCCTGGGTCCTTTGAGACCAAACTACATGAAGAACCTGATATACCATAACCACTGGGTATTATGTTAATTACTGAATGTAGTGTCAATTTGAATTATTTTTAATAAGTGCCATACACTAGGGATTAACAGGACACTGATGTGTTGATACTATTTGCTGGCGTATTTACACTTTACAACCGTGGTCAATGTGTTACTGAGAATATAACCTCTATCTTAATTTAAAATGTGTAGACTTATCTCTGAAATTAATCCCACTACTTTTCATGCCTTCTCTGCAAATTAGATTTTACACTGATAGTCTAGCACTGTCCTACAGTGTGGATTAGCTCTTCTGAATGTTTATGCACAGACTTTGCTAATAATTGCCTTCTTACATGTTTTTGCTCTTTTTCTGTGGAACCTGAGTAAACCTTTACTCTCGGTTAAGTCAAGTGTTAATATTCCCATCTAATAAAATATCACATGCATGTTATACACTGTCATGTTGTACATACCTCATTTTAAATACAATAAAAAATTAAAGTAGACCAACCCATATGAGGTAGTGGTATATACCAGACAACCAAGAAATGCATAGAGTGATATAGTAATTAGGATAATACATTGAAACATTCCAAAATGTATACATGGAAATAATGAAACTAGAAATCTCTGGTAGACTGTGACCAGATATATCTGGCTCTTGCTTTGGCAATTGTGGATGCTGACTTCAGTTTTATAGTCCATACAGAATGCTCTTTGTCAGCACTTGTGTTTAATCATGCTTTGCAGCCCACAGAATGGGAGTGTGCTTAGCTGTGTGAAGCTGCATATACTAGCATTGGATGGGTAGCACTATCTTCTCTTCCTCTTGTTCTCCTTGTTGAAAAAGCAAAACATAATGAAGATGTATTTTCATGAAACTTGTCATACCTGCAAAGATGGAGATGATCTAGGGATTCAAATGTTGAAGTCTGTAGCACTGATATTAATTGACCCTTTCCAGCCCAACAATGCCAAATTGAATCACTGTTTTAGGGGCTAGGATTTCACTGTTTGTGCTCAAGAAAAACATTTGTGATCATTGGTAGTAATGAAGGCACTAATTGGTTAAAATTTGGATCAATGGTGATGGATCCCTCATTTAAATATGACACTCCCCTTCTCTATATATTTTGCAAAGTTACCGGGATGCTGGGCAAAGTTTAGTTGATTGACTTGAAGTTCTCTTTGGAGGAAGTTGGCAGACTTTGCCCTAACAACTTACTTCCCTGCAGGGAAATTGTTGATTGGCTTGCCCCCTTAGTCTCTCCAGGAGGCATGGGATCAGAACAACAGAGAACTTGGGAAAAAGGTACGATTGAAAAACATAATGGGCCCTATTTAGCAAATATGTGCGCAGCCGCTATCACTAGAGCAAAAAAGACAGCGTTAGCGAACCGCTCCGATAGCGCATGAAAATGTGATTTAGAAGTCGGGTCTCATGCATGGGCTAATGCACATCAAATGGCGAATCCAGCCAATCAAAGCACAGTGGGGGGAGTAAGGTTACAACCAATAAGGATACAACATTCCCTTTAAGAGCACCTGTGTGTCTGCAATAGCAAATGGAGGGTATTTTGAAACCAAAATAAGTATGGCAGCAGTGTGGAGTAGTGGTTAGGGGCTCTGGACTCTTGACTGGAGGGTTGTGGGTTCAATCCCAGCTGGGGGACACTGCTGCTGTACCCTTGAGCAAGGTACTTTACCTAGATTGCTCCAGTAAAAACCCAACTGTATAAATGGGTAATTGTATGTAAAAAAAAGTCAGGCGCATGTGTGGGCAAAGTCAGTTTGCCCACACATGCGCCTGATTCTGGTGCACTAACTGTCCTCAAAAGTATTTTACGATTACCTTAGGGGTTTGCGAACGTTGCTAAATCGGGCCCAATATCTATAAAAGGGGACAGGTAATAAGGGATAATTTTACTCAGTAATGAAATGTAAATAAAGTGTTGCTTTTTATTAAATACAATATTTTCTTTTTTATTATTATTATAACATAGATTCAAAATAGCAAACCCTGGTACCAATGTGACACATTTGTATTTGTTAATTGCTGCAAACAAAATATTTCATTTAGCAATAATTTACATTTCTTCACACTTGGTAGCACATCAAATTGATTATTTAAATTTTGCAGCAACCTTTCCCTTGCTTTCTTAGGATGCTAACTCGAAACCTGTACTTTCAGCTTTGTCAAGCAATATCATATTATTGAATCACACCTGAAATTTTACAGCATTCCCTTCATGTTCTTCCTCTGCTTTAGGTGTCAATGTGGTAAATAATTTAAATCTGTTATCACACTATTTAATGGTGTTCAGCTCATAATATTTAAACTGAGGTTTTGTGTGTGTCATAACCTGTTTAGCATCATTATCTCGTCCAAGCACATCTGTTACATCTCCACTTGATGTTTTGAACTTTTGTGTTTTCATGAGCAATCCCAGAAAGCAAATGTGCTTCTGATCCAAATGTCTCAAATGTTTCTCAAAAAAAAACCACTGTTGGACAAGCAAAAGAAGAATTCCAAATAAAACATATTTTAGAAGTAAAACAAATGAGACACAAAAGATTAATACACTATATTGTTAACCAAATTTTATATATACTGAGCATCTAAAGAAACTTATCACTATTATTTTCGAAAAAAATAAGGTATATAAATGATGGGCATTGATGAAATGTTTATGGTTTCTTTTTAATCACTCACTCATTCATCCTTGACCATGGCACGCTTGAGTGACTATGACTGAAGCATATGCACTTAATCACCTAATTAGTGAGACAGTTGATTGGACACTGGATATGGAGCGATTTCAGCTGTTGAATTGCAAGCTTGAATAAAAGCAATAAAGAAAATCACAGAAAAACACCAATATGCCACATGTGTCAAGAGAGCAGCGCCTTTGTGCAATCAGCACCTTGGAGGCTGGACTAGGGCAGCTTACTGTGGCTCGCCGTCTTGGGTGCTGACAGCCAGCAATTTCAAACCTGGCAAGACGGTATAACCAGACACACTCTATCAATGACAGGTCACGAACTGGGAGACGTTTGGCTTCTAGGGCTCGGAGACCACTGAACAGGCAGATGCTTATCCAGGCACTACAAGAGGAATGGGCCAGGATTCCACAAGACAGCATCCGAAACCTGGTGCAAAGCAAGCGTCGCAGATGTACTGCTTGTTTTGCTTCCAACGATGCCACACACGTGACTAGCCTGTGACTTTCACAGAATCCCCCGTCCCCCCAGAACTTTAGACAGTAAAATGTAAGCTGTTAATCAGCACAATAAAAAGTCACTGAACTTGCTCTAAAACAGAGTTTGTCATTTTTCCATCTACTGAATTTTATCCAAATATAAGTGATAAGTTTCTTTTGATGCTCAAATATAAGTGATACGTTTCTTTTGATGCTCAAATATAAATTATATGTTTCTTTTGATGCTCAGTATAGATAGAATTGTAATTGCATATTCCACAATGTACTGGAACAATCTGACGTCAACATATTATATTTTGTCTTCTATATCTTTTTACCTCAAAGAAAAAAAAAAACAATCAACACCCTAGCAGCATAAATCTCAAAGGCTGCAGTGGTTTTAACATGGGAGAGAATATCCCCTGTTCCCAGAGTTGAATAAATCCCAGTAAAAACTGACTATCTCACCCACTCAATGTAACTTACATTAATTGTCATATTAAGTACATTGATTGTATAAAAGTTATAAATAATAATAATAATAATAACAATAATAATAATAATAATAATAATAATAATAAATGTACCCCATTTATAGCACCAATGAGGATAAAAGTCTGCCAAATTATTATTATTATTATTATTATTATTATTATTATTATTATTATTATTATTATTATTATTATGTTGGCTTTATTTAATTATCATATTCGTTTTTAGTGGTACACATTGCTCAATTTTACAATAATGTGTGTTATTTTTTTTTTCTTTGATTATTTAGAAACTTCATTCAGTAAACAGCGGTACCGTGTTTTGCACACAGCAAGCCCCTTTCCGCGTGCTTTGTGCACCTGCTGTATTCACTAACCACTAGCGCGTGGAAAAAAGCGACTGGAAAAAGTACAGCGTTTGGGTCATTTAAATATAATAAATAATGTTAATATATGGAAATGCATGCAAATCACGTCACAAAATACCGCGAGGGAGGTATTTGATATGCAAACCATATTCACTTATGGGCGGTAACTTTAGTAGGTGCCTCACTCAGCAGGTGTTAAAAGTACCATTTATTTAAACCAGGCGGTGTCACAGCAGCAGCAGAAGAGCTGCACAGGAGAGCAAGAAGTCAGGGAGAGAGCATTTTATACCAAGCAGAAGTTACTAGGGCTGTGTGAGGAGGAGGTAATAACTAGATACAGACTGAGCACAGATCATACTAACCTTATATGTAGGGCCCCAGAAATTTCACGATATCACGAATTTCACAGAAAAATATTGCTATCAACCGTGAACAATATGCATTATATTTTCCTTACAGTATTTTACATAACTCTTCACCTCCACTGTTGCAGGTGCGTGGCTAAGTATGTGCACTGAATGCATGCCTGCCACAGGACTCCACAGGACATTAAAGGTTTGCTGACGTAAGCCGGGTTAACAGTAGAATACGGGAGAAAATCTGTCCCGGGAGATGTCCGGGAGAAGGGTCCAAAATACGGGAGACTTGTGTGTTTAATATTTTGGGATTAAAGGCAGCAAAATAGTCGATGGGAATTACACGGTCATTGTAATTAATGTGTCAACATACGTTTTAAAGGTTTAGAAAACTTGAAAATGTTGCTGAATATGTCATTCAAGGTTGTTTTTTTAAAAAATCTATTGTGTCTGCTGGTTACCTTTTTTTTTTTGCAGCCGACACAAATCATTTTAAACTACTCTTGTTTCCAGCAAAAGTGTATTTAATTTTAAAAGATTGTTTCAATAGCGACTCGAGTTCCGATGTTACAATGTTACAATATCCAAAAAGGATATTGCTGCTCTAGAAAGAGTGGAAAGAAGAGCAACCAGAATTATCCCGGGGTTAAAAGTCATGTCATATGCAGACAGCCTAAAATAATTGAATCTATTCAGTCTTGATCAAAGAAGACTATGCGGTGATCTGATTCAAGCATTCCAAATCCTAAAAGGTATAGACAATGTCGACCCAGGGGACTTTTTTGGCCTTAAAAAAGGAAACAAAGACCAGGGGTCACAAATGGAGATTAGATAAAGGGGCATTCAGAACAGAAAATAGGAGGCACTTTTTTACACAGAGAATTGTGAGGGTCTGGAACCAACTCCCCAGTAATGTTGTTGAAGCTGACACCCTGGGATCCTTCAAGAAGCTGCTTGATGAGATTCTGGGATCAATAAGCTACTAACAACCAAACGAGCAAGATGGGCTGAATGGCCTCCTCTCATTTGTAAACTTTCTTATGTTCTTAATGTACATGCTCAGACAGTCCGGAATATATGATTACGAGGCAGGTGTATCTGCAACACTTTTGGCTATGTTAATATATTTATATAGCCACCATGTACTTGTGATATTTAAGTAGGCTATGCTTAAAATAGCTTTAAAATATGCAAAACAAACTGTAATATGTTCAATAAATGAATGTACACAGAGTGCGAGTTGAGGCGCAGTCATAAATCAAACGGCATCTAATGTTAAAAAAGCAATGTTTCGCCAAACACCTTTTGAAATGTAAATAGTGAACTTTTAATTGACTGAGCGAGTGCTTTGCTGATTTAAGATTAATATTACAAAATAAATCAGAGGGAGATCAAGTTGAACAAACAACTATGTATTTGATTTGCAGAGTTAAACATAAATGTGATTTGGGACAAGATCCCCGCCATCCTTGTACGAAGCGCATTTATTTTGTCCTTAATGTTTAATTGAAGTTAATGTTCTCGCTGATTCAGCACCAAAAAGCCTTTCATAAGCCTTTCATAATTCCCCACCACTACTTCTGCTAATACATTTAGCACCTGGTCTGTAAACTTTAGATTTCTGATCTGTCCTCCTTGGTCGCTGTCATTGTGAACCGTACTTACATTTTCTTTCGAGCGCACTTATGTACTATAAGTGTGTGGAAACCTCATGCATAATTCCGCGTGTTGAATTCTGAACTTGCAAATTAACCATTTAGGACGCTTTATTTGGTTCATTTTTGGACGTGGAGTGGCCACGCTGTAATTCTGCTCATTTACCACCGTTTAGGGAATGAGGCCCTTAATCTGCATATAAAAATAAAAAGAATTGGTTTGGCCAGGGTTAACCTGAGATGCCCCTCCACCATGAAGAGAATCTAGCCATAGGAACCTGTTGCTAACAGTGGCCCAGAGTCTGGTTCTGGGTAGTTCTGTGTGTTTTTAAAGCCTTCAGTTTATTAAATCATGCGCATGTTGATCAAATTAAACAACACATTGTTTTTTATCTTGCATTGATCTGTGGGGTAGAACATGGCAAGTTGATCAGACTTCAAATCGAGGTCACTAGCAAGAGTCACTTCTGGTAAGAATCTTAAACTCCTTAATAGGGACAGAAAAGGAATGTTATGTGATCCACATTTAACATTTCTGCACTTGTACTCATTGAAAAACCATGTACAAGCCCTGACTTGAGATGAATCTTTTCAATAATATATGTTATAATACACAATACATATATTAATGTGTAATAAATGGTAGAATAAACAGCAAATTCAATTTGTATCTATTGTATAACAATAACAGGTTGTTCTACCCATACATTTGTCTCATGTTTAAGCAATGTTACACAATGTTTTATTTTTATTTTTTATTGTTCAACCAAGAAGTACATTATTAACATGGCCCTTGTCATGGTATATGGCAAACCGTGTTCAGCTTATTCACATTTTCATTTTCAGACCATGGAATTTCACAAGATGGTCATTGTTCTAAAATCAGTCATTGTTAACAATGGTACTAAGGCCTTTTGAATGTCTGGGTAATGCTGTGTTACTAAATAAAAAAGACATGAAACCTTATAGTAACTATATAGGATGGCATTAAGTAGTGTGTAATTATTTAAGCGCAGAATAGTTCCTTTGGGCATTATTATACCCTTGGGATTGACAATAATAACCTTTAGACAATAATCTACTACATATAGCTTGGAAAGTGCAGACACTGTTATATACTGTAAACCTTAAAACTGTTGGTTTTAATAATGTGTACTAGAAGCTTTGGACAACAAGGCACACCAGAGGAAATATATTTTAAAAAACTGTCATAAAGTTCATCCTGGTTATGACCTAGAAAAAAACATTAACATAAATACCACATAAATGTATATATGCAGAAAATTTGACTGTTGATACAATTTTGACTGAAGTAAATTAGCAACCATAATAACTTATGTTTAATGATACAGATACAATTTATTTTCTTTCTTTTTTTTTTTAACAATGAAAGAAAACCATGACTAAGCTTGTTTATATCCTGGATTATAAAATAACAGATTTGAAAGCACCACCAAACAGTTTTTAGGATTGAGCTATCACTGGCGCCTGTTATCTTTCTAACCCCCAGGTACAAAATGTTAATGATCACACTTAACACCAATGCACATATGGAGGGAAAATGGAAATGCCAAAAGCATCTCGACTATAAAGAAAAACAAATTGAAATATTAATTTGCTAATTAATATAACATTATGCGAGCCAATTCTCTTTGTTGTTTAACAACAAAGGGTTGCAAAATAAGCAACTGCCTAAGAGGTAAGAGGTTTAAAAGAATCCCAAGGAGGCATTCAGCTCCCTTTGAAATATCATTGCTGTACATAATGTATTCTGTTGCAGGGTGCTGAGATTTGATTTTGATGTTGACTAATTTATTTTTTAATTAATGTTCGTTGTTAATGAGTCCTTTGATGAAAGGCATTTTGTAAATCATTATCCTCCAAACAACTCTGAATTACCCACCCAAAACTATAAAGTTTGATTTTTTTAAGTTTGAACATTGACAATAATATTTAAAAGTTTGTATTTGCTTGTATGATCTTGTTTTATGGATATCGACTGTTACACACAGTAACAGTTTCTCCTAAACTTCTGCTTCTTCTAGACTCAAACCATTGCTCATATTTACCTGTATATATTATTAGATAACATTGTGCATATTGGTGTCTGTTATTCTTACAAGAGATATCATCTCATGCAGTTTGGGTGAGAGGACCGCAAAACAAAGCAGAGCAGGTCTGGCTGTTCAAATGATTCTGTTGTAATAACAAACACTCTACACACACAAACACTCTACTTAAGAATTAACATTTAACTTAACTAAGAACTGCATCATGTGTTTTATGGATGGGATGACATCTATACCCACGATAAGATACACTAGAATTTTGACAAATCTTTAATGGTGACTGATTTCTGATGTGATTTATAACAAGGGTGAATGCCTTTAATGTCTGTTTGATACCAATCATTTCCCTTGTTATTACATATATTGTATTCTTCAATTAATACCTTCCCCTCTTCAAAAATACCAGTGGTAGTACCCCCAAATGCTATTTGTCAGTATTAATTTAGGATTTTTTTTTTTAAAATGTCAGTTTTAATTAAGCAGGGCATACAAGCTTAAAGGAACATTTGTTAAATGGAATGAAAGTTCTGTGCAGATGTCACTCCAGAAGTAATTGCTAGTTTCCAAAACTTATATTTTTCACTTCACTTTAGATTAATTGCAACACTCAAATCCTGCATTGCTTTTACTCCAGTGTATTTAAGTGAGACAATATAATATAACAGAAATGCAAATCATCAGTTTTCTTAGCACCAAACATATTGTGCCATATTTGTAAAATCTAAAGTTTAAAATGTAAGTGAACTTACACTGTTTTGTTCTTGTTGTAGCTTTTACTTTAGCCTTTGTTAGAATTACCAAAAAATCTTCAGCATATAAGAGGTAAGAATGCAACTGCAAAACCTAGCGTACAAAAGCAGTATAGTTTTATAAAACCAATACAGGGGTAGGAACCAGCAACACTGACAGGACCCACATAACCATTTTTATTTTATGTAACAAAACTAAAAAATATATAGCTGCTAACCCTTATGCTAAGACCAATCAACACTTGGGCAATGCTTGTCTATAAATGATAGCCAAAGTTAATTTTTGAGATGGTAAAATCCCAAGGAACAGACAGAAAATACCCCAAAAGAGTGTGAGGTAAAGTACATGCATAAGATTTCTGTTACTCTTATTTTACCATTACCTAAACTTGCCTTGTGTGATGGATAACTGAGTACAGACAGAATTTGAAAATTTTAATTTCAGAACTTGTATTATTTGTATCCAGATAATTAGAAACGTTAGTAATTTTGTCAGGTACTTGACAACAAGGCATTGGTTCTGACCTGATTTAAGTATTGGATGTAATGAAAGGTACCAGTTTTCCATTTTCTGACTCATAAGTATTACTTTCCTTTGTTTGGTGCAGTGTGTAGAAGCTCTTTGGACTACTCCCCCAGAAACTTTGAGTTTCCTTTAGTAAGTTTGAGAGCAAACTTAGCCTGCCAATAGATAGGGTATTCTATATTAATTCTAAACATACAATAGAACAATGGTGGATGAACTACTGGATTGATAATATTGTGCCTTTGTTTAGAATATGATTACATAATAAATGACAAGAGCATTAGCTTGTCACCAAAACCCAAGTTTATTTTTTTAACAATTAAAGAAAAAGAGTTGAAACTATCAGAATATCTTGTTATTATACAGTATCTACACTTTTACAAGACTGTTAAACTCTAGGAAATTGCAGTTTACCACATAGAAGAAGGAGAAGAAGAGGAAGAAGAAGACGAAGAGGTATTAGTGTGAGTATTTTGTTGTTTTTCAATGAGTATTTAAGATGTATATACTGTACAGTACATCCTATGAAAGCCACTGTGCACTGGTCAGTAATCTATAGTAAAGATTGATCTCTGCTACCCTCTGTCACACTTTTAGGGGATATTTTCCATATGTCCTATGATGGATAGGAAGGTTTAATGAGTTCTTACAAGCAATTAAATAATCAAGGTTTCCTGCTGTTACATGATGTAGCTTGAAAGAAGAGTGACAAACGACGAGCTGTAACAATCTAGTCAAAAGGACAAGTTCCCAGAGAACTGAATGTCTTCTTTAGTGTTATTCAAAGATGAAGGAACAAGTAAATAAAATAACATTGGGTTTTTTATTGTTAGACATATGTAAAGATTAATATTGACCATATTATCAATTAAAATATGCAGAAGATACAGCATATATGAGGCCTCATGAAACACATGCTTTGTAATTAATCTTCAGTCACAGTCATCTTCACAGCTCTACAGCATCCAAAGGTTATTTCTGCATCCTTAACAAGATTAGCGGTTCACCACAGTTTTTTTTTTTTTTTGTTAACTGGGATTCTAAATCATCAACATTTGTTTCTTAAATCTGTATTTGTTAATGTTCATGCTAGCATGTTCATTAACAGCACAGGTAAAATATGTATGATGTAAGTACAGTAGGATAGGTGACGAGTACTAGAATTGCATAATCCCTCTTGTAGTACTGTTTACATTTGGGATGACTGCACCCCAGGGGCAAATGTTCAGCAGTCTACACAGATACATTTTGACTACAAAAAGTGTAATTTAACTACATAGAGTTTTTAGCCTCTGGATTTATTTCCAACCTTTTCATCTCCAAATATTGTAATTTGTAGACCATTAGTGGGTGTTTATTTAGACAAATTGAATTCAACATTCAAAAATGTTTTGCAGAGATCACCTCCGCTCGTCTAAATGATTAAACAATTAAAATGTTCTTTTATTTCATTCTGTTTTCTTCTATAAAATGGATCAAGATAAAGCAGAATGCTACCTTGGACCATCAACTTACAACATTGTTTATCTGACAGCAAGCTCTACATCCAAACATTTTTAGTAATAAAGATCCTGACAGGATTGGTCATTGTACAGACTTGAACATGCAAATCTGTTCGCTCAACAATAAGTCTTATTTAGTATGAATATAAATTGTAGTGTTGATTTTTTTCCTGACATATGTATTTAGTAATTCATCATCGAATCTGTATACTTTAAACTGCCATGTTTGTATATTGTGGTGGATGGGTGAGTGAATGTGTTTCCCTATGAAAAGAGCAGTTAAGAGCTAGTTATGACATTAGGCTTTAAATAAACCATATTTACATTAAACATATTTTTAGCTGTTCCTTATCCAGATGTTATGTTTATGTAAATGTCAGAAATGCCCGGGGAATAAAGACTGTTCTTTGTCATTGTTGAGTAAATTGGACCACTTTCAACAGACAGTACAAACTTTAGATTCCTTACAGACTGCAAAAACTAATTATAATCCAATAACAGGCAGACAGTCTGTCTCAATATTATTGCAGGAACAGTTAGTTGAATTAATAGCTCATCGTTGCTCTCACAATTATTAATTTTACATATTGCTCTAATGATTCTTATTCTACCATTAAATCTTAATAACATGAGATGAACATAAAGGAATGCGTTCCATGTTGTGCTTCTTTAATATGAAATAAAGTTTAGTGCATTGTTTTTTTCCTGCGCTGAGTGGACAAAATGCGCAACAAATGTCCTACTCCCCAGCACCCCTAAAACATGTTTAAACGGTGTAGGGCCGTATATATCCATGAACAGTTCTAGACTGGTGTTGCCTTTTTAAGGGCAGCAGTGTGGAGTAGTGGTTAGGGCTCTGGACTCTTGACCGGAGGTTCATGGGTTCAATCCCAGGTGGGGGACATTGCTGCTGTACCCTTAAGCAAGGTACTTTACCTAGATTGCTCCAGTAAAACCCAACTGTATAAATGGGTAATTGTATGTAAAAATAATGTGATATCTTGTAACAATTGTAAGTCGCCCTGGATAAAGGCGTCTGCTAAGAAATAAATAATAATAATAATAACAACAGTCATGGATATCAAAATTTAAAACCACAAGACAGGGGACTGGCATACTACTGCTGACATAAGCATGTTGTTTATGGCTAACATGAGTGAAGATGGGAGAGAAAAAACAGTAAAGAAAGGGTAAGAAAAATGCTAATTGTTTCCATTAGGCTTACTGTTTCTGAGGGAGGGTGTAATTATAACAGCTGCAAGCTAAAAGAGGTTCTGGGATGGAATAGGAGAAAAAAAAAATGCTGGCGACAGGATTGTGAACAAGTCAACACTGTCAGTGCCAACTGGCATGACTTGGTTGATTGCCAACATAGAGCAAGGCAGTAAAAAGAAAAAAGAGGCACAAATACCCATCAATCATCTAAACTGGAGGTGGGTAGTAACAGGGTGTACTAATCGCTGAGCAGTCAGCAGCAGTGAGAACCCTGAATGAATGAATTGTTAATAGTTTAGTGGGGTGGGGGTGCAAATATTACTGACAGCAGTGCAAGTTGGGAACAGCATAATCCATCCCTGTCCAGCTTGCATAACATGTAGCATGATTTTAACGCCTGAGTATATCATTTTAATGAACGTTTTGTGTGGGACAGCAACAGGGTCTACCGAGCATCTCGGAGTATCTTTAATGTCTGTTTTTCTATTACAAAACTGGAAATGAATTAGAATAGACATCATTGTGCGAGGATCGAGATGGGACTGCTATACTGTGTTTTACTTGACATGTTTTGTGTTGCTAATAAGACTGTTCAGTATAATGTGTAGGGAGTAGTATCAGACATATCAACCCCTAAGTGTTCACACCACTGAGACCCCTGGGGGGGATTGGGGAACTGGTGACGGATCAAGATTTTTGCACATGGCTGACAGCTACGCCCCTCACCTAGACTTAAGGGTTATGCACACTGGGAGCGAAGCAAGCGACACAAATACAGCACGAGTACATAAAAAAAAAAAAAAAACTGTAGCTAGTCATGAACAGAAAATACTGTCTGCTTTTGCTCCTTTGTGGAGACAAAATAAAATAAATAAAACAAAGATATAGTCTGGGTACACCACACACTAAAAAAATGACACTTAACAGTGCATGTTTATATGTGATCTGAATTAACATGTACATTATTCAAAATGAATACATCTACACATATTTCTTTGTAAATACTGATTTGTTTAATATACTTTTTTTTAATTGATTTTCAATTTTAATAACATATTTAGTTAGTTTGTGAATGTGATTATTATTACTGGTCAACAGACAAACCGTCATTTTGAAAAACAAGACAATTCTATCTTTGGAGTAAGGGGGGAGTCTGAGTAGCAGCTACAGGAATATAGAATGGTAATGTACACCTCTTCAAAATGAAATAATACGCTTGGACAGTTGTATTGGATTTACCGCTGTATCGAGAATCCATTGCACAGCCACGAGACTCTCAAAATTGTGAAAAACCATGAGTTTCACGGGTAAACCGTGTGACTTGACACCCATGATAGTATCAAGGAATGGGGTGTAGAAAGCAACCAATTCAGGTTGAAACCTGATTCTTCTAATGGATGACCAAAATTATCTGTTTCAGACCATGTTCTCCAGCAGAGTTTCATAACGAGGTAAGTCTAGGTATGTCATACAGCTATGGCCAAAGGTTTTGCATCAACCTATAGAATGAAATACATTTTCTTCATAAAGTCGAATGAAACCTGCTGAATGTTACATTAACATATTTAATTACATACTGCTTTGTAGTTTTCCATATACTTAATGAAATACTGACACACATTGAAAGTGACATTTCGACATCTAACATGAAATATTATTATTATTATTATTTATTTCTTAGCAGACGCCCTTATCCAGCGCGACTTACAATTGTTACAAGATATCACATTATACATTATTTCACATTATACATATATCACATTATTTTACATACAATTATCCATTTATACAGTTGGGTTTTTACTGGAGCAATCTAGGTAAAGTACCTTGCTCAAGGGTACAACAGCAGTGTCCCCCACTGGGGATTGAACCCACAACCCTCCGGTCAAGAGTCCAGAGCCCTAACCACTACTCCACACTGCTGTGGACTTTTGCGATATCATTTTGTAGTTTCTTTGATCACATGATGTTAACTAAAAGATCTAAATTATGTTCATATAGTTTTTTTAAGTATGTCTCAATCCCAAAATTCTAGGTGATGCAATAAATAAATAAATAAAATAAATAAATAAATAAATAATGTATACAAAAATATACAGCCAAAATTAATATGTAATATATGTTTATCCACATGATTTTCATATACAGTGGTTTGCAGAAGTATTCACCCCCTACCAATAATATCACATTTTGTTGAATTACAAATAATTTATGCAGTTTTTCAAACAAACTTTTTTTTTTCAAAGCTGTAGTGGTTAAACGGAACACTGTTATATGAGGAGGAGGTTAAATGTCAGCAAAACATGCAAAGAAAATGTACAAAATGAAATTTACTGGTTGCATAAGTATTCAGCCCCTTAAGTCAGTACTTGGTAGAAGCACCTTTTGCAGCATTTACTGCTATGAGTCTTTTTGGATAGGTCTCTACTAGCTTTGCACAGTAGGATGGTGACATTTTTGTTCATTCTTCACGGGAAAATTGCTCCAGTTCTGATAAGTTTGTTGGGGATCGTCGATGGTCTGCAATCTTCAAGTCTCGCCATAAATTCTCAATTAGATTCAAGTCTGGGTCACTCAAGAACATTAATTCTCTTCTTGTTCAACCACTCCAGTGTGGCTTTGGCTTTGTGCTTCAGGTCATTTGCCTGCTGAAATGTGAATTTCCTCCCCAGTTTCAGAGTCTTGGCTGACTCAAACAGGTTTTCCTCAAGGATTCGTTTGTACTTAGCACCATCCATTCTCCCCTCTATCCTGACAAGCTTCCCAGTCCCTGCTGAAGAGAAGCATCCCCATAACATGATGATGCCACCACCATGCTTGACAGTTGGGATGGTGTTGACTGGGTGATGTGCAGTGTCGGGCTTGCGTCAGACATAACGCTTGGAATTTAGACTGAAAAGTTCAATTTTTGTCTCGTCTGATCACAAAACCTTATTTCCACATGTCTGCAGTATCATCTATATGCTTTTTCGCAAACTCCATACGTGCTTTAAGATGAGGCTTTTTGAGTAATGGCTTCTTTCTTGCCACCCGTCCACACAGGCTAGCTTTGTGTAGGGACTAGCTTATTGTTGATGTGTGAACACTGACTCCCATCTCAGACACAGAACTTTGCAGATCTCTCAAGGTCATTGCTGGCCTCAGCGTGACATCCCAAACCAGTTTCCTGCTTGCCCGGCTGCTCAGTTTGGGAGGGCGACCTGATCTGCATCTTCCACTTCTTAATGATGGACTTCACTGTGCTGAGAGGGATAATCAGCTCCCTTGAAATTTTCTTGTACCCTTCTCCTGCTCTGTGCCTCTCTACTACTTTATCGTTGACTTGTTTCGAAAGCTCCTTGGTCTTCATGGTTGCTTTGTTTGATCACTATGTGAGTTGCAGCTTGAAAGTCTTTAAATACCTGAGGGAAATGATCTACAAGTTAAACCACTTTCAGTACACACAGGCTGAAACCATTTCACTAATTTTGTGACCTTTCAAACAAATCATTTGCACCTGAGCTGATTTAGGGGTTGAATACTTATGCAACTGAGATTAATCTGTTTTTCCCTGTAAATCTTACTTATTAATATTCTATATACATTTTTTAACTTTATCAATGTGGAATAGTTTGTGTAGACTCTACATGTAAAGTCTAATTTGAAAGCGTCGTGGAGTATGCTCAGGTGCCTACAAAATGTGAAAACTTCTGCAAACCGCTGTACATATGATCATATCATGTTGTTTTGATATCTTAAACTTAGTACAATGGATTTATTTCTCAACTGATTGTTTACTTTATTTATAAAATCACAAACAATGTATTATCTCTAAAATAAGTCTTCAAATAATATTATTTAAAAATCTCCAGAAGTAAGGATTTTTGCATATGACAAGGTTTGTTGGTTGATTTTTAAAATAAAAATGAAACATGACAGACACAAATTTACTCGCCAAAACCACTCCTTTCAAAATGCATTCCCGCCTATTATTGTGCTTTTTATTGAGTTTCAATAGCAGACATGGCAGTGTTTTTGGTATTTTTTAATAATTATATGCTTAAGGTGCTTTTAAAGAACCTTTTCTGTTCTTTTTTTAATTTTATATAATTTTTTTCCTCAATTTAGAATGTTGAATTATGTTGCCTCACAGCAGAATGTGGATGTCCTTGGTTCTTACAACCCAGCAACTTGACCATAGATGTCGATAAGCTACCAGTCCCTGGAGGACAAAGGCCAGCCTTGCAGGTTTCCACGAGAGCTCCAGGAAGCCTGGCTACTTGGTGGAGCTGTATTGCCTCTCCTCCGTTGGGAGCACCAAGTTGTGAAGCTCCCCATGGCATCTACAGCCAGATCAGTAACCTATCACAGCAAGAATGCAAATCTATGCTGTCCTGATTGTATGCCTTATCTTGCACACCATGCAGTCATGTCTATAGCAGCTGAGACACTGGGGGACACCTGCATTGAAGGAGTTCTAACCAAGGCTTACAAATCCATTTTCTTCTTTTAATTAGTACTAGCAACAATATCGCTGAGTTACAGTACTTATTGTGACTTTTGCCAGTAACTGCTATGGTATCTGAAATATATGAAATTAGACAAGCAGTAGATAATATGTGCCATAGGGCTACCTCTCATTGTTTTAGAAGTTTAAGAGTGCTGTCTCTTTTCCACCAAGAAAAGACTCTTAAAGCGATGAGGTGGCCACGTTACCTGGATAAAGATACAGCGTTCAGTGCAGAAAATGTATTTGTAGTTGGGAATGCCATACCTGAAAGTTACAGTGCACCAGTGATGTGTTGGCAATCTATTTAGATATGGTTCTAAGGATTGTGAGCATGTGTACACACATGAATAGACTTAAAAAAAGTCCCATGAATATCCTGCCTCTGGTAAGTTATGCATTTTCATTATACAGACGTGCTCAAATTTGTTGGTACCCTTACAGCTCATTGAAATAATGCTTCATTCCTCCTGAAAAGTGATGAAATTAAAAGCTATTTTATCATGTATACTTGTATGCCTTTGGTATGTCATAGAATAAAGCAAAGAAGCTGTGAAAAGAGATGAATTATTGCTTATTCTACAAAGATATTCTAAAATGGCCTGGACACATTTGTTGGTACCCCTTAGAAAAAATAATAAATAATTGGATTATAGTGATATTTCAAACTAATTAGTTTCTTTAATTAGTATCACACATGTCTCCAATCTTGTAATCAGTCATTCAGCCTATTTAAATAGAGAAAAGTAGTCACTGTGCTGTTTGGTATCATTGTGTGCACCACTCTGAACATGGACCAGAGAAAGCAAAGGAGAGAGTTGTCTGAGGAGATCAGAAAGAAAATAATAGACAAGCATGGTAAAGGTAATGGCTACAAGACCATCTCCAAGCAGCTTGATGTTCCTGTGACAACAGTTGCAAATATTATTAAGAAGTTTAAGGTCCATGGAACTGTAGCCAACCTACGGCCGCAAGAGGAAAATCGACCCCAGATTGAACAGAAGGATAGTGCGAATGGTAGAAAAAGAACCAAGGATAACTGCCAAAGAGATACAAGCTGAACTCCAAGGTGAAGGTACGTCAGTTTCTGATCGCACCATCCGTCGCTTTTTGAGCAAAAGTGGGCTCCATGGAAGAAGACCCAGGAGGACTCCACTTTTGAAAGAAAAACATAAAAAAGCCAGACTGGAATTTGCTAAAATGCATATTGACAAGCCACAATCCTTCTGGGAGAATGTCCTTTGGACAAATGAGTCAAAACTGGAGCTTTTTGGCAAGTCACATCAGCTCTATGTTCACAGATGAAAAAATGAAGCTTTCAAAGAAAAGAACACCATACCTACAGTGAAACATGGAGGAGGCTCGGTTATGTTTTGGGGCTGCTTTGCTGCGCCTGGCACAGGGTGCCTTGAATCTGTGCAGGGCACAATGAAATCTCAAGACTATCAAGGCATTCTGGAGCGAAACGTACTGCCCAGTGTCAGAAAGCTCTGTCTCAGTCGCAGGTCATGGGTCCTCCAACAGGATAATGATCCAAAACACACAGCTAAAAGCACCCAAGAATGGATAAGAACAAAACATTGGACTATTCTGAAGTGGCCTTCTATGAGTCCTGATCTGAATCCTATCGAACATCTATGGAAAGAGCTGAAACTTGCAGTCTGGAGAAGGCACCCATCAAACCTGAGACAGCTGGAGCAGTTTGCTCAGGAAGAGTGGGCCAAACTATCTGTTAACAGGTGCAGAAGTCTCATTGAGAGCTACAGAAAACGTTTGATTGCAGTGAATGCCTCTAAAGGTTGTGCAACAAAATATTAGGATAGCGGTCCCATCATTTTTGTCCATGCCATTTTCATTTGTTTTATTATTTACAATATTATGTTGAATAAGAAATCAAAAGCAAAGTCTGATTTCTATTAAATATGGAATAAACAATGGTGGATGCCAATTACTTTTGTCAGTTTCAAGTTATTTCAGAGAAAATTGTGCATTCTTCGTTTTTTGTGGAGGGGTACCAACAAATTTGAGCACGTCTGTATATTCCAGTTTAGTGACATAAATTATTACTTTAGCTTATGCTGTTTCCATATATAACCAAAACCTTTTTTTTTTTTTCTTACAACAAGCTGTCTGGCTGCGGCATATCACTGCACAACACCTTACAATGATACTTACAGTATGTTTTGTGCTTTGCCTGTTTGGGTCTGGTAATCAGATTCCCAAACTTGAAATGGGTTACACACGTACCCACTCAACTCAAATTATTGTTTCTATATATCCTCAGTTTACATGACCAGATTTCTGAATCCAACCGTTCAGTTATTGGATTTAAACTAAACAGTATAATGACAACAGACTTCTGCCTTGCCCATCAGTTGATGATTTACTTTAATAAATAGCTGACTACAGATTAAACCTCAAGCCAGTTGAGACCCCTGGTGGTTTAAAAACATATATAGTAACAAGTAACACCATACAATAAAAAAGAAACAGAGGTTTTAATTGCTAAGAGCACTCTGTAATTGAAGGTAGTCTGCTTCGTAAATGAACACTGCCTGGAGGAGTGTGATTCCACTTGGCCCTGCCTAATTAATCCTGTGATACAAACCTTCTGGCTTCAATTTTCACATTTCTGTCTCTTTTTAGAGGTGATAATAAAACTGGAAATATATGTTGGTTACTGTATGCCTCTAACTGTGCCAGATGCACACAAATACAAGCATATGGATGAAGAAGCTGTCCTCACATCCAGGTTTGCCATGTTTGTGAGGAACTGCAGACTTGTTTTATGTGGTAACGAAATGGGGAGCAAAAGAAATGCAGTGACAGAATTAACAGGTTGTATGCAGTCAGCTTTATTTTAGTTATCTTGTAGTAAGTCCAGGAGGCCTAAAATCAGTTAAACAGATAAAAAGGAAACAAGCAACAGTAAAACTAAGAGAACCAAAAGAACACTTTTTTCAGTGCCTAATAGTGTTTATGATGCACCCAAAGCAACCTTTTAATTAGTATATTTATTTGTTTTCTCTTATCCATCATGTGACTTCTTAGTTGTTGATTGTAAACATTTCTATTTACAGATTTCCACATGCCTCACCACGATCAGATCCACAAAAGCACCATAACAGATCATGATCTGCCTTGGCAACAATAGAAGAAAAGATGTGCAACAGTATGTACAGCTTGTTTTCCGTCTGTTCACAATGTATCTGAAGATTGCAAACTGCACTGTTGCTCTCACTCTCCAGTCCTGTCGTTGATGCTGGATTCTAGCCAGCAATACAAAGCCAACTGAGTTAACTGACACTTCCTGACATCATATAAGAAGCCATCTGTTTTAAAAGTAAAAAAGAGAAACAAAGTTATATTCCATACTTGTTTTGTTCAGTTATGTCATTTGCAGTAATAAACTAAACATTTGTTCTTGGGATAATACATTATTGTATGTGTACTGTAATAGACCATTCAAGTTTATACATAACAAAAAAGTACAGTAACCCCATTTTTCTATAATATTAATATTTGGTTAAGAGAAAGTCTGTCACCATGTTGTTACAGATGTGTGCTTTGTTCTATTGAGAAATCTGCTGATTTCCCTTCCCTATCTTATTTCATATATTAGGATTTCAATGATATTGAATCTGCCTAAACAACCTGATTGTCTCAAGCATATGATTCAATTATTAAAACTGACCTGTTGTGTTACTTTTCTCTCTCTCTCAGAGGATTGTAGGTTGTGGGAGGAGCGTGTGGGTTTGGGAGCGTGTGAGTTGTTGCCAGTCAGGGCTCACTGCATTATTTTGAGTTTTGAAACTTTTGCTTTTGTTATTTTTTCCTACATTTATTTATTTATTTGTTTATTTATTTATATCACAGATTGATAGATTTGCGGAACCCGATGGGTGGTTTAACCCGGAGACACAGCTTCAGGTGTGTTCCTGATAGCTCTGTCTCTGTGGAAGAGATGCTTTATTGGTGGGAGAAATGGTTGGGTTTGATAATGTTAAATCTGCTTCGAGGATGAATAAAGCTCTTGTTGTTTTCTTGAGCCAGGAGCGATTGGTAAATTGTATAGTAGAGGAGGGTTTTTCAGTTCGCAATTCCCTGATTATAATGATGCCTTTGTTGACCCTCCTCACTAAAGTCGTTATTTCTAATGTCCCTCCTTTCATAGATAATGCACTGTTGGAAAGATAATTGTCTCACTAGGGAAAGATAATGTCCCCTATTAAGATGATTCCACTGGGCTGTAAAACAGAGGAAATCAAACATGTCTTTCAGGCGGCAAGTGTTTGTGTTGTGTGCTAAATGTTGCATGGAAATTTAGTGTTGACGGCAGAGATTATGTTGTGTTTGCCACTACAGACACCATGAAATGTTTTAATTGTGGAGCACAGAGGCATCTTAAACATACCTGTCCAAATTGCAAACGAAACCCCCTGCTGGTGCTGCCGCTGGCAATGGGGAGGCGGCCAAAGAGGCTCGGGGGGAAGAACCGGCGAGACGACGGCCTGTACCCCTCACCCCAATGACTGAAACCAGCTGAAGTGCCGGAACATGCAGTGCAGACTGCTGCATCGGAGACTTCTTCAGAGAGCACTACTGTGACTAAACGGGATGGCATGCTCAAGGGAATAATACAAAAATGAAAAATGGGAAAAAAATTGAATTCTGCAGTGGCTTTGGGGAGCAGGGATGAGTCGATCTGGGGCCCCGTTTGTTTTCCAAGCCAGCAGTAGAGGGTCCTGTGTACGGCAGGGCCTTGCTCCATCTCCGTGGACTGTGGGGCAGTCAGGCGGATCCGCTCAAGGTGAATCGGAGCCATCACGGCTGAGTCTTATCTTGCCAGGGGCTAACCCTCCTGTTCAAGGAGGGCTGAGGAACATGAGCACTGGTTCTCACGCTGGCGATGTCGAGTCTTAACCCCGCATGCTCCTCCTGAGCTGAGCGGAGCTGCAGAGACAGCATTAGTCGCAGACCAGGAGACCGAGGAGACAACCCTAGAATCGGAGGTGACGGAAGAGGGCGAGTGGAACAATGAGTGGGGGATGTCAGGGCGCAGAGAGGAAGAGGACACTTGTTCAGAGCAACAATTTTTTAGGTAAGATAAAAGGTAAGAGGGGGTTGACATTACATCCTTTTTCCCTGATTTGAAATTGTTTTTGTTTTCTGCTAATATTATTCTCAGGAAAGCAACTTTGGCCAAATTTGATCAGAAAAAAACGCTATCGTTTGAAAAAATGTGTTAGCAGTTCTTGTAAATGTTTAACTAAAGCCAAGCATTAAAATTGATTATTTTACATTGCACACTTTTACCCTTGCTTGTTTCATTTTTTTTAAAAGTGCCTCACTTTTGTATCAATGGAGAAACTATTTTTTAGCAACTTTTAATATCAGTAGCCCAGTTAATTGATTTTATTAACCAAAAGCAGGTTAATAAATATATATATATATATATATATATATATATATATATATATATATATATATATATATATATATATATAAATATATATATATATATATATATATATATATATATATATATAAAGTTTGAGAAAGGAAAACTGCTGTGCACCATGATGAGATGATGATGACCTCAGAATAGAATGTTCATTCCAAATGGCTCCAAAGTGCCTAGTTTGAAAATAAGTTCACATTCCTTTTGTTTCCTGACAGCATTAGTTAAGAACATGAGAACATAAGAAAGTTTACAAACGAGAGGAGGCCATTCAGCCCATCTTGCTTGTTTGGTTGTTAGTAGCTTATTGATCACAGAATCTCATCAAGCAGCTTTTTGAAGGATCCCAATGTGTCAGCATCAACAACATTACTGGGGAGTTGGTTCCAGACCCTCACAATTCTCTGTGTAAAAAAGTGCCTCCTATTTTCTGATCTGAATGCCCCTTTATCTAATCTCCATTTGTGACCTCTGGTCCTTGTTTCTTTTTTCAGGTCAAAAAAGTCCCCTGGGTCGACATTGTCTATACCTTTTAGGATTTTGAATGTTTGAATCAGATCTCCGCGTAGACTTCTTTGTTCAAGACTGAATAGATTCAATTCTTTTAGCCTGTCTGCATACGACATGCCTTTTAAACCCGGGATGATTCTGGTTGCTCTTCTTTGCACTCTTTCTACAGCAGCAATATCCTTTTTGTAACGAGGTGACTAGAACTGAACACAATATTCTAGGTGAGGTCTTACTAATGCATTGTAAAGTTTTAACATTACTTCCCCCGATTTAAATTCAACACTTCTCACAATATATCCGAGCATCTTGTTGGCCTTTTATATAGCTTTCCCACATTGTCTAGATGAAGACATTTCTGAGTCAACATAAACTCCTAGGTCTTTTTCATAGTTCCCTTCTTCAATTTCAGTATCTCCCATATGATATTTATAATGCACATTTTTATTGCCTGTATGCAATACTTTACACTTTTCTCTATCAAATTTCATTTGCCATGTGTCTGCCCAGTTCTGAATGCTGTCTAGATCATTTTGAATGACCTTTGCTGCTTCAACAGTGTTTGCCACTCCTCCTATTTTTGTGTCGTCTGCAAATTTAACAAGTTTGCTTACTATACCAGAATCTAAATCATTAATATAGATTAGGAATAGCAGAGGACTTAATACTGATCCCTGTGGTACACCACTGGTTACCTCGCTCCATTTTGAGGTTTCTCCTCTAATCAGTACTTTCTGTTTTCTACATGTTAACCACTCCCTAATCCATGTGCATGCATTTCCTTGAATCCCTACTGTGTTCAGTTTGAGAATTAATCTTTTATGCGGGACTTTGTCAAAAGCTTTCTGGAAATCTTAATAAACCATGTCGTATGCTTTGCAATTATCCATTGTCAATGTTGCATCCTCAAAAAAGTCAAGCAGGTTAGTTAGACACGATCTCCCTTTCCTAAAACCATGCTGACTGTCTCCCAGGATATTGTTCCTATATAGGTAATTTTCCATTTTAGATCTTATTATAGTTTCCATAAGTTTACATATAATAGAAGTCAGGCTTATTTGTCTGTAGTTACCTGGTTCGGTTTTGTCTCCCTTTGTGTGGCTCAGTATTACATTTGCTATTTTCCAGTCTGTCGGTACAGCCTCTGTGTCAAGAGACTGTTGCATGATCTTGGTTAGCGGTTTGTAAATAACTTCTTTCATTTCTTTGAGTACTATTGGGAGGATCTCATCCGGCCCAGGGGATTTGTTTATTTTAAAAGCTCCTAGTCCCTTTAACACTTCTGCTTCTGTTATGCTAAAGTTATTTAAAATTGGATAGAAACAGGTCGACATGTGGGGCATGTTGTCTGTGTCCTCCTTTGTAAAAACCTGTGAAAAGTAATCATTTAATATATTTGCTATTTTGTTTTCTTCATCTATGATTTTGCCATTTGTGTCTCTTAGACATTTAACCTCCTCTTTGAATGTTCTCTTGCTGTTATAATATTGGAAAAACATTTTGGAATTGGTTTTAGCCCCCTTAGCAATATTGATTTCTATCTCTCTCTTGGCCTTTCTAACTTCCTTTTTGACTTGTGTTTGTATTTCTAAGTACTCTTTCTGCGTAGTTTGTTTTTGGTCCCTTTTAAACGCTCTGTAAAGTGCCTTTTTTCGCTGAATATTTTTTTAAATTGATCTATTAAACCATTTTGGCTTACTTCCATAGCATTGAACCATCCCACAAATTGTGATGTCTTCTATAGTGTGGTCATTTCTGTTAAAATGTCTGGTGACAGGAAAGGTAGAGGTGTTAATTCGTATACTTCTCAGACGTTCCACGAAGCGATCAGCCAAGCGTCGTTTTGTTTCACCAATCAATATATAGCTTGTTACATTTGATGCAGCCAATGCAATATACTATTCCTTTACTAATGCAAGTAAAAGTATCATGGATAGTAAATGAGGATTTTGCTCCCTTAACTAATGTGTTGCTGTGAATGTATTTACAAGTTGCACAGCGTGACCTATTGCATGGAAACGTACCCTTAAGACTGTCCAGATTGGGTCGAATGTTACTCTGGACCACATGCTCTCTTAGATTTTTGTCTCTTCTGTATGACATTAGAGGAGGGTTATTGAAAATAGGAGCTGTAGAAGGATCATCTTGAAGAATGCTAAATTTTCTTTGTATGATGTGTTGTACTTTTTTGGTCATAGGATGATATGTAAGAACAAGGGGAATACGATTGTTGGTATTCTGTGTTTTGGTTTTGTACAAGGCATCCTTTCTGTTTATTGTCGATACCCTTAACTGAGCTTCTCTAAGTATAGTGTCTGGAAAACCACAGTTTCTGAAAAAAGCACACATGTCATTTGTTTTATTCAAAAAATCACTATCATCACTGCAAATGCATCTCAGTCTTATTAATTGGGAGTATGGAATGGAGTTGCGACAAGCTTTGGGCTGTGAGGAGTCGTATCTTAGATATGAATGAGAGTCTGTTTCTTTGTAGAAAATTGTAGTATTGATGGTACAATTAGAAACCATGATGGTAATGTCTAAGAAAGAAATTTGTTTAGAAATGTTCCATGTATACTTTAGAGCTGGATGAGACTGGTCAATAATATGTATGAAATCCATTAAATCTTCATTAGTGTTATCTGAGATGCCAAATATGTCGTCAATGTATCTAAGATATAACATTGGTGTATGTCCCTTGTACTGTTGAAAAACATATATACTGTTGAAATATATATATATATATATATATATATATATATATATATATATATATATATATATATATATTTTACAAGAGATGCACTCAGACAGCGCTAACCAGGCTCACTGGCTGTCTGAGTGGAAAGGCGATTGTATTTTAAGCCATAGCTCAAATCTCAGTGGGGGGGGTGCTGGTCTATTTTCTCCTGCCTGGACTGGGTGCAGAGATTCATGACATTTTACCAGGGAAATGTTTAAAAGTGCACGTTAATCTTGGAGGGACTTTTATTGATCTTATTAATATTTATGCTCCTAATCTAGGGGGGGAACAGATTTTATTTTTAATAAATTATCAGTGGTTTTGGGAAAGTGTGCCCCGGCACATTTACTCGTGTTGGAGAGGGATTTTAATTGTACTTTGAATTTTAATCTCGATCGTAACCACGAGGAACCCCATCCCTAGTCTGTAAGTGATCTTACTGCTGTTGTAAATACACACAGCCTAGTGGATGTTTGGAGAACTGCCCATCCCAATGCTAAAAATATATACTTGGATTAAATTACAACATATTCAGATTTCTGGTTCAAGGTTATATCGCTTTTACACCCCGTAGAACTCATATCAATAAGTTTATTTGTTGCCATATTTCACCTTCTTCATTATCTGATCACCACTTTGTGTCCACCACTGTCTCTTTACCCTCTGAAATTCTTGTTAAATCTTATTGCCATTTATTATTATTATTATTATTATTATTATTATTATTATTATTATTTATTAGCAGACGCCCTTATCCAGGGTGACTTAGAATTGCTACAAGTTATCACAGTACAAAGTATCACATTATAACATATCACATCACAGAATATCATCATTTTAATATAATTTTAACATCAAACTCCTCAAGACGATTTTGGGCTAATCAGCAGACACAGATGCACCACTTTGACGTCTGAGACAGTGGTGGGACATTGGTAAAACACAGATTAAAGTGTTTTGCCAACAGTACACTCAGTACTCAATGAGGTGTGTGGCAGCGGCTGTAAATGAACTGGAGAGAAAGATATTGGAGCTGGAGAGGCAGCTAGATAGCCAGAGCAGTGAGATGGCATGTCAGAGCCTGCGGGAGAGGAGGCAGTGCCTGGGCAGGCTGCTGGAGGAGGGGGTGCAGTGCTCACTGCTCAGGGCCCGCTTCACTCAGCTCAGAGACATGGACGCCCCAACAGCCTTCTTCGGACTGGGGAAGAGGAGGCTGGAGCAGAGACAGATCCACTGTCTGAGGCTGCCCTGCGGGAGGGAGGTGAGCAGCCCAGCGGAGCTGCGCCAGGTGGCAGTGGAGTTTTATAGTGAACTAAATAAAGCTGAGGGCTGCAACCTGCTGGATACGGCACAACTACACCAGGGTCTCCCCAGACTGAGTGAGGGAGAGGGCAGTGAACTGGATTTCCCCCTCACATTCCAAGAGCTTTCCAAAGCTGTTATGCAGCTGTCCAATGGCAAGGCGCCCGGCATCGAAGGACTGCAGCCAGAGTTCTACAAGCACTTCCGGCCCCTGCTGGGTGAGGACCTGTACCGCGTGCTGACTGAGTGCATCAGGGAGGGACAGCTTCCTCTATGCTGCCGCCGTGCCATCATCACCATGCTGTCTAAAAAGGGGGACTTGTGCAACTTTAAGAACTGGCATATGTACGCTGTCTCTGCTCTGCTGTGACTATAAGCTGTTTTCCAAGGTTCTGACTGCGGGGCTGCCTGGCGTCGGTGGTGCACAGGGATCAGTCTTACTGTGTGCCCGGACGCTCCATCACTGACAACCTCTTTTTAATTCAGGACCTTTTAAATGTATCCAAATGTTTTAACCTTAATGTTGGCTTAATTTCGATTGACCAAGAGAAGGTTTTTGACAGGGTTGGCCACAAATATTTATTTGCCACATTTGAAGGTTTTTGGTCCTTGTGAGGGTGAAACCCTCACTTTAATATTTTACAGCACTGGCCTGGGAGGGGGAATAATAATACCTTTATTTTTATATAGCGCCTTTCATAGTGGTCCACTATCACAAGACAATTTGCAGAGGTAGGCTGTGAACTGTGCATTATATGCAGAGCCACTTACAATAGGACATTGATTTAAAATCTCATCCGCAGGATGGAGAATAAATACACAAATGATTTAATAAATACTAGACGTAGTTAAAAAGAACCTACTAAAGGCTGAACATAGGGTCCCCACCTCTAATTTACAAAAAAACCAGGCCACCAGTCATTTTGTACAAAAACAAACAAATAAATAAATAAATAAATAAAACAGAACGGCAAAACCAGAACAGCTGGCAACCCGAGCTGAACGCCGATATCACCCTGAACAGGTGCACATGTTCCAAGATATATGGACAGCATGAAAGTAGCAAAGAAACAAAATACTGTGTTAAAACTATATAAGCCAACAGTCCCAATATGGTCGGGACAGTCCCGATGCATAGGAAGAAAGTCCCGGTATTTACACATAAAAAAAAAAAAAAAAATAATCATTTATTCTGCACAGTAGAGCTAGTGAAAACAACACGCTGTGCTCTTTGTGCGGCTGACACATCTGCTGATCACTAACTTACCGGTATTCAAAGGTAAGAACGCTTCATTGTGTCTATGTTTACTGTCATGCTGGTCGTGCGGTGTTCAGTTGAGGGGATACGTCTTATATGAAAAGAGTATTTTTTGCGTATGACCCCTCCCATGTGTATGATGCGTATAACACCCACCCCAGTTTGCATTGCAGCAGTGCGTACTAAGCAGCACCATCAAAAAGGATATTGCTGCTCTAGAAAGAGTTCAAAGAAGAGCGATCAGAATTATCCTGGGTTTAAAAGGCATGTTGTATGCAGACAGGCTAAAATAATTGAATCTATTCAGTCATGAACAAAGAAGACAACGCGGTGATCTGATTCAAGCATTCAAAATTCTAAAAGGTATTGACAATGTCATCCCAGGGGACTTTTTCGACCTGAAAAAAGAAACAAGGACCAGGGGTCACAAATGGAGATTAGATAAAGGGGCATTCAGAACAGAAAATAGGAAGCACTTTTTTACACAGAGAATTGTGAGGGTCTGGAACCAACTCCCCAGTAATGTTGTTGAAGCTGACACCCTGGGATCCTTCAAGAAGCTTCTTGATGAGATTCTGGGATCAATAAGCTGAAGAGCTTGTTGGAGTATTTCTGGAGTGGTTATCACTGGCTTTGCCTCGTGGTGCTGTACCTTCCCCGAGGTGAGGGGAGCCTGGGACTGATTAACCTCTCCTGCAGTGTGGCTGCTTTCTGACTGCAGACTGCTGTACCGCACGGGACTGTGTTGGCAGGTGCTGGCCTTCTCTCTGGTGCGCTGGGCGGGTCTGCTGGGTTTGAAAAAGACATCTTTTTCGCATTTCCCCTGACAGACTCCCCAACTCTGGACTGGACAAATTTTACAGTACTATGTTCAATGTCTGGCACCTCCTCCATACCTGCAGGACTAACTCCTGCCTATGCAGCCCATGGATCCATGAAGAACTCTTGTTTTTTTTTTTTTTTTTTAAATTTAGTAGTTGCCAATTGATTTTACCCAAGATGGCAAGCCACAGTACGCTGCCCTAGTCCAGGCGCTGCTCTCTCTTGACAGACGTGGCATATTGTTTTTTTTCTGTGATTTTCTTTATTGCTTTTATTCAAGCTTGCAATTCAACAGCTGAAATCACTCCACATCCAGTGTCCAATCAACTGTTTCTAATTAGGTGATTACATGCATATGCTTCAGTCATAGTCACTCAAGCGTGTCATGGTCAAGGATGAATGATCGAGTCATTAAAAAGAAACCAAAAATATTTAGTCAATGTCCATCACTTATATACCGTATATATATATATATATATATATATATATATATATATATACAGCTCTGGAAAAAATTAAGAGACCACTGCAAAATTATCAGTTTCTCTGGTTTTACTATATATAGGTATGTGTTTGGGTAAAATGAACATTTTTGTTTTATTCTATAAACTACTGACAACATTTCTCCCATATTCCAAATAAAAATATTGTCATTTAGAGCATTATTTCTTCTGCTCTGACAATGTTCCCCAACTCTGAGGATTGTTTTTTCCAGCAGGACAATGCTCCATGCCACACAGCCAGGTCAATCAAGGTGTGGATGGAGGACCACCAGATCAAGACCCTGTCATGGCCAGCCCAATCTCCAGACCTGAACCCCATTGAAAACCTCTGGAATGTGATCAAGAGGAAGATGGATGGTCACAAGCCATCAAACAAAGCCGAGCTGCTTGAATTTTTGCGCCAGGAGTGGCATAAAGTCACCCAACATCAATGTGAAAAACTGGTGGAGAGCATGCCAAGACGCATGAAAGCTGTGCTTGAAAATCAGAGTTATTCCACCAAATATTGATTTCTGAACTTTCCTAGGTTAAAACATTAGTATTGTGTTGTTTAAAAATGAATATGAACTTATTTTCTTTGCATTATTCGAGGTCTGACAACACTGCATCTTTTTTTGTTATTTTTGTTATTTTGACCAGTTGTCATTTTCTGCAAATAAATGCTCTAAATGACAATATTTTTATTTGGAATTTGGGAGAAATGTTGTCAGTAGTTTATAGAATAAAACAAAAATGTTCATTTTACCCAAACACATACCTATAAATAGTAAAACCAGAGAAACTGATAATTTTGCAGTGGTCTCTTAATTTTTTCCAGAGCTATATATATATATATATATATATATATATATATATATATATATATATATATATATTGTGGCAGGTTCAGAGGTAAGTATGAACGTGCTCACAAACAGTAGCAGAGATCCGTAAACAAAGTTCTACACAACACAGTAATACGGTATAAATCAGGGCGGCACCTGATGTATTTATTTTCCACAATCCAAAGGTCGGTCAAAACACAGGCAGGGTTTGGTATGTTACGGGTTCTCAGCAAAGTTCAGGTTCAGGCAACAAGTCGGGTAGTCAAACAATCCAAGGTCAGTAATCACAGGCAAACAGGTATTAACAGGCACTTACTTTTCTTTCCACTCACTCTCCCCCAGCACAAAGCTGTCTCCTTACTCCTTCCTTAACCTGTTGTGGGCTGTACCTTTTTATGATGATTCATCCTTAATTATGTGACATCATTTCCTGCCTTGAGGTGGTCTGCGAAATTAAGTTTCCCTCGGGTCGGCCATCTTACTTCCGGCAATGTGAGGTCATAATTTGCCAGCAAACTTGCCCTCACATACCTCCCATTAATGACTCAACCCCTAGCTTTATCTCTGTCTATCTATCTATCTATCTATCTATCTATCTATCTATCTACACATATAGTTGTAGTCAAAAGTTTAAATTTATAATTTCTCGAAAAACAAAGAATTTTAGGAAAAATCTTTTGTAGCAACAGTTTTGCTTTTGTGGATGAGGAAAAAAAGTTACAAGAAATAGATGTCTACAATTATTTATTTTAGCAATTTTTTTAGCAAAACTCCAAAAATGCTCATTCAAAAGTATTCATACCCTAACAAGGAAAATGAAATTAATAGCTAGTTGAGACACCTTTAGCAATAATAGCCTCTTTTAAACTATAAGGATATTTGTCAATGAGCTTTTGGCGTAAATCTTTAGTGATTTTTGACCATTCTTCAACTCAAAATTGTTCCAGTTCATTCAGATTCCGAGGACTTCTCTTGTGCACAGCCTTCTTCAGCTCATACCAAAGATTCTCAATCGGACTTAGATCAGGACTTTTACTAAGCCATTGCAGAACCTTGATTTCATTCTTCTTTAACCATTGTGAAGTACATTTTGATGTGTACCTTGGATCATTGTCGTGTTGGAACGTCCAGTTGCACTTTAAAAGGTTTTGTAGCGGAGGGTTTCAGATGATTGGCCAATATCTTTTGGTATGCAATGGAATCCATTTTACCATGTATTGGAGCTAAATTTCCTGTGTCATTAGAGGAAAAACAGCACCATAGAAGGATATTACCACCTCCATGCTTGACAGTAGCCTCCCTAGTGCATCATCATGACAACCATCTGGACTCTGAGTAGGGTACTTCTCTGGGGTCTTCAAGTGGGCACCTTCCATCCTTGGTGTTTCGTCGACTAGCTCACGACACCTTAAGAGGGCTCGACAGTGATTCTGACATCCCTGCATTAATCCCTCCGTCCCCCACTCAGTTAAGCCCAGCTTACTCACCTTCCTTTACATCAGCGTTTTTTTATTTTTATTTCTGCTGTGCTTGAGGTTCCCAACCAGAATCTTTTTGCCTCAACCAGAGCCAGTTGCTGCTCCTCTCTCCTGCTTCAGATAAGTTCTTCACTATGTGTCACAACTCTTGACCACTGAATCCAATGTCTCTGAGAAACCGAGTTGTGGAGTGTGCCACAAATCCTCAACAACCCACCTCCACTGGGTAAACCTGGACTCTCCATCCTTGCTGTTCCTCTTCAGCAGCTAGTTGAGTGTACCAAAGTTTCTTTCTTTCATACTCCTCATCCACAGCATCCTCTGATGGCACTGTTAACTCTACCAGGTGAACAAGGCGTGCTGATCCAGACCACAAGAAAATATCAGGTCGAAAGTTAATAGTGTCAATCTCAGGTGGGAAAATAAGCTGTTGTCCAACATCTGCCAGCATTTTCCAGTCTCTAGCAGTAATTAAAATAAGCTCAATTAGCAATAGGTGTTGTTTACTAGTTGGCTAAGTACTTCAACTGCAGTGTTTAGTTGCTGTCAGTAGGTTGTAGCACTGGCGCCAGCACTACAAGAAAAGTCCTCAGTGTGCACACCAGGGACGTCACTAGAGATTCATGGATAGGGGGGCTAAGCCTCTTTTAGGGGGGTCTGGGCATACTCCCCCAGGATTTTTTTAAAGCCCCCAAAACATCTTTTCATCATGTATTTTTAGAGTAACAATGGGTGTAAAATCTATCAAAATAAGGTTATTTTTGGTCAAGGTTGGCTAAAAGTATACCTGCTCATAGTTTGTGTTAGACACTGATCTAATATGACTTAAGAACATAAGAACATAAGAAAGTTTACAAACGAGAGGAGGCCATTCAGCCCATCTTGCTTGTTTGGTTGTTAGTAGCTTAATGATCCCAGAATCTCATCAAGCAGCTTCTTGAAGGATCCCAGGGTGTCAGCTTCAACAACATTACTGGGGAGTTGGTTCCAGACCCTCACAATTCTTTGTGTAAAAAAGTGCCTCCTATTTTCTGTTTTGAATGCCCCTTTATCTAATCTCCATTTATGACCCCTGGTCCTTGTTTCTTTTTTCAAGTCAAAGAAGTCCCCCGGGTTGACATTGTCTATACCTTTTAGGATTTTGAATGTTTGAATCAGATCGCCGCGTAGTCTTCTTTGTTCAAGACTGAATAGATTCAATTCTTTTTAGCCTTTTTTATAGCTTCCCCACATTGTCTAGATGAAGACATTTCTGAGTCAACATAAACTCTTAGGTCTTTATCATAGTTCCCTTCTTCAATTTCACTATCTCCCATATGATATTTATAATGCACATTTTTATTGCCCGCATGCAATACTTTACACTTTTCTCTATTAAATTTTATTTGCCATGTGTCTGCCCAATTTTGAATGCTGTCTAGATCATTTTGAATGACCTTTGCTGCTTCAACAGTGTTTGCCACTCCTCCTATTTTTGTGTTGTCTGCAAATTTAATGAGTTTGCTTACTATACCAGAGTCTAAATCATTAATGTAGATTAGGAATAGCAGAGGACCTAATCCTGATCCCTGTGGTACACCACTGGTTACCTCACTCCATTTCGAGGTTTCTCCTCTAATCAGTACTTTCTGTTTTCTACCTGTTAACCACTCCCTAATCCATGTGCATGCATTTCCTTGAATCCCTACTGCGTTCAGTTTGAGAATTAATCTTTTATGCGGGACTTTGTCAAAAGCTTTCTGGAAATCTAAATAGACCATGTCGACTGCTTTGCAGTTATCCATTTTCAATGTTGCATCCTCAAAAAAGTCAAGTAGGTTAGTTAGACATGATCTCCCTTTCCTAAAACCATGCTGGCTGTCTCCCAGGATATTGTTACCATATAGGTAATTTTCCATTTTGGATCTTATTATAGTTTCCATAAGTTTACATATAATAGAAGTCAGGCTTATTGGTCTGTAGTTACCTGGTTCGGTTTTGTCTCCCTTTTTGTGGATCGGTATTACGTTTGCTATTTTCCAGTCTGTCGGTACAACCCCTGTGTCAAGAGACTGTTGCATGATCTTGGTTAGCGGTTTGTAAATAACTTCTTTAATTTCTTTGAGTACTATTGGGAGGATCTCATCTGGCCCAGTGGATTTGTTTATTTTAAGAGCTCCTAGTCCCTTTAACACTTCTGCCTCTGTTATGCTAAAGTTATTTAAAATTGGATAGGAACAGGTCGACATGTGGGGCATGTTGTCTGTGTCCTCCTTTGTAAAAACCTGTGAAAAGTAATCATTTAATATATTTGCTATTTTTTTTCCTTCATCTATGATTTTGCCATTTGTGTCTCTTAGACATTTAACCTCCTCTTTGAATGTTCTCTTGCTGTTATAATATTGGAAAAACATTTTGGAATTGGTTTTAGCCTCCTTAGCAATATTGATTTCTATCTCTCTCTTGGCCTTTCTAACATCCTTTTTGACTTGTGTTTGCAGTTCCAAGTACTCTTTCTGTGTGCTTTGTTTTTGGTCCCTTTTAAACGCTCTGTAAAGTGCCTTTTTTCGCTAAATATTTTTTTAAATTGATCTATTAAACCATTTGGGCCATTTTGTTTTAGATTTAGATTTGTCTACTTTTGGGATGTAATTGTTTTGTGCCTCTAGTACTACATTTTAAAAAAAACAGCCACCCTTTTTCTGTGGATGTTTTCTCTATTTTACTCCAATCTACTTCTATTAGTCTCATGTTTCATACCTTCGTAGTTTGCTTTTCTAAAATTGTAAACCTTAGCTTTAGTCATTACTTTTGGGGTTTTAAAAAATATTTCAAATGAGACCATGTTGTGGTCTGAGTTTGCCAATGGCTCTCTGACCTCTGTTTTAGTTATTCTGTCTTCATTATTTGAAAAGACTAAGTCAAGGCATGCCTCCCCTCTAGTCAGTGCCTTGACAAAGCAGTCATTTGTCATTTCCACCACTGCAATTTCGTCCGTCGTGCCCCCCATTGGGTTTTCCCATTTTATAGAGGGGAAGTTGAAATCCCCCATAAGTATGGCTTCTCCTTTTCTACACGCATTTCGAATGTCATTGTACAACAGATTATTTTGCTCAGTGTCTGAATTTGGCGGTCTATAGCATGCTCCTATTATTATGCCCTTTGAATTTGTGTCCATTATTCTGACCCATATTGATTCTGCATTGTTTTCTTTGTCCTGATTTAACACCTGGGCTTCAAGGCTATTTCTTATGTATAGCGCTACCCCTCCGCCTCTTTTGTCCTGCCTGTCTTTCCTATACAGTGTGTACCCACAAATATTATATTCGTCTCCATCACTCTCAGACAACCAAGTTTCTGTAACACCTATCACATCGTAGTTACTTGTTAGTGCAGTAGCTTCAAGTTCTAACATTTTGTTTCTGAGACTTCTAGCATTAAGATAAATACATTTAATAGTGGTCTTACCTGAGTTGTTGCCCTTGTTTTGATGTGGTCTCCCTTCTGTTTTTTTGTTTTCTCCCCCCTTCCTTTCTAGTTTAAATGCTTCTGGACCTCCTGAAGGATCCTTTCTCCGAGTAGATTGGTTCCCTTTCTGTTTAAGTGCAGTCCGTCCCACCTGTATAGATAGTCCTTGTTGTAGAAAGTGCTCCAATGTTCAAGAAAGGTGAAGCCTTCCTGTGTGCACCACGATTTCAGCCATGCATTTTGATTTTGTATTTTCAGCTGTCCATATGGTCCTTTGCAAGGCGCCGGCAGTATCCCAGAAAATACCACAGTTTTGGTCTTGTCTTTTAATTTCCTTCCTAGCTCTCTGAATTTGTTTTGCAGGGATCTTGGCCTGTCTCTACCAATGTTGTTTGTACCAATGTGGACGACTACTACCGGGTCATCTCCTGTTCGTTCTAGGAGCCTGTCCACATTCTCAGTGATGTGCTTGACTGAGGCTCCTGGAAGGCAGCACACTGTTGTAGTAAGGGGGTCCAAACTGCGAACTGAACTTGCTGTGTTTCTCAGTATGGAGTCCCCAACAATCATGACCTCCCTTCTTTTTGCTGCCTGGTCAGCACTGTTTATAGGGTCCTGGGTGTTGTTTCTTTCATTCTCTTGATGTTGGTTTTGGTCATCTAAATGTTGAAGTGGCTCAAATGTGTTGGATGTCTGGATTTCTGGTGGTTGTGTTTGACGAAGTTTCTTTTTTTCCCTGCTTCTGCCTATCTGAACCCAGATGTTTCGACTCTTCCATCTCCCTGGTGGCTTTCAGTCTGCTAGGGGTGCAGACTTCCATGAATTGTGGGTGTGTCAGCTTCTCAAGCTCCTGTTGCTGTCTCATTTCCTCCAGCTCCTTTTCTAGCAGGCTTAATCACTGAAGCAAGTCCTGGATCATGCGGCACTTTACACAAACTTGGTTGAGCTCTGTTGGGTTTTCTCAGATTTCCCACATCATGCAGTTGTCACAGATTACTGGCTTGAAGACCATTTTTTTTTTTTTTTTTTTTTTTAGTTTAGTGTAGCTTCTGCTGCTGTCAACCTGCTTTCAAACTGCTTCTAACTGCGTTGTACTTGTCCACGACTGTACTTCTCCCACGATGTCGCTTCCACACGCTGTCGCTGGGAGATCTGCCTGCCTTTTGTTTGTTTGTGTTTGTGCTGCATGCTCCGCTCCTCCCCCGTGTCCCAGAACGCCGCGGGATTTGAATCAGCTGCTCCTAGTTTCAGCTTATCAGAAAAATACACGCAGCTGCAAGGCTTTAAGCTGCAATGTTTTCTGATTAAAGCAACTCCAAATTTAAAGATGTAATTCCTCCTTTCTGCTTCTAACTGCGTTGTACTTGTCCACGACTGTACTTCTCCCACGATGTCGCTTCCACACGCTGTCGCTGGGAGATCTGCCTGCCTTTTGTTTGTTTGTGTTTGTGCTGCATGCTCCGCTCCTCCCCCGTGTCCCAGAACGCCGCGGGATTTGAATCAGCTGCTCCAAGTTTCAGCTTATCAGAAAAATACACGCAGCTGCAAGGCTTTAAGCTGCAATGTTTTCTGATTAAAGCAACTCCAAATTTAAAGATGTAATTCCTCCTTTCTGCTTCTAACTGCGTTGTACTTGTCCACAACTGTACTTCTCCCACGATGTCGCTTCCACACGCTGTCGCTGGGAGATCTGCCTGCCTTTTGTTTGTTTGTGTTTGTGCTGCATGCTCCGCTCCTCCCCCGTGTCCCAGAACGCTGCAGGATTTGAATCAGCTGCTCCGAGTTTCAGCCTATCAGAAAAATACACGCAGCTGCAAGGCTTTAAGCTGCAATGTTTTCTGATTAAAGCAACTCCAAATTTAAAGATGTAATTCCTCCTTTCTGCTTCTAACTGCGTTGTACTTGTCCACGACTGTACTTCTCCCACGATGTCGCTTCCACTTACTTAATATGACATGCTCCCTCAGCCCTGTGAGCCTCCAGCCTTTCCCTCATTCTTGTCTGCTGTGTTTTGACATGTATTGTTATTAAACTCATATTTACAATAACTCAAGGCTTAATAGGTGATTAATCAGTTTAAGTTTTAATTTGTTTGTTTGAACTGGTAAAATCTTCATTTCTCACCGGACTGGCCTTCGGCAGAGCTGCTGGCACTGCCTCTCTTGAAGAATTTCCGTATATCCATCTAACGTTAGTCGTTAGCTAGCCTACAGTTGAGAAATTGAGGATAATACAATGACATTATGATCAACACTATGTCACCTTTTCTACACATGACCTACTGATAATTGTTTTGCAATGGCCTACTGAATGAAAGCAATTGAGTATGAAACGATATGTGCATGATGTTACGTCTGTCTCATTTATAGCCTGGCACAGATAGCAAAACTACATTAAATACAACGTTAATTAGATATCATCGCCACATAACATATGTCGAATTTAAAAGACACCGTTAACGTTACCGTTAGCTAGCTCGCAACGTCTGTTACACTGTAACTTACAGGCAGCCTCACATAAAAACGTATTGGCTAACAAAGCTTTGATTATGACCAAAGTCTATAGTAATGAATACTCTCTCTCTCGCTGTTCTAACTTACCACATATTCACATCGTAACCTATCTGCATGAATCCGTCCTGTCAGAGCCTTTTCCTGTACGTTTACTGTTAGCTAGCAGTCTCAAGCCACAGAAGTAACTAACGTTAACCAAAATGTTAGCTACAAGTAGGCCTAACAGTCACTAGCGCGTGCAGCAGCCTCTGCAGCAGCAGCCCCCCCCCAGGTCCTAGTGCCCGCCTTGTAAGAAGTTTAAGATGCGATGGAATGGTTGACGAAAAAAAAAAGAAATCACCGAGAAAATATATTGACTAATATATTGATTTATTTGGGGGGGGGGGGGTAATGAATATTTTAGGGTGGCTAAAGCCCCCCTAAAATAGGCCTAGCGACATCCCTGGTGCACACACCGCCTGTGATAACCATCATTTATTTGACAGGTAAGATAGTCATCCCACCTTAACATATATGCTGTGCATATATTCTAAGTAATCTGGGTCGAATATTGGTAACTTTCATTTTGCATTAAAGAATATAAAACAATGATTAAAATGTTGTTTGTTTACCTTGCACTCACTGTAATGGAGGTCAACGGGAAAAGTGAAGGCCTAGACTAGACTGTTTTGAAATGCTGATTGCGGTTACTTATGTTGTATTTTTAATGCAAATATGACTTCGGTAAAAAGTCAGGAGTTATATACAATATTGTTTCCACCGTTATTGTTTATATTTCGTATCTATTATTAATCTGCATGGTAATAGTCATATGCACTTCTGGGTAAACCTGTTTGGTATACACATGCTCCAATACTGTTGTATTGGCCCTAGTGGAATCTAATTGTTGTACAATTAAAAAGTATGTATGGCTGTAGCAGGGCAGGAGCCCTGCACATGGAGGGGGTTTGTGTGTATACATTGTAAATAATATTGTGTAAATGTGTAAATTTATTGCAGTACCTGACTCTCCTGGGATAGCCTGCCTGCTGTGTGTGATTGCCAGCTGTGGATAATCAGCGGGTAGGTGTGTTCCAGCACGGCGTCAGGTATAAAGAGGTCCTCTTTGTTCACTTCGGGGCTGCTGCAAAGCCAAGGACAACGGGCTGAACATCGTCCACACTACCCGAGCATAGAGACCGAAAAATGTTGCTGAAATCCTCCAATCGCCGTGATGGTGAACCGGGATCGGAGCCAAAAGCAGCTGCCAAAACCGCTGACGTCCGGAGTCGGGGTTTGTGTTGATACATAAAGATTAGTTCGGAGATGGTAGATCCCCATAAAGTATAGCGAGGTGAGCAAGTGGGACCTCCATGCATTAGGGAGTAGCGCACACTGTTTTTACGGCACCTTTTATTTTATAGTTTTTTGTATTGTGTTTTATTTTGTTTTTTTGTACGCTGGCCATATGCACTCAGTGGTTGGTAGTGTCACGTGAGCTATTCTGTGTGTGTGTGTGTAAATAAATCCTGCGTGCCTGCGGGGCATGTCAACCCTATTACAATGGCATATTATTTTGTTTGAATAAGTCCAATGCTATAATTTTGACTTGCAATGGTCAAATACAAAATTAAGAATTATTACCAATACAGGAATACCTAAACAGTGAAAGTTTATATGCATTTTCTGGTTATATACTGTTGTATATAAATGTTAAGTATGCTGGCTAACTAAATGGAATTTGCTTCTAAAAGTAACTACATATCTCAGTGTGCACAGTCTGTGAAAACCAATGCACGCAACGTAATGCAGAGGGTAAGAAAACTGAAAATAAAAAGTGTAAATGTTTTATTTGACAGAAATGTTCCATAAATGTGTTGAACCTGAAATGGACCATGTCCCATCATTTTAGAAGTGCAACACCTTCCTTACTGTACTTTATTAAATGCTTTGTAAGCAGGTATTTATCATCAAATCAGAAAGGAATGGGATTTTTAAAAGAAAAGTGCAAAGCTTTTGATACAATATTTATTTTGTTTTCATGTCTGCAGAGATTATTTATTTTCTAAATCTTTAAATCATTTGTAACAACGTTTTTATGGGAAAATGTTCATATTTGTTAAACACTGAACCGTGTTTAAACAGAAAAATGATTAATTAATATACTATGAATGTAATTTTCCTCATTTTACTAGCTTGGTGTGAAAATGTTGAAAATAATAATAACAATAATAATACAGCACCTTGTGAATATTGTGAATGCATTTTCAGTTCTTGTTACTTTTGTTTTCAGCTTGATGACAGATGGTGCACCACCTGACTCTGAACAGTCTAATGTAGCATTCCTTGTGCATGACAGGAAATCAAAGATCAAACGACTTTGTAGAAGGTGAAACAGCACATAGCAAGCCAGCAACACTGTGTGACATAGCAAAAGTGCAGGAATACACATCCACATATCTTTTAACCATCTCTGTCTTACTATAATTAATGTCTGAACCATCATTTTATGAGAAATGTAAAATGTTTCTTAAAAACAGCTTGAGTAAAGACACAGAAGGGAAATCTTTTGTATCAATCCTAAATGAATTATGTAGAAGAATAGAGCTGCACAGGATTTTCAGTGTTCAAAACATGAACAGGCTTGAGTCTTAACCTCAAAAGCTCTATAGCTTCTGTCCCATCTTGATGACTTGGTTTACATGCAGTTTAGAACTCTAACATATATCCTTTTTCATGAGAATGTGACGTAGTACGCATATATCACGCACATTCTTCACATTATAACAAGTGCACGGCCAAAACATTGTACGGCTTAAAAGGGTGGGTAAATCTCCCTCGCGCTAAAAAGCCACACAAATTGACCTTTTTTTTTTTGTATGGCAACAAGTTTGAAAAGCTGTACCATGTGTTCACGAGACTTCAGAAGCAAAGCTCCCGTACGAAGTAACCTCACAGAGCTTTCTACTAAGGCCATACCAAGCAATTCTTTATTAACAACTTACTGCTTTAAGCTCAGACTTTTCTGCCCCTTCACAGTAAGATAAGATACCATTAATGTTACAAAAAACCTGTTGGTTTCAAAAATGTGTTCAAACAGACGAAATGGGGCTTAACAAATTAAGTTCCATAGAGTAAACAAATAATGCCTGAGGAATTTGATAAACTCGAATGGGCTACCGGTATACTGGATCCCCAATAACAAAAAATGCCTTGCACTGTCCCTGCAGAATTCAGATTAAAATATTTATTGTTATTATTATTATTATTGTTATTATTATTATTATTATTATTATTAGAACATTATGTAGTGGGATATGTGGGATAGCAGGGTAGCCTATTGTAAATTTTGCTACCATTATTTAAAAAATACACTCTACTAAACATTTAGACTGGATATTTTTTAAATCATTAACCTAGTGCTTTATAACTAGCTCTGTCTAATACTACTTTCACACAGAAATGCCGCTACTGAGCCCTCAGACGTTTCAAAATGTATTTCAAATACCAATTCACACAGCACGAAAGCATGCAATCTACGCTGGTATAATACCATCTGTGGCAGAGACAGGATTAATGTATCTGACAGCAACCACAGGTGTGGCCACTCTCCAGTTAGTGCAGACTGGTGCTAGTTGGGGAGTGGCAACCTGCATAAAAGCAGGCAGAAAGCCTGTGTTTGTGGGAAGGTGAGTGGTTTTTGTGATCTGTGTGTTGCTGTATAGTTTAAAAAAGTTCAGTGAAGGCTCTGCCCAGCCTGGACAATTTTTTATTTTGTTTTGTTAAAACCTTTATTTTAGCCTGTGTGTCCGTTAGCGCGTTCACTGCAGTTTGTAAATCTCTGAGTCTCTTTCCTGCCGCTATCCTGCTACAATGATGTTAAAAGTGGGATGCGCTTGGGAGACTCTCAGCAAGACTGCAAGTTCTTCCATCCTAATTCCCATTTTAATCTACACGTAGAGTGATTGTGCAATCCCTGTACCTAAATACAATTATACATTTTACATCATCTGTGCTACATAACCTACAACTCTGTGTACCAATACCTACACCAACATTAATTGTATATATTTTATATGTACGATTATAATATGTATATAAATATATATCTAGTCAAAAAATGTTCAGCAAATACATGGATAGTACAAAAAGCTCTCTTGTGGAATGTTGTTTTTTTTTCAACACAACCTAAAAACTTCTTGTAAACCCAGTTTGAGAAAGGAGTTATTGCGCAAAGCCAAAGTCCCATATTCTAATATTAACTAGGTCATTTTAATTTAGAAGGACAATTTCTTTACCTAAAGAAAATGCCCCAAAATTACTAGTTTTTGTTCACATTATCAGATGGTCAGTTATCATTAATTTTGGCCTAAGTACCTTCTTAAACAGCAAATATTAAAACAGAAGTGCCAGAAAGTAACGTTGCCATCGGGTCTCTTAGGGGTGTGCAGAGAACCTATTACTCATAGTCATGATCGTACTTGTACTCAGAAACCAATAGTCGTACGAATACTCATACTCAGATGATGTCATCGGAAGTGGGTGGGGCTAAACTTGTCCAGTGGTTAAAGAAAAGGTTCAAATCCCAGCTCACTTGCTGTGTGACCTTGAGCAAGTCACTTAATCTCCTTGTGCTCTGTCTTTCGGGTGAGACGTTGCTGTAAGTGACTCTGCAGCTGATGCATAGTTCACACATTCTAGTCTCTGTAAGTCGTCTTGGATAAAGATGTCTGCTTAATAATATAATATAATATAATAATAATAAAAGTGCCATTAAATGCATCTTTGTCCTTTTACAGAATTATATACTACAGCTTTTCTTTTCAACAGAATGTATATTTAAACAGTAGTTTCTTAGCATGCAAAAAAATAACAGGCTAAAGTATTTATGAGATGTACATTATACACCACATCTCATTGCTTTTCTTTTCAGCAAAAAGCATTGAATGCATGCAGTAGCAGCACATTAACTTATGTTTATTTTTCACCCCTTGCCTAGATAAAAACATCTTCAAATACAATAAGTGTACACAGCATGCTCTTTTTCAAGAATAAATCAAATGCAATTGCTCACAGTGAGCGGGAAAATAAACACTTTTGGCTTGTTTATTTTATCCTATACTGTGCACAAACACATAGGCATTAAGGTAATGCAGATACCCTAAGCCTGTTTAAAAAAATGCATCATATTTAGTGAAAATCTGAAGCTAGAACTTTTTTAATTTAAAAAAAAGGTCACCGTAGACGTATTTTAAATGTGTGCTGTATTTACAGATACAAATAAAACTAATGATGCAAAAGTACTGAAAGAAAATAAAATGTCCGTTGAGGTATGTGGCAGTGCTGTGGGATGGTGACTTCGACACCTCATCGCTCTCAAGGTCTCAGGTTGGTGTCTCGCCTGCGTGGAGTTGGGACACTTCGTGGTCAAATGTCCCCTCCAAGAGGAGGAGTAACATCTGCCGGCCTGAGTACCGAAGAAAGAGAGGGGTAGCTGTTCCCGAAGGCAACCAGGAAAGCCGTCTCCAGCATCCAAGAAGGGGAGCCTTCTCCAGGGCCCAAGAAGGGGGAGCTGTCTCCAGCGCCCAAGAAGGGGGAGTCGTCTCCAGGGCCCAAGAAGGGGGAGCCGTCTCCAGTGCCCATGGCTGCAGTGCCCCAAACCGCTGCCAGCATTGCCACTGCCAGTGTTACCACTGCTGGAGTGCCCTGCACCACTGCCAGATGCATGTCTGGAGGGGCCAGCATTGCAACTGCCAGCGCTGCCACGGCTGGAGTGCCCTGCATCACTGCCAGCGTTGCCACTACCAAAGGAGGAGGCGAGGGGACCACCTCTATCACAGCCCAACCACTACCCCTATGTCCTGACCTGGTGCATATGGGTCAGAGCCCTCAATCTGGGCTCCCAGACACCTGGCATTTGTGTCCAGACCTTTGGTCGCTGGGCCTGGCTTCGTCTGGTCTCCTGCTTGCTCTCCCTGGTGGCCCACACGTCGCTCCACGGTCGCTGAAGCTCGCACCTCTGCGCCTGCCCATTTGCCAACCTGCGCTCCCGTCCATGTCGCCGGTTCTCGGTCTCTGTGCCTATTCATTTTGTTTGTTAGTGTTTATTTGTCTAGTTTTGTAATAAATGTGCGCAATAGTGCTTAAACCTGCAGCTTCTTACGTCCGAGTCTCTCTCCATGACTGAAACAGCCGTGCCAGTGACACTACCCTGTCACATTTTATGTAGAAATAATGTGATATCTTGTAACAATTGTAAGTCACCCTAAATAAGGGCGTCTGCTAAGAAATAAATAATAATCATAATAATCATAATAATAATAATGGTCCCAAACAAAAATGTACTGGGCGAAGGTGCGGAACAAGTGAAAGGGATACAACGAACATGGACAACCTCATCCGAAAACAATTTCATAGTAATTTGAGGAAGACCGTGCTTACTACCTGGTTCCACATTAGTTCAAATAAGCCTTTGGGTTCAAAGGGTTGTTGTAGCCTACCAATTGGAATCTTAATAGAAATATCTGGAAGCTGCTTTACAGTAAATTAGATGCTTCTGTGAACAGGTCAGTTTATTTTTATTAAGCAAGGTAGTTTAATTTACCATGCATGTATTGGAGACATGAAATTATTTTATTTGTCCGATTACTTTTGTTGCATTTTCCCAGTACGCTGGTTGAACTGATGCAAAAGGGCATAATTAACCCTCCTACTATGTTCAGAATGTGGGTACGTCTATTATGTTTCAGGTCATAAGGACCAAGTGCTATTTCAAATAAATTGAAACAGCCATGAATTGATAACATATAATTTCTTTGCATAGCTTTTACTCATTTATTTTAAATATTAGAAATGAATTTAAACTCATAACATAAACATTTTGTTAACCAAAATTGTTTTGTACCTTCATATTTGGAGAAGGGAATGAATGAAGCTTGAGCATAGTCCAGAATTTCAAGTATGTAAAAAAAAAAAAAAAAAAAAGTAATTATTTGAAGTACTAATTATTATATAGCTATGGTACATTCATTTTCAATAACATTTATTTATAAATGTCCCAATATTTATAAACATTTATAAATGTCCCAATATTAATTTTTTAACACATTTAAAACACGTGTATTTCAGTGCCATATTTGTACAACTACAGTAGGCCTATATATCATTGTTACATATAAATACACTTGAAAACAGGGGCTTTTCGCTTATTGGTAATTTTCAGTTAATGAAAACATTTAGCTGGGAACCAAGAGGTTGTTAATAAGCAGCACAGCATCTACTGTAGATCTATAGGCCATACTAATAAAGAATACTCGTTTGTGCTCGTACTCTGGCATACCCCCGGTGCTTATTATAATAGGAAGCCTGTTTATTTTCTAGTATTTTAGAGAAATACTCCATGTGTCTGGAGACAAGAATGTACTACCCCCAGCATCACCATCCAAAATACTACACATTGTATTTTACATATTCCACCAGTGCTGAATTCACCTGCGAAGCTCATGTCATCCATATGTCGCATTCAAACCCATCTTTATAATAAAGTAAAACCAAAAACCATCTAACTATATTAACTGTCATTAATAATAAACTTATTAATTACATCAAATCACAGTTTAAACTGTCTCCCCAAGGACAAGAAAATGCAAAATTGACCTGTAAAAAGTAATGTGTTTATCTGTTTATTGCCTTCAGATATAGAGTTACACATGCTATATACAGTTTTATACTTTTGGCCCTTAGAATCTTCAGACATCTGTTGTCTAGTGTGTAGAAATCCCAGAACAAAATGTCACTGACACGTTTAATAACCAGTTTAGTGAATATACTGGGCTAAAGTTAAGCCATTTTGGAAGGAGCGTGAATCTGGCAAGAAAGAAACTGGGCAAGAATTACCTTCACAGCTTGAAATACCTGGCTCCACATATATAGACGTGATTAAAACAGCAAGAATAGTGCTAAGAAATTTGCTGCTGCTTATTTGTGATTTAATTTTGGTGGTTTTAGTTTAACATACGGTAAGTTTTACTAAGTAAAAAGATGACAATATTTCAGAAGTAGTTGGGGATTATTAGTAACTAGCAAATACCTTTTTGAAACTTGTTCAGCATATTTGATTAAAATCCTGAAATTATTTTAAATCTAGTGCTAAATGTGTATTTCCCATCAAATATGATTATATCTAGAATATAATGGAAAGAACACAGCAACACTCAGAACAGCACTGTGCTTGTATTTATCTCTGGTCTTAGAGGTCTTAATTTAAGAATTATCTTTGGCAGAAGAACATTCATGCCATTACTTATTCTCTCTGAATCCCCCCTGGGACTCAATTATGGTTGACGGTTGTTTACAACTTACACACATTAAATACTGAAATCTAAAGCATTTGCAAACCAAAGCAACTAAGCTTTTCAATATCTAATTTCACAGCTTCCTTAACATGTATCTCATGCAATTTGTTACAGTGATATATATGAGTAAAGGTGTAAATGTCCGAAATAAACATAACAACGCTTTACTTCAGACATTTACCGGTAAATCTCAAGAATAACTACGTGTCTTTACCAATAAGCTTCGGTAAATGTCTGAAAAGCAATATATTTCTTCCTAATTTTGGACATTTACAACCTTACTTGGACAGTTACCAGTAAAAATTAAGATTTACCAGATTCAAACTTTTACAGTAATATATATATATATATATATATATATATATATATATATATATATATATATATATATATATATATATAGTAGAGATCCTGGGGATAAGGGGAAAGAATCAGAATACTGTAGAGGGTGTGTATGCGTGTAGGGGTTGCATGTTGTTTGTGGATGTGTGTGAAGGGGAATTGGGGTGCAGGTTTCGCGCGAAGGACATGGGACGGAGGGAGCAAGGGGATATAAGGGGGTGCGTGGAAAGGACTGGGAGAGTGGAGAAGACAAGAGTGAGAGAGAAAGGTCTATGTGGATAGATAGCGAGAGAAATAGGGGATGGATGATGGATGAACTACTTACAATCATTTTATTTCATTTTCGACTCCCAGTTCCCTTTCCTCACCATATGATTTTATTTAATTAATTATTGTACAAAACAGCTTGAGCCTTCATTACTCACAGCTTCAGTCTATTTTCTGTCCCAGAAGAACCCAAAAAGGCTACACGATATATACATATACAGTAAATATATTAATCAGACAAGAAAATAAATGAGGCAAGGTTGGATAGTATATTTTGTTTAAATATAGCTGATACAGCATAAATACAATATAAATAAATAACACAAAATGTTTTTGAAGTCCATACCGTATAGTTAGCAAAGTTTTTCTCTGTCTCCCTCTGGTGTGCCGACTGCTGCATAATCCAGTTTATATCACACCCGTCATATTTGTTTTCGTCCAGTTCAATTTGTTTGAATTTCAGAAAGACCGAAAACTGACAGTGACATTTTAATCACTATTTTAGTGTTTGGAGCATCTTTCTTCTGTAGTATGTTTTGTAATTCATTTTCATACATATATATATAAATATATATATATATATATATATATATATATATATATATATATATATATATATATATATATATATATATAAATATATATATATATATATATAAAAATATATATATATATATATATAAATATATATATATATATATATATATATAAATATATATATATATATATATATATATATATATATATATATATATATATATATATATATATAAAACACTAACACTACAATAACAATAACCATTAGAATAGGACCACTAGGTCACAATTGTAAAGATAATGCCACAAAAATAGCCTTTTTCCTGCCTGCAGGAATAGGTTTAATGTCTCCCATGTTTTGCAATCGTCTTTGGTGACAGTCTTCCAGATCAAATAAGTATCGAACTCCTTTCATAGCAATTTTAGAAGAAGCCTAGTATTCTTGGTAAACATGTTCAGCCAGTCATGATATGTCTATATGTCACAGAGCTTTATCACATTAAACTATACAGACCATTATAAACTACAAAATACATTCAGAAATCGAGATTAGATTTTATGTTTGTTTCTTAGGAATGATTCGTGTGCTTGAGATATTAATGTTTAATTTGGCTGCCACTCTCATAAAAACAAGCAGAGAAGATGGAATCACATTTCAAACTGTTTTGTTATTAAACAGACAATATTATAAGCTTGCTTGTTTTGACAGATCGAACACATTGGCTACACTGACCAGTTGACTTTCATTTCACTTTACAAATATTTTAATGTAACTGCAAATTAGACCCACGGGATGACCCGTACAAACCATTTAAGTTGAGTAAACACCTTTTGCAATAAATGAAAAAGCAAAGCAGATTTTAAGAGCCTTTGCAAACAGAAATGTCTCTGCCAACGCACACACATTTACAGTCTCTGGCCTGTTGTTTACATAATAGATTCACTATAGCTTGAGAATCAGTGAGAGACCATCTGCTTGCTTTGGAGGAAAATATCATTCTCAGTATTCAATTTAAAGGAACCTCTGTTTCTGGATATACTGTCAATGGACTAGTACGTTTTTTTACAGGGATTTATAATAAATATGCAAAGAAATAATACTATTATGTTCTTTGTAAAAAAAAAAATATATACATTCTTCATAAATTTAAAACAACACTTATACTTCCAAGGCTGTGTTTGAACTTTTTTTTTTTTATTAGCAGATCAGTATAGAATGTTTACATGTTTTAGGGTGGTGTTTAGATCATTAAAAAAGTCCCCCACATAGTTAGTAAGTACATAGGGTATTCGTAATAAGGGAATATTCATTACTGAATGACTGATCTGTGCATACAGTCATCTGATTTTCAGGACCTGAAAATTTCAGCTTTTGCATTTGATGATGTCAGTTGGACCATCAAATTGTACACAATTGTATATATATACTATAACTTTTATTAGGCTAAAATCATGTATGACCCACTTTAAAAGAAAGCAGTACATTTAACAGTAAGTACATTTTTACTGCTGTAAAATACTGTAGATATTACAGTTAATTACATTAAAACTAAAAGTAAAATAATTACTACAACTTCATATACAGTCAAATAGGTATTTATACAGTAAACTACTGGTATCCCAGCTGCAGTCTTTTTACCGTAAAATGTAAGTGTTTTTGTTTACAGTGCTTGATGACTAAATATAGGGGATATAGTGATAGAACTGCTCTGATTGTAAGTGTATCACAATAAATTACTATAAATGATAGTATACTACATTATATATACACACATATATTTACAAAATCAGTGGCAAGCTGTCTATGTATGCAACACATGCCCTATAGCTCACACACAAAAAACAATCTAAACAATAATATTATAATTAGTATACTATTATTATTATTTTATATAATAATAATAATAATAATAATAATAATAATAATAATAATGTATAGATTTGCATGTAAGAAGAATCATATCGTCCGTGTCCGGCATGTCAACGAATGGAATGCCCCGAGTTGCCTCTCATTGCCCAGGCAATGTGAAGCTGTGCTGCAGATCGTCTTGTGTATGCCCAGCTGTCGGCACATCTCTGCTAACACCCTAGACTCAAAGTTTCACCCCCTAGACACTGTGGAGCTCCTAGGGGACCCCGAATCGGCTTAAGAACCCCTCCAGCAGTGCTTCAGCCACCGTCTCCACTTCCTGTCAACCCCAATCCTCTCCATGGGCCCGCCGACAGGAAACTACTGGAGGGGTACGTGTGACCAACCCATGGGTCCTTAATGGCGATGCAGCTTTAGCAGCGGTGGCAATAGTCCTCCACGTCTCGCCTGCATTGTCCCCAGTAGAACCCCTATCGAACCCAATGCAGGGATTTAGTGACCCTGAAGATTCTGGTGCTGGTGGTGCCATGGTGGGCCTTCAGCATGTCTTCCCGTATTGCCTGCCACCTCACCTCCCCTGTAGCTGGCTCTTTCCATTGGCATTGCAGAACCCCAGCGCAAGTCCAGTCCAGCCTATTGCGACCGGCTGGGGGCCACAACGCCACTTTTTCCCCAGCGGGGCCGCCTCTGGTCCACCAGCCACTATATGATGGGCCAAAGTTCAGGATCCTATTCCTGCTGCCGTCTCAATTCTTCGACCCCCACTGTGGCCAGCTCTCGACAAGGGACCTCTTAGGGCAGTGGTTGCAGTCCTCTCCGGTACAGGGCGTCCGCATTGGCGTGGCAAGCCCCAGCCCGGTGCTGGATCTTAAAGTGGAAGGGCTGGAGCTGCTCAACCTAGGGCCACATGGTCCATCCGGATGGTGAAGAGAAGGCCACAAAAGTAGTGTCGAAAGTGCCAGACCGCCACGACTACCGCTAGTAGCTCTGCTTTGTTGAGGGATTGACTGTAGTAGGCCACCACCCTCTCGCCATGGGGCCCTTGTTGGGACAGTAGATCGGGGGTTCGGGGGGGGGGGGAGAGCACCGTGGATGTTGTCAGTGCCTCCCGGAGGGTGTCAAACGCAGCCTGCCCTTCGTCCATTCGAAGGGTTCTCCCTTTCGAAGTAGTTGGTGCAGGGGAGTGGCGATGCTGGCGAAGTCCTGGACGAAGCAGGACCCAGTAAACCTCTGAGTCGACTTGTTCGGTGGAGGTGGACCACTCTCTATCCGCAGTCAACTTGTCCGGCTCTGTGCTTATTCCCTTTCTGGCGACCCGGTGGCCCAGGAATGTAACCTCTCATTGCATAAAGCAGCACTTGTTGGGTGCAGTTTGAGTCCAGGGACTCACCGATGCGGGGGAGGGGGGATTAATGCTTCTTAGTCACCTCATTCAGCCATCTGTAGTCAAAACAGAAGTGCCATTCTCCATCCTTTGTAGGGACTACCACAACTGGTGAAGTCCAGGGGCTGTCTGACAGCTCAGTCAGGCCCGCTTGGGTCACCTGTCAGGGTCTGCACTAAGCAACACTGCAAGCAGGCTAGCAGTCGATGGATCAGATTGCTCTGTAAGTAAATAAAAAATATTGAATTTGTAAAGTGAATGATTACCAGTTGATGTAAGGGGAGCGAGTTGCGTTGATGTAACAATCTGCCAACTCGCACAGGGCGCAGCTGACTGGATGTAGAATAATTTGCAACCAATTGTCTACATCACCCAGCTCTCAACCTGTAGAGCATTATATAAGCACTGACGCAAACCTAGTGCGCCAGCACTCAGCTCCAGCTCACCGAAGGTCCTCCTCACCAAAAGGTCCGGTAACACCGTGTAACAATTTTTTTTTTTTTTTGTTCCTGGGTAGTAAGTGTTATTTCCTAATTGCTTATGCCTCAAAAGTATAGAAAATGGTTATTATTCCCCACAAACTTTGCTTTTGTGACCAGGACAGTGATATTTTGAAATTTACCTATTTTCCAGAACATTCCAGATAGATTCAGTGCTGAGTAAACTTGGAGTAACTTCTCGAACTTTCTAGAACTTTCCAGTAATATAAATAGTAGTATAAATACAGGGGCCTTAAGCCCACCAGTTCAGTTTAGTTCCAGCTGCCTAAGTGGATACATATCTGCATTTTTCTGAGATGGCATCAAGGTCATAGGAGACTTCAAAATGGTGGCATTCCTGATGGGTCTCCAAGGCGGTTTTTACCAAGTTTCCCTGCTATCTTTGCCTTTGGGACAGCAGGGACACCAAGGCGCACTACCACAGGCGGAACTAGCCACAGCGGACCGAGTTCTCTGTGGGGAGGAACAACGTCAAGTGGGAGCCACTGGTGGACCCCCGGAAGGTGCTGATGCCACCACTGCACATCAAATTGGGCCTTATGAAACAATTTGTCAGAGCTCTAGATAAGGAGTCGGCAGCCTTCAAGTACCTTCAAGACTTCTTCCCTAAGCTGTCTGAGGCCAAAGGTCAAAGCCGGTGTCTTCGTCGGACCACAGATAAAGAAGATCCTGGAGTGCAATGAATTCCCCAAGAAGCTCACTAGTAAGGAGAAAGCGGCTTGGAACAGCTTTGTCGCAGTGGTTCGGGGCTTCCTGGGCAATCACAAGGCCGAAAACTATGTGGAGCTGGTTGAGACTCTGGTGAAGAACTACGGCACAATGGGCTGTAGGATGTCCCTCAAAGTCCATATCCTTGATGCTCATCTTAATAAATTCAAGGAGAACATGGGAGCGTACTCGGAGGAGCAAGGCGAGCGCTTCCACCAGGATATACTGGACTTTGAACGCCGCTACCAAGGACAGTATAACGAGAACATGATGGAAGACTACATTTGGGAGCTGATTCGTGAAAGTGATCTACAGTATAATCGGAAATCTCGAAAAAGTACTCACTTCTAAATCTTTTGTAGTCATTGTTGTATTACTTTAGTATAAATACATGTTAATTTGGATTCATATGTTGTTTTTTTCTGACTTTATGTGAACGAAAAGACACAAATTCACCCGTTTTCTCATTGGAAATAGGCAAATTTCAAAATATCACTGTCCTGGTCACAAAAGCAAAGTTTGTGGGGAATAATAGCCATTTTCTATACTTTTGAGGCATAAGCAAATAGAAAATAACACTTACTACCCAGGAACAAAAATTGTGTTACATAGTGTAATCTACATTGTGGTAGTCCAACATGGACCGGTTGCAACATTTTCTACGAACTTCGAACTGAAGGCTCCAACTCCAGACCAAGTTTGCATATATTTCTTTATTTTCTCTTTATTATTTAATGCTCTCGCTCCTCCTGTACCTGTCTGTTTACACCTCCCTCTCGGCACCACCCTCTCCCATAGCCATTTCTACTTACTTTCCTCTACTGCTCCCTACCATGACTAACTGCTCTCTCTGGCACCCTCTGGAATTGTCGCTCAGCTTCCAATAAAGCTGACTTCATCTCTGCCTTTGCCTCTTGCCTTTACCTTGATTTCCTCACTCTTACTGAAACCTGGATCTCCCCTGATAACACTACCACTCCAGCTGCCCTTTCCTCTCTCTATGTACTGTCCCACTCTCCTCGCCCCTCTGGATGGAGTGGGGAAAGAGGACTTCTGCTCTCTCCCTCCCTGCTCTTTTCTGTCCCCCCTCCTCTCTCTCTGTTAGCACCTTTGAGTTTCATGCTGTTGAAATCACCTCCCCTTGTCGCCTTCTCCTCATTGTTCTCTACTGCCCTCCTGGACCCCTTATTCATTTTCTTGATGAACTTGACTTTCACGCTCCCTCCACCCCTGTTGTGACACCCCTGGTGTTAAGTCAAATAATGGGTGAAGTGGAGACAGCATGCCCAAATTGCTGTCCCAGCACCTTTGCCAGGGCTGTAGAGTCCATCCTCTCTTCTGGCGATAGTGTAAGGATGCAATTCTGGGCCTCCCCATCCAGTGCAGCGATCAGGTTTGTCCCCCCAGCCTGTTTCTCGGCATACTGGTCCCTCGGCCATCTCCGGAGGTCATTCCCCCTTGGTATCTCAGCCCATCCCATACAGACATGTCCTCTGCCCTTCTCTCACTCTCTGCTCTCACCGCAGCTGTCTCTCGGAGACCACTCCATACCGGCACCTCGACCCATCCTGGTGGCAGTGTCGTCTCCATCGCTGCTTACAGCCTCTTCAGCGTTTATTTCATTATTCCACTTCTGAACACCAATGTGGCAACAGGTGGGAAATGAAGCAGGCTCACACAGATATTGCAGGTATGGAAGGGATTCTATACTCAGCAAGTAAAGTGTGCTGCTTTAAAGCAAGTAGTACAGCAACAGCTGAGTAATGTAGTGTTACACAGACTGTAAAACAAAACTAAAGTACACTGTCAGCCGTGTGCCACGCCAACTAAGTTGCAGTCAAACCACACAGAGTATCCACTAGCTCTCTAATCCTCGATCTCCTTAGCGCCAATGCCTCACTCTCTTATATACCTTTGTCCAATCCGCACACCCCAGTACATCACCCACCAATCCCAAGCATGCATAATCAGCCCCACCTCCCATCCCTTGTTCTGAGTGTTGATCCATTTTTTCCTTGCAATGGGTGTCTCTTCCGTTGAGCTGAGCTCATGCTTGGTGGAAATTCTTACACTTCTGGCATCACTGAACACCTACAGTAGCAACTAACTTGGCTCTGGGCCAAAGAACATTCTGGAACTCAGCATGCACAGAATTATGTCCCAGTGTAGTAAAGCAGACCTCTGGGTCATTACAGTATGTATATATCAGCTTGCATGAATATTACATAAATGCACACAGTACAAAATAAAAAATAAAATGTTTTTTATATAAAAATGAATTAATATAAATCCAGGTATATTGCAAAGACAAACATGTATTGTGAATGCAGGAACATGGATTTATGTTTGAAGCAGGAATATCTGACTACTTTTCAATGCAATACCAATTTAATGTCAGGGCAACAATGTGAATCAAAGAGTTAAACAAAACAAATCAGGCTAGATTATCAAAGCTATTTACTCCAAATCCTATTGAGTGCATTTACTGAATGGAAACAACCCCAATTATACATCTAAAAAGAATAAGAAACAACTTAATAGTTAATTAAATCCTCTGAATTAAATCTGAGCTGGTAACTTCATTGGGTGTGTTTCTCCTTGCTAAAAAAAAAAAAAAAATGCTGATGACAAATAGGAGTAAATAGAATAATTTAGGGAATTTAGCTCAATGTTTTACTCTAGTTTAATTAGATCCTGCTTAAATACAGCAACACACATTGGATGAAACCAGCTTAATGTAATTCTCATGAAAGATTGTGGCAAATTGGTTTGTAGTGTGTAGGTGTAGAGGTGATGCAGTGCTCAGGAATGATTTAAAACACAGTTCAACAGCTCTTTATTGGCTGATAAATAATAACTGGCTCTACACATTGGTGTGTATCGCTCAGTTAAACTACAGGGTTCAGTCCCAAAATAAAGACACACACAAACAGACATGAGCACTTAATCCAGTAGTGAGTGCTCTTTGTGCAATACAAGTTTATAGTGAATAATGGTGTAGTGCAGGCCGGGCTTAATACTGGCTTTGTAGCGGCAGCTCCCCGATAATTTAGCCGTCTAATAATGACAAACAAAATTAGTTAATACGACAAAATACAAAACACAGTTCTTTTTCGCTTCACTCCTTTACAGGTCCTTTCGTAACCATAAGAAAGGAACAAATTGCATCATCACATCCCCTGGTACACCCTTAGGTCACACCCCTTCTGATAGATAGTTCAATCATGTCTCCTCCAATCCATGACCGACACATCACTTACCGTACTAGGGCGATGACTTCTGGTATTGTGACTCCGCCTCCTTCTGACTGACCCTGGAATGAACTGCCAAACCATCCAGTATAAGGCACACTGTTCCTGTTACACAGCACCCTCACAGGTCGGGAGGGAGATTGTTGACTCTGAAGCATTCGCTCTCTGTCACAAAGACATGCACAAACCATCCCTTTTAAAAGGAATAGTTTTGCATTTAGTAGTTTATATCCAAATTAGTCATTTAACACTCTTGAGAAATAGTTCCATATTTTTCACTATAAAGAGAATAGGCTTTATTAAATATATCGAAACACCCTATAGAATATACTAATTTAGCTTCATATAGTCAAATGAAACCTGCTGAATAATGTTACTGTGAGATAACAGTACTGTGGCCCCAGATGCTATTGGCAGGAAAGAGAGACTCAGAGACAAGGAAGCTGCAGTTTAAACTCGCTCACTCCTCTAACTCAGGCTTTCTTCTTCCTTATATACATGTGGCACTCCCCAATTAGCATCAATTACCTAATTGGGGAATGACTACACCTGTGATTGCTGGCAGGGACAGATTTAACCCCACCTTTGCCAACCTTACATTCTCACACACACTATTTACAGCAGCAGTGCTTCTGCCCTGCCAGTTACGTTAACATATTGAATTACATACCACTTGTAGTTTTGAATATCAATTTGTAGTTTCTTTGATTACACAATGTTAAATAAAATATTTAAATTATGTCCATATAGTTTTATTTTTTTTATTATTGGTTTTATTTAATGTCTCAATCCTAAAATTCTAGGCAAAACAAAACTTTTGGCCATAATTGTACAGTATACTGTAGCTTCCCAGTTGTGTATGCACATATTCATAATCAGAAATGCTGTACCAGTGACATGAGGCACGTATCTCATAAGGTTTATTTCCATGTAAAAATAAACTACCCCTATTTGTGCAAATTTGTTGAATGTAAGACTTGCATGTGCATGCATGTTTTTTCCCCCAGTGATAGGCAAGGGACTTGCTAGCAAGACTGAACACACTGGAGGCAAGCAGAAACAGGGACAGAATGTCTATAGCAACTGTTACATCACCCTTAAGGATGTAGTCACAAGAGAGTAAACAAGTGACATGAAAAGATATACAGTAAACGCCTCAGGAAATACCAGAGAAAACATACAAGATACTTAATCCACATTTATTTATATATGTTTTGTTTGTTTTACTGGGAAACCTGTGAGCAATGTTTTTTTTTTTTTTTTTCAATTTCATCTTGAAGCTTGGCATATTTAGAACATCCAAACAAACAAAAATATTAAAGGTTCAATGAAAAAGTCTCCTGTCTTGATTTCCATCAATTCTGGACGACTTGAAGTGAGCTTTCCTGAAAAATACACAAGTGATGTTGCTGCACACTGCAGCTCTTCTCCTATGGCGAAAGGCGACATTTATTTCAGTGATTTAGAAGTCCCAGGGTCACTATCAAGTTTCATTCTGTGGAGGAATGGAGACTGAGCTATTTCAAGGTTTACAAAGTGTTGCTTTTATGACATTAGGTTTCACAGCTTATACAGATTCCGTACTGAGTATAGGGTATATTTGACAATAAGCTGCATTGTTGCTATATTAAGTGATAATCTTGGGGCTAGTTAAGTGTACCAAGAAATAAGCCAACTCCTCATTGGATATATTAGCAAAGGAGACATATTTTCTCAGTTACACACAAACATCCCTACAGCAAGTTACAGCAATTATGTGACAAGTGTTTTCAACATACCTTTAAAAGGTCAACTTTGTTGACAGAAGATGTGATTTGCATCAGCGCTTGTCAACAGTAGAATCTTTCACCGAGCTGGCAGAAACCTTGGGCTTTTGAGTTGAAAAAAACGTGACCAGAGACCAGTGAAGTAAAGCTTAAAACATAAAAATGTATATAAACACAATAAAGTCATTTCTGACGATTTGCAACTTAAAGTACAGATACAATCATATTTCTAAATGGCCTATTTTCAAAGTGGTCTGATTCATCAAAATGTTACAGCCCCCTTAAAAATACAGGTTGGTGTCAGTTTCATTCAGTGGCAGCTGGAGGCTGAGATGTACTGAAGTTTAAAAAAAATAAAGCCTTTTAGACATTAAAAATGTAATAATAAAAAAAAAAAAAAAAAAAAAAATAAGAACGTAGTTTGGAAAAAGCCTGAGAAATAGTTAAATTCTTAATGCAATTGATCTGATTAGCAAAGAAAATGTGTGTTAAAATTAGGCAGATATATATATATATATATATATATATATATATATATATATATATATATATATATATATATATACATTTTTTATGGTTAGGGACCTTTAAAAAAATAAAAATAAAATACATATTTTATTTTATTAATACATATACCTTAATAAATCCCTCATCTTTTGGGGTAACATAACTTTCTAATATGGACCGACTTGTAGTACATGTTCTACAGCATTTGTAGTTCTGACCAGATGCTTTGTTATGTTCATAAACAATACACCATATTTTCCAAGAATAAAGCTGTAACAGGATTTAGTAAAAAAAAATAAAAAAATAAAAAAAATACAAAATTAAACACATTCAATTGCAAAAATGTGTGTTTTCCCCCATTTTATTATAGGCAAAGACACTTAAATATAAAATAATTGAGTGCCTAAGCTGGCTTTGTCCTTGTTCTTTGCTTTAACAAAATCTAAAATCTTAAATCATAATTTCAGTATGTGTTAACAAAAAGCTTAAATGCACAAGATCTCTGCAGAATTCAGCTGCCATATTTATTTTTATCTGCCTGTAAAAAAAAATGACCAAAGCAGCATTTAGACAATTTTTATATAAACCTTGACATACAAGTTATTTAAAAAAAAAAAAAAAAAAAAAAGGTTACAAACACACTAAAACCAGGTATGGGTTCCTAGATACCATGTACACTGCATTTTTTTTTTTAGTAACATGATTGTTAGTAAGTTTGTCAACTCAGATAGGGCATTCAAAATAATGATTTGTTTATTCATTTATTTTAAATTTACAACTTGTAAGCACCACACATCTTTGCATTTTTATTTTTTTTTTAAAAGAAGCCTCAAACCAAAATGAACTGTACCCTTGACAGACAAGTAACTAGGTGCATGCCAAATGCTTCAGCACACAAGTTTCGTCTTCTACTACATTGGCAATTATATTTTTCAAACATGTAAAATATTTCCCTATTTCCATTAAAAAAAAGTGGGTTTTCCTTGTTTGCATGCAATTAAATGGTTCAATCAAGGTGCAAATTCAGTATACAGAATGTTACAAGAGCCTTTACATTCCAATATGATACTGTCTGTCAACCAAATATAATTATAAAACCAAATGCGCTGCTGTAACTATTCAACTAAGTGCTCCGAGACCAATGCAATTGCTTCCAAGCCGAGGATACTTCTTTGTATTTATACATTTCAGTTCAATTCCCACAGCCGTCTCTCTTCTCAGTCCTAAGAACCACTGTTGGAGAAAGGGCTGAAGTGGGCACTACAGTAGTTCCCCTGCCATTATGATCCTCGACAGACCAGCAGTGTGTTGATAGAGACATTGAAGAATCTGATAATCTCCTGGTATTTTCTCTGACTTGCCTAACTCAAAACGTAGTTCATTCCATATTTGTATTCTTGCCTAGACAAGGATCAAAATGGATCGACTATTGTACCGAGCCACTACTTTTTCTGAAATTAAACCAAGAGCCTCGGGCAAGCTCAGCAATTCAAGGTTTGCAATCTCATGGAGTTTTAAAAAAAAAAAAAAAAAAAAAAAGTATTTCTAAGAAACTTTCTGCCTTTACGTTTATTATCATAGGTATGCCATAGGTACATCACTACAAGGTCAAACTTTGTATACATTTTCACTGATACTTTGTACATAGCTTTTAATTTTCCATCCCACCAAAAGATCTGTATATAATTTCCCTTAGCATTCTGAAGCACACTATTCTCCCATCTAATGAGTTACAGCTGCTTACAGTAGATCTACAGCATTAGCTGCTTCCTAAGTCATCTATGTTGTCCTGAAATGCTGCTTCCAGCATTGCTTTGAGTTGCTTTAGTTAACCCTGCTTTATGAAGATTATTACGGAAAACAGGACAGCAGCAGAAGCACATTCTATTAACATACTCCTGTATTTTGCAAACAAATTCAAACAGCTACCCTGAAACCTAAAACCACAAAGTACCTATTTACTGAATATATTTCATTACAGAGTGCTTAATGTGTTTATACAGCATTGATATTGAGGTGTGATTTAAAAATAGTTACTCTTCAGGAAATAAAGTATGGCGCAAAAAAACAAAAAAATCTTCACGATACTAAATATTGCTTTTTTTGGGGGGGGGGGGGGGGGGATGGCGGAGGAGATGACACCAATGTATGTAAGTTTTGCCAAAAACCTACTACCAGTAAATGTGGCCTGAACTTTATGCCTTGGAGAGTATGACAGCATACTATCAGTTTTCCAAGTCTAACTTTAAAAGTGATTGCATCATCTCACCACCTAAAAATTACCATGAAGTAAAAGATAATTTGCAGGAAAAAAAAATTCAGATATGTACCTTCCCAATTAACATTGCAAACCCTTTCTTGCTCAACAATGACCTTGCCTTGAATATAGTCCATCTCCAAATGCCCTCCCCAAAAGCTTTGTCAGTATAAAGTAAAGCCACCACTCCCCTCTTTATTTATATTACAATTTCAGTCTTTATCAATAAAGTGCGCTATCTGTGGTAGATCTTGGGTGTAACTGAAAAGAAGGTCCCTCTGCATGACGTCAGAGATATACAAAAAATGACCAGGGTGAATCCTAATCCAGTCTTGATCCATGATCTATATATATATATATATATATATATATATATATATATATATATATATATATATATATGAAAGCATTTGAGGGCTAATTTGCCACATCAGTTATTAATACACATATCCTTCATTATAGGGGTGGGCATTACAATAGGCTCCTTCTTGCATGTAGGTCATGTTCTCATCGAAGTGGGACAGTGGGACTGTGTCTTCTTCATTGATGTGGCGCTCCAGATCTGTCTTCAGCACTGGCCGCTGATTGTCTGGAAATGCCATGGAGAAAAGCGCTTCTGGGTCACAAACAAACTTGTATACATATCTCTCCCCAGCTACCTAGAAAATACAAAAATATGCACTGGTTAAAATGTTCAGCAGTGAACTTTCTATGAGAGACAACAGTGGTATTATATCTGGTACACAATTGGTAGTTTTGAGATGCTAAAACAACTAGACAGACAGACTATAAACTACATCCAAGGCTTAATTTATTACATTTTGGAAAATAGTATGTTTTTAAAAGCATTACAGTAAAAGGTCACTTGCAGTTTCTGTATGAAGTGCATTGATATTGGAGAGCTTTCCTTACCTTTTGCATGATTCCCTTTTCATAGTAATAGCGAAGGGAGCGACTCAATTTATCATAGTTCATGGCTGGACGGTTTTTTTGAAGGCCCCAACGACGGGCCACCTGATGAAGATAAATATTGCTGGTTTTAAGACCAAAATTACAGAAATTGGATGGCACTAAAGACAGAGTAAACCCAACACATACATAAATAACCATTATGACTGTGTAATTTTTTTCACGTTTCAAGGTAGAATACAAACAAAGCAAGCCAGATACAGCAGAATAGTGTTTGTCAAGGTATGCATTAGTTAGTTGTGCTTACAATGTATATGACATTTACAGTACATAAGTTAAAGTTGCAAACACAGATTTAAAAAGCAAGGTTTACAATGTAAAAACAGTGATATCTGTGCATATGAGAAACTATAAGCCAATTACAGTGTACAGATATGTATGTATTTATTAAATAGGTTAAGTTACTATGGCTGTAAAATGTATTTGGTGTCCTTAGTACAAACGTTATGAACTCTAGTTTGGAACAGTGATTGATCAGAAGATGAACTCATCTTGCCTCATTTGAATGACATACAATGCCCAATGCACCCGAGACAGTGTTTAAACTAACATTTCTTATTCTTGGTTTTAAATTCAAATGCATATTAATGCAGAGAGCTGTCAGCTCTGTCCAGCCAGGATTTATTCATGTTTGCACTTGCACATAACATTTCCTTTGCTAATATGCACATTGCTCCTGTCTTGTCTTGTTTGAATCCAGGTTTAATGGCTAATTAAGGTAATCCCAGTATTAATCTGGTAAATCTGATTTGTACTGCTTTAATTAGAATGAAATCCTCTTTGCATGTATTTCTTAGAAAGCAATCCCATCTGTTTACATGAGTTACTTAAAGCAGCATTATTCTTGCACAGAAGAGGTAACTCTTGTCCTTTCTTTATTTACTCAAGTAGCAATAACAATGTCTTGCCCACTTTTAATGCAACAGAAAATGCTGACCACGTCTTTACACGTTGTCATTAAATATACATTCTGAAGGATTGTGAGAAGGCACCTGTCAACAGGATCAAGAGGAAACCTACAACAGTTTTACAGAAAGTTTTGTCAGACTACCAAAACAGAGAACATCACAGGTATTCACAAATTACAGAAGGTGCGCCTTAATTCCATTTTTTTGTTTGTGTTTTTTTTTTTTTTTTTTTTAATACAATGAACGGTACTACATTCCAATGTCAATCATAATCGTAGAACTGAAAATACTGATTTTAACATCCCACCTCTTCTGGCTCTATGAGTTTGAACTCCATGCCTCGACCTGTCCAGGCTATAAAGTGGGAGTTGGAAGGGTCGTCCAAGAGGGCTACCAGAAACTGCCAAAGCTGAAGGGAACCTCGCCGTTGGTACGTGGGTCCTTCACGGTATATGCCAGGTTCCTGTTTAATATCACCTAGGGCGAAACCGACACATTTCAGTTGGTCCTTATAAATCTGTTTTTTTAATGATGATGCAGACTTTCTGTAAAGCGCTTTGAGATACCATGATATGAAAGGTGCTATACAAATACAATAAATAAAATACACAAATAAAATAAACACACTTTTATTTATTTATTTTTTATCCACAACATTTTATTATTAAATCACCACATTCATTATTTGTTAATTGAACTGTTTTTATTTGTTATTTCAACCAATGCATTCTATTTTTAATAATGCTTTATATAAGTATGTGCGACATATATTTGTAACCTGTGATTTTTATAAGTTTGGATTAAAAAAACCATGACAAAAAGCAAGAATGTTTGTTACATTACACCGTTCAAAAATAAAAAAATAAAAAAACTCCAAAAGTTAAAATGTAGTATTCACTTTGACTAGTTAATGTACAATATGAATTAAATCCTAATAGTACTACTAATAATAATAATGAAACACACAACACCCCACCTTCAAACTTCTCAGGAACCACACATGTATCGTCATAGAAGTGCCTTGGTACTTTATCATACATACAACCTGTAGCAGAAAATGAAATACAAAAACAAATGTACTATACACATACATACTGAAAAACAGACCTCCTCCCCAGCTCCTATTAGCTTGGTCTTCAGTCATATTGCCATGTGGTTTGAATAGAATAAGGAAATCTGTTCTCTGAAGGCATTTAGGATTCTCCAGACAAGTTCAAAGTTAGGTATTTAGAGACAAAATGAGAACTCGATATTAGAACAACAGAACCCAGAACCACTCAAAATAATTGAAAACATTGTTAAATGTTTAGTGAAAAATTATTCAGAATGTCTGTTTGTATTGCCGATTGTGCGTTCAGCAAGTTAAGAATTTTATGAATCCGTAGTACTGTCCATGGTACTGTGGATACAATTGCTTTAAAAATGTATGCCTTTTATGGATTGGGTTTACTAAAGGACAACAACCTGAGCCTTCAACAGCGAATACAGTGCTAGTTTAACAGTAAAAAATAACATGTTGCAAAAAATATTCTTAAATTCCATAATCATATTATTAGAGGCAACACCATAAAATAGCACCTTAAAAACATTTACTTCAAATCCCACCTGGATTGTTCTTTGTGCCAAAACTATTAAGGCTGGGACGATGTCTAATTTTTCACTATCGATCTACCGTTTGCCAAAAAAGCAGATGCATCGATTTATTGACATTATGAAAGGGTTAAAAAAAAAAAAAAAAAAAAAAAACTTTTAGTAATAGATGTGGATTATTGTGTATCACTGCTAGTAACGTTTTAAAAACTATTATGCATATTAAAATTGATTACATCTGTTTATGCATATAGTAATTAAACATATTACATAATTTATTTATTTTGCCTTATTCTTGTTGATTTGTACAGGTTGGGAGTCGAAGCAAAATCCAGAAAATAAAGTTGGTTAAATAACAACAAGGCAGAGCAACAACCAACGATCTTCGCTGCTTTTCTTCATTTTTACTCCGGGGTAGTTCAGATGAATAAATACGGATTTTGTTTGTAGGGTGTCATCTCATTAAATGGTCACGCAGATTAGTTGTGTCACCGGAGTATCCCAAACATTACTTTACTTTACTCTCCTGTCGTCTTAATTTAGAAAATAATTGCCAAACACCGGAAGGCATTGTATTTGCAGCTTGGTCGATATAGTATTTAATTGTAGCACAACGCTCTTAACTTGCTCTGTTACTTTGAAGACTCCTGCCTGCACAGATTCAGTCCCATTAGTAAACACTCACAGGGGGCAGGGCAGAGGGGAGAAGGTAAGCTCAATCGCATGCAGATTCAGTGAATCAAACCTGAGGGGAGCAGAGAAGCTCTGTGCTTAATGCAAAACATACTTGCCAATTCCAACTTTAATAAAAAATAAAAATTTTCCTTGCTTAAACCCTTCACACAAAAACGATGCACAGGCTTGACTATGAATAGTTGTCAAAAGATAGAATTAATCAATAAATCGATGCATCGCCTTAGCCTTATTAAACACTGCTGAATTTAGAAATACTGAAAGAAACTTATGCTAAGACAGAAACGAGACACCAAATGGAGTTGGTCCATTCCAGGTTTTACTGGGTTTGATTAAACTGACAGTAAAATCAAATATTTTCACACAATGACTTTATTTTCACATTGAGCAAAGTGAATTAATACCAATAGCAGCTTACACAACTTACCTTCAGTTCTGTTGGAATGAGGCAGGAAACATTCTTGCCTCATGTAGATGGAATGACAGCTAGGCACTTCTAAAGAAAAGAAAATAAAACAGTAAAGGGATTGTCTGAAACTAACATGTATATACTAAACACACTACTAATATATCAAAAGTAAAGCAGTAAAGGGATTGTCTGAAACTAACATGTATATACTGAACACACTACTAATATATCAAAAGTAAAACAGTAAAGGGATTGTCTGAAACTAACATGTATATACTGAACACAATGCTAATCTAATCAAAAGTAAAACAGTAAAAAAAAAAAAAAAAAAAAACACACAACCTCCCTAAAACTAATTAGAATTTGTATCATTGTTGTGGATTAATAATAATAATAATGATAATAATAATGTTACATTGTAATTAGAAACTTTAACATCTGAATTCACACAAATAATGGATACAAGCTTTAATAATGTATGTACATGTATTTGTTGTACTTTCTGCTGAACCCTTTAGACATTAAAATTACATTTAACAAGAATATGATGCTTATTACATTAAATACATAAAACCTTACCAGATAAAAATGATCACATGGCCTCAAGGCCATCAATTTTACCATAGAAACCACAATTAGTTCAAAATGTATTTGAATTACAATTCGTTTATTGTTGTGCCATTGGACATTAGCCTTAAATCAAACCTCCTCCAATGATGAGTTTATGGAGAAATCCTCCCGAGTTATATGGTAGGCAAGATAAACCATGTGCATAAAAAACAGAATACAATACCTAGATAAAGCTACTATAATTTATTTGTACATGCAAGTCCTGTAACAGTGGTGGTGTGCAAACAGAATAATCATTCTCCAACTAGTTTGTATACAGGTAGAGAATATCGCCAACGCCTTTGATTTAGTAAACAACTGAATACGTGTTAAAATTGTTGACATTATTTAAAAAAAGTATCATTGATACCCAACCACTTGGTTTGCAAAAAACAGAAGCCACACTTGAAAGTGTCACAGGTTTGGTAAGACATCATTCATAGGTGTACGGCAGGGGCCTGAACTGTTTATGAGCTGCATGTACTAGAACAAGATTAAATGTTACGTCACTTCTGAGGGCCTTGCATTTTATATATGGCTCCTAGCAGGAGTGCAGTACTGTGGGTATCAATGCACAATTTCGGTTTATTGAGGAGATGTTTGTTTCTCAACTTGGAGAAGGTTACATGAGCTGGAGTTCATGACATGCATAAGTAAATGTACTGTACATTCCAACATAATTAGAACATGGTTTGGTTCTAGTTATCCTCCTGAAAGCTTTGAGGTAAAACTTTAACAAACAGGATATATTATTACAAAATGGTATTCTGTTTTTCTCAAATTATTCATCCCTATCATAATAGGTCAGACTCTAATCTAATTGTAAAAACATTTCCAAAGTGATTATTCAATAAAATGACTAACACAGTTAATTAGGAGCCATAAACATTGCTCTGAACTTCATCAAAGTAATGACTGGCCCAAGGAAATTACTGCTAATTAAATTGCCTCCTGCATAAATTTCTACCTGATATAATACAAAGTAAATAAATGAGGTTTAGCATTTACAGTAATAAATTACACTAAATGCTCAATTTTCCCAGACTTTGCACTGCAACTTTACATGGCATCACTGTATACAGCTTGCTATGAAATTAATTCTGTTTTCCATTTTGCAGGTTTAATCGAGTAAAGATCTCTTTAGATTTTAATCCGCAATCAGACAAATATGTTGAAAAACCAAAAGTGAATTTAAAAACTTTTAATTGTAATTCTACTTCAGATGAGCCAAACATCTGAACTTTTTAAAAAGGCCATAATTCATGTTATGCGTGTGCTGTACTTGAACTCCAGTGTCTAAAACCATGAGCATTGTTCTTTCTTCAAACCATGCCAGATTTTACTTCTGAAAATTTGACTCCTTCTGTGAGACAAAACACTTGCCGAATATGCATTTGAACGGAAGTTAGACTGAATCCCTCAATTTATCTTCATTTGGTGAATGGACGGTCTCATTTGGTTATTATACACTAGGAAACACAGGAAGGCAGTGTTAAGGTTTCATGTTACAAAAAGCAGACCCACTGCTGCTGAGCACTTTATCAAAATAATCTGTCAAGGAAGCAGCTGTGCAACAGCTACATTCTATCCTAACTGGGGAATCAAGTCCTCCCTCTGCCACCATTTTATGAATGGAAACACAAAGCGGCTGTTGCTTCATTCATGCCAGAGCTGTGCTTGCAGTCCTAGGCCTCGCAGGACCAATTACTCTGCAGTAGGGCTGACGTGGATGGTCTAAAGCAGCTTTCTCCCTTACAGGATTATGGATGTGACCCGTGTTCATTTGACCCTCTACAATGTAAATCCAGATCTTTGTACCAACAATCCTCAAATGAAATCAAGATTCAGTCCTCCCATGGGCATGTCCATTGCAACATTAAGGTTTTATAGGGACTGACACAGATTTAATCCACAGCTTGTGAGGCTGGAGTTAAAAAATAATGATGTAAGAGGGGTGGCTAAGCATTGTATCATATGTGATACAGAAATGGGTATTACAGGGTTAGGAAAAACATATGCAACCTACTGTACTGCTTCAGGTGCTTAGCCAGCTGATTTTAAATAGACATAAATTGCCTCAGTGAAATAGATTGGATCAGACCAAAGCAAAATATATACAATTATTGAAAACTAGAAATTCTTTCTTTAAGGTTTGATGTTGTTTCTCTTTTAGTGGGATATACGTTAGTTATTTTACTATACTAATATGTATATAGTATTGTTTTCTTGTTTAACCAAGTCAAAACACCCACTAGATTGACTCAGCCAGTTAAGACAGCTGTGCTTTATTCCATACGATTAAACAAAACCTATTAGGGGACTGAACCATAAAGTAGGGTAAAGCTAAGGTAGTGACAGGTAAGCGAGCTGCACATATAACTGAAGATAATCCAAGTACAGAGCTACACACTACACTCCTCAAAACTTTTTAACACTTGTCTTTAAACAAAATACTGTAGCCTTACTAAGCCGTATACCTGTGTGTGAATAGTAGTGCTTAAAGCCGCCAAAAAAAAAGAAGAATGTAATTATTCTGTTTCTAAAAATATTTCTATAAATACTTTAGCTACATGTTAGTACATGGGTTACAGTAGAATAAAGGTAAGTACTAGTATCACAAAAAAACACAGAAATAATTCTGCAAGAGAGACCAGGTTTTTACTCATACATAATTGAAATGACTGTAGCTTAAATGTAGTTTCACACAAATCCCACATGAATTTACAGTTAAATCATTAGTTATACGGCTTAAAGACATGTACAGTGGCCTTGGCCTTAACAGTAGCCTCGGGTACCTGGCCTCAGAAGGACTTCAAGGACAGAGAGTTTCACAATTATTGCGTGTGATTGCTAAATGTATTTGTTTTCTTCTTGTTTATAGCAAAAATAAATAAATAAATAATAATGTTTCCATAAGACAGTTTAAAATTATTTGAATTAGATGAAAATTACATGTGTATCTGTCACAAAGACGGCCGGAGTGGGTGGCGTCAGACCAGATCCAGGAAATAAAACGACAGAGACTTGGGGTTTTGGTGAATTTAATAATTAACAGACAGAAAATAAAAAGGTTGTAAACATACAAAAACACAGGGCACGGCACTCTACGCCAAAATAAAATAGACAAACAAAACGTACTAAACACTTAACAAACGGTGCACGGAGAGACAAACAAACACGGTGAGTACAAACACTTATAGATTATTTCACTTTACTTTAACGTTTCTCCTTCTCTTTCTCACCCGTTCTCCACTCTCGAACACCCAACCCCGAGTGAGTGCTACGTGTCTCTATATATACTGTTGTGCTGGGATACAATTACTAATTCATTATTCACTTGAATCCCAGCACGTGAATTAATTACGTGCAACCCCGTGCTCACATATTATTACATACTTTAAATGCACGTGCAGTGATGTGCAATCCCGTGCCTAAATACAAATATACAATTTAAATCACACATGAAACACAGACCCGTTTATATCCCGTGTACCAATCTCTATACACCAACATTTAACACACCACAAGCAACATACAACACATAACACACAAATGCACACAGGGGCGGGGCACATTGCCACAGTATCCCTTTTAATACATTACTTTTTAAAATAAAAATAACTGGGTGCTTGATTTTGTCTTATAAAATCTTGACACCGATCCTGGCCCTGACACTGGCCTCAACCTAAAAGGCCTCTGCCTCAGTTTGGCCTGGATGATTCTATCCTCATCCTCATCCTCATCCTTGACTGCTGTTTATGGCTTTGGCCTCTGCCTCATAGGTCCCTCGTCTTGAATTTAAGTACAGCAACACTTTTTAATTTGTTTTAATTTCACATCAGGATAAAAAGGTTACAATTGTAAGAATTGTGTATTACAAACCTGAGTCATACATGAAATCCCTCGGCTCCTGTTTGATAATCATTGATGGAGGGTAATTTTGACTGGCTGGACCCCCAACCATGGCAGCATGCTCATATACGGGATCAGGGTACTCCTGTTTGAAGGCCTGTGGTGGGTATGGGATGTTAGGCTCTGACATTTGCCTGTGGTACATTGGCCGACCATCTCTGGACATTGCAGAGGGAGTGGGAAATGAATGGCATGGCTCTGACAACTGTCGTCGAAATCTGTAAGAGAAAGGGCAACATTTAATTTACTGTGTAAGTATATATACAGGGCAGCAGTGTGGAGTAGTGGTTAGGGCTCTGGACTCTTGACCGGAGTGTCGTGGGTTCAATCCCAGGTGGGGGACACTGCTGTTGTACCTTTGAGCAAGGTACTTTACCTGGATTGCGCCGGTAAAAACCCAACTGTATAAATGGGTAATTGTATGTAAAAAAAAATGTGATATCTTGTAACAATTGTAAGTCGCCCTGGATAAGGGCCTCTACTAAAAAAAAAAAAATAATAATAATAATAATAATAATAATAATAATAATAATAATAATAATATATGTAACATGCATTTTAAAGTGAAAGTGTTGTTTGGGAAATAAGTCAGCTCAAAAAGTATTTGTGTGTTTTATGAGCAGAAAGTTGGCCTATAAGTCATACTTTAAACAGGTTCAGAGTACAGAATTTATATAAGCTTCATTAAAACATCCAAATGCCACAATATCATCATGATTTATGGTGTCACATTTAAATTACTGGCCGGGGCCAAAATAAATCACAGGGCCAATGGCATTTTTCAAACAAACAAAGCTTCTTTATGCTGGTATTGTCCATTTCCAACAAGTGCAGGATCATACACCTCCTGGCTATCTTACTGGCTATCTTACCTCCTGGCTATCTTACTACTACCATATAAAAGTAGCTTGACATTCTTATTCTATTTCTATCATTAGAAAAAGAAAGGAAGACATCATGTAGACTTTCACTGTTTTACTGTGGTCATGGTGCTTCACAAATCGGCAAGCAACAACTGACAGCAACACATAACAACTTCCATTGATTATTTTCTCATTCATTTCCTCACCTGTGGTCCATTGAGAAAGAGTTGTCAGGTATTTGCTGGGGCGGTGGAAGGTGAGGATAGGTCCTGTCTGGTTTGGGAGTTGGTGCTGGATTAGGTGAAGCATGGTGCAGAGGGGACACTGGCGTGCTGCAGGATGGTGTTGGTGAACAGGAAGGCTTCATTCCCATTTGTGGCTTCTGAGCATAGGCACTGTGATCGATAAGCAGCAAATTCAAAGAGATCATTATGCTTTATGTAACATTATGTATTAGAATAGTCTGTTGAATGACAGGAGGATGAAAGAAGACGGTATGATTGACAGGATGTAACTCACAATAGCCCTGTGCTAAGTTGTCAGTTTCTGAAATCCCTTGTTTAGGTATAGTACTGAAATTATCAGGTGCCAGGGGTTTGAACAGTCAGGTGCCTGCTAAATCTACACTTTCACACCAGAGTCTAGATTTAGTAATAGGAGTTTTTATTACATGAACAGAAATGCAAAAAACTACCAAATGTTTCTGTCTCCCACTTACTTAACAGTCATTAAAGAAAAGAGATCCAACGCAGAAGGTCTTGTTTCAATGTAATTGTTTGGACGCAGACATATTAAGAACAAGCACATGGTGTAAATGAGAAGCTGTGCTGGTTTCCCACGAGATGATCAGACTGATGGTGTTAGAAAATGTCTGAATCTTCAACTAAGGAATGAGATGAAATGCTATTGAACTGTGAAAGTAACACATGTTTATCTAATCTTTAAAGGTAATTTGATACTTAATTAGTTATTAAATGGAAGTGATTTGCACACAGAAATAAATCAACTATTTCTAAAACTAACAGTCTGTTTCAAAGTACTTTTTTGAACTCTGTCCACACTTTCAGGATGACCCTTTTGAATCAAATAAAATTTTAATAAGCAAAGCTTTTATTTTTTCATTATTATGGTTAACCTTTAAATAGTATTTTTCTGTCAAGCATGGCTAAGATACATTCAGGGGCTTCTTATGCACATATTTTTTATGTTTAAAAAAGGCCTTTTTATAAAGTGTACACAAATCATTGTACACTATTTCCAGTTACATACAGTACAGCAGGTAGTCCATGTTTTCTTACCTGACATTACACAGGCACTTCTCCCCATAACTGAACTGGAAAGGCTGTTCTTGACTGCAAGTGGAGCTTAACTCCGAGCAAGGACTCTGGGGTTCCTTTTTGATTTTCAGCGGGAGACTGTGGAAAGCCACTGCAGATGGAAAAACAAAATGATTAGGGAAGTCAGCATAAAATGTATTCAGTAAATACAGATCCAATGTGCAGTGCAGTGCTCCCCCCATTACTTTACAACTCAATAATTCATGAACTCTTTGAATGCACAGTTAGGCCATGTTGACAGGTAATCTTTACTTATCATGCAAGAACCATTCATTACTTCACTACCCTCAATATATTTATTTATATATATATATATATATATATATATATATATATATATATATATATATATATATATATATAATAATGTTCAAGCCAGATGATAAAATAACACTGTTAAAGAAATCAGCAACTTTGGATTTCAGAATAAGAAGTAGGGGGTACTTAAATAGTGGAGGAATTATAAAAAGCACTATATAACAACCTGAACCAAAACCAAAAGAAATACTTTTTTGTATGTTTATTTTATTATTACTATATATACCACCACTGAGTGTTTTATACTCGTTAATGTCACTAACCTTTTATTTGCATATTTTAAAGAAACCATCTACTGTGTTAATTAAAAGTAACATGTATATTATCTTTATACTCTAGACACTTTTTGAATTCTCATTAAATAATACCAAGTTCTCCAAGGGAAGAGCTCACCAGCACATATCAAAGCACCACATTAATCTGTGCAATTTACTGTACCTTCCCACATGGACCCAGCGCATGTAAAAGGCTGTTAAGTACTAAATGATTCCTGATGAAATCCCCATCATCTGGAGTCATGATCAACACTAATTAAATTACCTATGCTGAACACGGCTGCTTTTATTGTTAAGTGTTTCAGCCTGTTAACTTCTGGTGCGCCCCAGGTGTCAAGTAAACACTGCTGGGGCGTGGATTGTTTCTTGTTTTATTTCTTTCTTAAAAGATGTTTTAATCTGTTCAATATGAAGGCATACGCAACAAGCAACATGGCAGATACACTACAATAACTAAAGCTACATTTCCACTTACAGTACATGTTTCTCTACCGAAATGTCTCACTTCCATGTAATGCTTGCTGTAGATATAGTTTTCAGTGTTGTCTATGGCTGGAACGTCATGTCTGCTGATAGCACATGACCACACACAACTAATCAGTGCTGCACTTGTATTCAAATATAAGAATTATTGAGAGTTGGCAGTTTTAAGTGCAGTTTTCATGGAATATGATTGCTGACCAATCCCTCACTTTTTTGTGAATTCTGAAACAAATAAGGACACACACACACACACACACACACACACACACAGAGTCATCCTATCTCCCCTTTAACTTTCACTCTGCAGAAACCTTGCAAGATTCAGAGCTAAGAAGAGAAAAGAACCCATCACAAACAAGTGTTCTGGTTGACAGTTTTTCACATTAAAATTTAAAGGTCAACCCATCTTGTCAGCAGCATTCTGATTGTTTATAAACCCTTCAAATTAAAAATAATCACAAGATCTAGTTAGCAACAGCACAGATTGGACCAATATGTCACTCTATGAGCTCAATTACTGTCTTGCACGCTAAGCTGATATCATAGATACTCTACGGTTATACATTATCTTAAAAGTTGCTGCAGCACCTGCGTATTGTAAAATTATGAAGGAATTACACTAAAGAAGATGAGCACATAAACAGAATGTCTATGTTTGCTAATTGTATGTTAAAGGCTAAAGTAAAAACAAATCCGTTTTTAGCAGGAAAAAGTCTGTAATGCAATTTAGCAATGATTGGGTTTTATGAGACCCCAGCTGCCACTTACAGGCAAGTCCGGTAATATGTACAGTACCAGGACATGTACTCATATAGAACAATCAGTTCCCCTTTAAATGAATCTTCCCTAATAACTGGAGTAGACACTTCAGATACATCACAGGCCCTCAAAGGCTCCTTCCAGTACAGTTACCCCAGTTAAAGTACTCCCTGAAGCCATTACTGTACTTAATCTCAACTATCAGATCAGAGAACTTCCTCTGAGCCATTAATCCATGTTTACAGTACCTCAAAATGGCAATGAATTAAATCTGCAATAGACTGTTCAAGTCACTGCTTAATGAAAACCTTAACAGAAGTGTTGGGATTGTACTGTAAAGTGCAAAACCATAGGATACTATAGTCACATCATATACTGTATGGTTACCTGTTCTTTTTCTATTGTAACTGATACAATGCTGGTGTAATTAGGTTAAATTACATAGATTTTCCCCTGTGACGTCACATCCTTAAATATTTTTTTATTAAATATATGATGGTGGTGTATATTAAAAATGACAAAAGTTTAGGATTTGAAAAACGAGTTCCTGTCTGGTTAAAATTCTATAAATACAATGAAGTCCCTTGCTGTAGCTACTGTGTCAGCTAGTCAAAACTGAAACTTTAGGAAAACATTTACTTACAAATATGTTTAAGTAAAATAAAATAAATAAGAATATTAAGTTAAATAATAAAATAATTCACCAATATTATGGCAAGCTGTGGCAGTGCCCCGCCCCTGTGTGCATGTGTGTGTTATGTGTTGTATGTTGCGTGTGTTAATGTTGGTGTATAGAGATTGGTACACGGAATATAAACAGGTCTGTGTTTCACGTGTGATTTAAATTGTATATTTGTATTTAGGCACGGGATTGCACATCACTGCACGTGCATTTAAAGTATAGTATGTGAGCACGGGGTTGCACAGAATTAATTCACGTGCTGGGATTCAAGTGAATAATTAATTAGTAATTGAATCCCAGCACAACAGTATATATAGATGCACATTTCTTTCACTCGGGGTTGGGTGTTCGAGAGTGGAGAACGGGAGAGAGAGAGAGGAGTTAAAATAAGTAAAAGAAAAGTAAATATAAGTGTTGTACTCACCGTGTTTGTTTGTCTCCGTGCACCGTTTGTTAAGTGTTAGTTCGTTTTGTTTGTCTATTTATTTTGGCGTAAGTGCCATGTCCTGTTTTGTGTTTGTGTTTTTATTTTCTGTTCTGTTTATTAAATGCTGAGCGAAACCAATCGCTCAGCTCCACCAAACCACACCTCTCTGTCGTTTTATTTCCTGCTTCTGGTCTGACGCCACCCACTCCGGCCGTCTTTGTGACACAAGCCCATGATGATCAAACTTTTGTAAATCAGGACAGACCCATCACTACACAAATCTGAAAAGGATGACTTATCAATGTAGTAAACCTACCAGTTTCACAGAGTGAATAGTTGTTTCTCTTTGAACCTAAAAAGAACATTTGATGCAAACACTGACCTACTAATCGATGAATCAATCAGTTGTCTGATTTCCTGACTCTGTAGAACGTTCTGTGTCTGCAATATCCAAATTATGTCATCATTATGATTGCATTGGCCAGCCTCATCATCACCAGCTGTTTGGTTCACTGGCTGTAATAGCCCTATTAGCTAACATCAAAGCTCCAATCATTAATACGAAACCAGAAGTGCATTTTCAAATAGGGAGCCAGCTGGCTAGAGGCTAAAAAGCTTTAAATAAATGCCAATAAAACAGCCTGCTGCCAAGATAAAGAAAGAGTAATTGCAATGAAAGACATAATTTCAAATAGATCGCCAGTAAACACCTTATTAGTTAAGTATCAACCACTGGCTCAAATTGTTACTGGGCATTATACTAAAAAGCTACAAGATTGACAGCACTTTTTACATTTGACAAGTCCATTAATATTATTACAGTACATTGAAAAAAAAAAAAATATATATATATATATATATATATATATATATTTATATATATATATATATATAGTATGTATATATATATATATATATATATATATATATATATATATATATATATATATATAATGTATATATATATATATATATATATATATATATATATATATAATTTTCTGCAATTGAAATCCAGGATGCATTTCCGGTCTGCCAGTCTTATTTTAAAATTATTTGCTACAATAATAGCTTGCTTTCAGTTCTTGAAGAAAATGAAATGATGCTCTATTATCCACATTTGTTTTCTGTGGCCACATTGGTAGGATTGTAATTTTGTGTGTGAACAGATTGGAGTACACATCTGAGAGAAATGACCCTGGGTTAGCAGATGCCCTGGTCTTTCCTTCTCCGTGCTAGTCTGCACTGTGAAATCGTTATGACAACAGTGACATCTGACACCTTTGTGTTGGAAAAGCATCAACATTGGTAATTGTTTTAAAGAACCAGAACTTCTAACCTTGAGCAGTCACTGGCAGGATGTGATCTCCACAGGTCATTAATAAACACAGGTCAAAGATAAACTGACCTCTGACCGGAGTCACTGTCATGGTCAACCCATTATATACCTCACTTATAAGAGACCTTGTAATATCCAAAGGCATAGCAGACAATAACTACTGGTACTAATAGCTAGCAGGAATGAATGATGTGGATGTAACTCATTACATTTAATTCATGGTTTTGCAAATCACACTATACTGTGTAATTGAAACAGATTTAAATGAATTATAGTGAAACTTAGCCTGCTGCTTTATTTAAACGCTTATGTACTGATTTATTTAAAAGTCATTGTTTTGCTTTTCTGTGTGGCAGTGCCCTGCAATGAAGCTTTCTGAGTGGTGGGTTAAAGTTCTGAGGTTTCTAATGTTCAATAACAGCACTTGTGAGAAATAAGCAGCCATTTTATCTCTGATCAATATGCCAGTTTTATCTCAGAGAGAAGGAGTAGGCCTTTATTGATTAGCTGCTAACCTTTCGATTCAACATGGAGTTTCTTACTGCAGCTTCAATAACACAGAAAAAGGGAGCAAAGCACTGATGATAGTCAGCTGTGTTAGATGCTGCAAAAAGGTTATCGAAGAGATCCAGTGCGAGAGACTGCTGCCTGCCATACAGCCAAGAAAAGGGAAGCATTACTAGCAAGAAATGTGAACAAGGTTCAAAGCTGCCACCCATAGAAGAGAGCTGGCTTAGAATATATGAACTCTGCTGCCAAATACTTTAGTAGTACTTTTACTGTTTTAATGCAACAACATGGATGTGTGTGTTGGTACTGTATGCGTGCTACTACTGTGATCCGATCGGTAGAGAAAGTTACATTTCAAGGAAGAAATCTATAAGAATAAATGTCCAGTTTTCAAGGCAAATATACAATTTTCTATACATTTTTAATTTTGCACTGTTTTACTAACCTGACAATAATGCACTTTAAATGCAGAAATACAATTTAAAACCGCTGAATCTAACTTAAGACAATAAGGGGGCACTGAACGGGTAAATGTCACTATAGATTTTTCTGCACTAGATTTAAAAATGCTGATCAATAGCACATTTTGTACTCTCTACTGGAACTAAAGATTCTCCAGCCAGCATGTCAGGTGTAAAACTGCCTCTCAGTTTTCAAATCACATCAAGATTAATGTGAATCTGTTTATGATGGATCTTTTAAAAATGATGTAACTTTTAAATGATTTCAAGACTGGAAAATTGCTTGTATGCTGCACTTTATGGTTTTCTATATGAAATAGATCAAATTCTACTGGAAATGTTCTACATGATAGCTATTTTTACAAATTACCCAAGATACATTTAAAATCACATGCTTGTATGACTTACCGCTTATAACATTTTTAAACAAGTACTAAAAATGCCATGATACATACAGAAACGCAAAAATGGCAGCTTTCTAGAAATCCCACAGCACCAAATTGCACTGAAAAATAGTTTAAATGACTCCACCCCAACAATTAAGTTTAATTAATTAAAGCAGAAAATAAAATTGCAACATGGAAAAGTGTCAACATGTATTATGTAGCAAAGGGCTTTGCCACTTGTTGAGTTGGCCAAGAATTGATTGTCTGCCGAATTCATTTTCAATTTCAAGGTAAAGCTATTGGAATAAACAAAGAAGAAAAGAATAGTCCTGGGCTTGTTGAATACAGCTGTTATCTAATCTGATTAAAATGAAAACAGACGTATTGCAGGAAATAAAAAGGAAACTCTACCCCTTTAACAAACAGAGCTAATTATTTGAGATGTGAACGTTCCAGAAACATCATGCCTCACAGCAAATCATTGTTGCCAGTTTCATTCTTTATCACAGCATTGTTTAAGTGGGTTCCCATCAATTAAAATGTGCACTTACTGCCTCAACATTTTTTCAGTTAAAGTGATTCCACAGGCAGAACAAGTTCGATGCTGAAAGGTCCCTTATGTGGATAAATAAGTCTCTAAAATAGATCTTCTGCCAAAGATATGGCCCGCTCTAATTAAGATTTCTATACTGTAAATATACATATGGTACCTATTTACAAATACAGCATTGTGAAATATTATAAAATTGTATGTGGAGGGAAAAGCAGAACATTATATAAGCTACAGTAAGCCTTCCAAGAGCATGCAAAACCAAGTCAAGATTTGTATATGGTTATCAATGCGTCCTCTAGTTTTAGTATACGATGAGTATTTTAAGCTTTACTTTTTTAAGGCTGCTGATTTTAATAAAGATATGTGCTACCCCAAATCGAATCAGTTAGACACTGTTCATATTACTGGGATGGCCCAGGGCCGCCTCAGATTTAGGTCTGCAACCCTGTTCGCATTTGCGATTTAAGGTGCCTTTGCACGTTCACATATGTGACTGAAAAGCAGGCCTAAAATGTGGCGAATTGCTTGTTTTTTTTTTTTTATGAAACAATAGCCTGCACTCAGAATGGAAGAGCTACTAGACCATACAGTAATCCTTGATTTGTAGCAGATGTTTCTTATTAATATACAGTATATTTTTTTCAATGCAGCACAGTAGCAATTATATGGTATATATTTAAAAAAAACATATATTATTGACTATTTTGACTTAATGTTATGGTGTGTAACAGGGTGACGGTCCGAGCTTACCCACACCCACAATCACATTATTCTCTTAAGAACACAGAGGTATTTAGAATGCAGGAAACAGCAACTTGCTAATGTTGACAGGTATAACTATTTATTTTCGTAACGGACACTTCACCCAGATTGCAAATGACTATCAGGTTGTACATATAATAACTGACATTCACAATTCACAAGTTTACGACTGACCACCTAATAACAGTACTACTGCTCCCTCCTAAAGAAAGACATGGCCTTGAATACATTACACATGTTTCTTCTCATTTATACGTATTTGTTTAACCTGCATGAATACTGTCTTTGTTTACAAACACGAAGGTTAAACTATTGTATTGTTTACTCATTATTATTATCATTGTCATTATTATTCTCTAGTCCCTAACCATTACCACTTCATTGAAGGAAGCGCCCTAATCTAAATACAGCAATACAATATCAAATACACTTTGATCAACAACATGCACGATACATAATAAACCACTGCTCTATCACCAGTAGACTAACATTAACAATAATAATCACAATAACACATTGAAATATTACAGTGAGGGTCTCACCCTCAGATGGTGCATTTGTGGATGAGAACAGTATTTTATGTGTGTGTAAAAGCAAGCAGCTAAAGAAATGATCGGCATTTTAAATTAAAGACACACACTTCTGTAGCCATCTATATCGTTGCGTGCAAAATAAACAATGGTGGCTGAATATGCCAAGTCACCAGCATTATGGATCATTATTGATATCCACAATCCTGCATTTTTTATATTTATCGCGTAGTTACTAAATAACAGGAAGAAAAGGTAATTGTGACAAATTAAGCAGAATTGTGAATGCACTGCAGCTCGTATATTACGTGAAAGAAACAACCTGAGTGTTAACCCGATAGATTATTTTTTTTGTCTTCAATATTTTTATAATTAAAGTTGTTGGGTGTAAAAATAACTACTATTCAATATTGATCCACTGCCGCCTTGACTAGCAGAGCATTCAGCTTTATTTACCTTTTGCGTGCATGAGAGTATGGGAGTGTTTACTGAGCTATGCTACCACATTGGTCATGTGATACGAAAAGACCGGCCCTAGTCTGCTTTGCGTTCATACACATGCATGGGCCACGTCCAAATGGCAGCCTAAATCTGGGCCGGCCCCGGGCTGCCTTTACTTTTTTGGAGCGTTCACATATGTGAAAAGGCACAAGTGGTATTCAGTTAGGCAACAGGCTGCTGTCCCTAGCGGATGGGACCCTTTGTCATAATAACAGGAGAACAGGTTTGTAATCCCAACGAAAATGAATGGCAGAGAGATTCCACTTGTTATTTAATATAAGTATGTTGGTTTCAAATAAATAAAATACAGTAAGCTGAACCACTGAGGAGTTCTCCCTATTTGGATTAGGGATTTGTTCAGAGTATTGACTGAATTCTATACCATACTAAAAATGCCTTTCCCTCTTTATTTTTTGTTTTGGACACTACCAAATTACATTTAATCAAAAAACATCAGTAACAAACTATTGGGGAAATAAACAGAAACAGCCGTAAATCTATTACACACCTATCATAGAATTACAATAAATGTGAAGTTCAATATAAAAGTGCTTTCTTTCAAAGCAGTGTATTTAAATAGGCATGAAATATGTTTGCTATGTGAAGCTCCCTACAGCATCCCTTAAAAGTAAATTATTTATATACCAGTACATTAAAGAAAAAAAAAAATGATTGAATTAATAATATTCCAGTCTTTTCAATCCAACTTGAATGTAACAGAAATCAGAAATTACCTCAGTCAAAGTACATTAACATTTTTAGCACACCCAACTGTGCCATTGAAAAGTCTTTTATAACGATTCCTCATTGAACTACAAGGACTTTTTTTGTTTTTTGAAAATAATAATGAAATATATATATATGTATACAAAGAAAACATTGAAAGTTGCTTATTCATTGCTCACTCTATAAACCTTATTAACATTTCCGTCAATCACAAACCATTCAGTTAAACCTAGCACTGTATGCTTGGAATCTCATTATTTTTTCAAATCCAGTTTGTTAACCAATATCTAGTTTGATGTCTTTCCATGAGTAATTTAAATACTGTGTTTTTTAAAAGTTGTTTTTTTTATGAATGTATGCATTCAACGTTTCTAGATGACTGTTAGGATACAGCTATCAAAACAGTATTTAAATATGTATTCTGTCTCTTTCTAAAAAAAACATTTCACAAACACAGCTGAATTGGACCAGTGCCCAACAACTGTCAACTACAGCTCTCCTCTACATTAGCAAACAGTGTGATCTTAAATGTTAGCAGAATTGCTGCATGTACTCATTGCCAAGCAGCTCTCAATCTCTCTCCCTCACAACTGTGCACAACATACAGAAATGTTAAGAAAATATATTTATATTTACTAGGAAAGAAGACCACTGAGACCAGCTGGGTCTTGTATCCAGGGGTCTCCTAGACACACACACATAAAAAAAACATTACAACCAACACAAACAGAAATAAGACACCCAAGCAAGTCTAAACAGAACTGTATGTACTGTAATATGAAGTGTATGTTCCATGTATAAAAAAAACACCTTGTTTTGACCTTTTAAGTACATCACCAGATAAAAGGCAACGCTAATTTAAAGATTTGAGATAAGATCCTAACATGTGGATCCAACATCCTGGAGGTCTGCCTGTTTTGACTGATCCATTTACAATATCCAATTTTAAAGGCAACAACAAGGACACTAACTGGCTTTAACCCAGGTATCCTTAACATGTCAAGAAATATTTGGACACAACAAAATATTTGGAAGTGGTGAACCAATTCTAACCACAAAAACAAAACTAAAGCACTTAAATGTAATCCTGTCTCTTAGAATTTTTTTTAATTTACAACCTGAACTATAAAAGGATAATTGCTCTATTGCTGCAAACTGCTATAAGTATGTACCAAAAGCTGACTAAAGACTGTCAGAAATATGCCGATTTGTTGCTGGTGGCAGATTGAGAATCAAAGTCATATGAATTACAACAGCCAGTGTAGGTCTTCAACACCTTAATCCAACTAGTACTCCCAAAACTGCCAAAACATCCCAATTCATAGGAGTGCCACCTTTCTGTATCACTGTAAGACATGGGTTCTGGACAACAGGTAAAAATAACCCACCTGAATTAGAAACAAAACCAGCACAAAACAACAAATGAGTCACACTTACGGTTTTCAGCTTGGAAGTCTGGCACAAACTGCTCATCATTGTCAGGAACTTGAGCTGTAAAAGTGAGTGACAAGGTCTTTATAAATCACATGGAGCAAACTCAAAGAACACCATCAATCACGTACAGTTTAGTAAAAATACTGTAAAAAAAAATATTGCCAACCCACTGACAAATCAGTAACAGCGTTCACCTTCACCTACACTCCAGTGATGCACTTCACTTTTTGAAGCCTAATTAATGAAAAACTGCTTAAAAAGACATTCATCCCTTTATTAAAAGCATTGATACCTACAGGCCTGTATGTCTTGCTCGTCTCATTTAAAATGCATTCCTCTTCCTCAGCTCTAGACAAGATGAAGGCCTTTCAACAGAAAGAAATGATGAAATAGACTAATTCAAATAACATTATTTCCAGTGAGCACGGAGAAGCATCTTGATGTTTGGCCTCTTTTTTTTTTAATATTATGTCCTAAGGTTGTCCTTGAGATCGTGTATCATGAAAATAAAAAGATTATCCTTGTTATCGTCATGTACCATGTTTCCCTTTGCCTGCTTTTAAGCTTTACCAGTCCAATAAATGGAACTCAAAGGAGTAACTTATACATCTTTAGAAAGAAATCTTCGCTTGTCACATACCGATTCATGTAGTGAAAGGGTTAATTTCAGTCTCTGCTTAAATTAGCTGAAAAAGCCTTAATAGAACAGAAAAATACCAAAAACCATCAGGTTTAATAGGCAGTGGAACTAAAGTTAATTTTTTGTCTTCACTAAAAATTCCCTTTAGATCTATACTGCTAAAGATTGTTTTGCTGCTGTTGTTGCTGCTTTTAACAATATACTGTCATACAAACGGCTGCCACATCCCCAAGGCCAAATTCAGATCATCACCCTAAGAGTAGTCCTGGGAGTTTCAATTGCACTATGTCATTAACACACTAATATTTAAAGCAAGAGGTAAAATGACACTTCTCTCTAGTCCCCATTTTCAGTTATTTTGTTGGAGTTATTCTTTTTTCAAGTATAGGCATGTTGAGTTATGCCCATGTTTACTTTTGCACTAATTCTGACTAAAGAAAATACGATAACCAAGGTAAGAAATGCAACCTAAAGAAAACAGATCATAGTTCAACACTTTGCAGGAGTAATAACTACAGTACAACATCAAATAGTATTAGGTTGATCAAAAATGTAACTGTCACACAATTTTAAAACACATATTACATTATAAAGTACTCTCAGCCTCAATGAAAATGCAAGCCATTTCACCAACTTAAGACAACAACCCCTGTAAGAAAGGTCAACATTTCCAATGACATTTACCTCACAGTATGTGTAGCAGGGTAAGGTGGAGAGTGTGTATCGCTGAAAGAAATCACATTCCCGAGTTCTGGTAGTGGGTGGGTGGGTCTGTGGGTGGGTCTGTGGGTGGGGTAAACCACCTACAGTTTTATATGCCTGATGAGGATTATATTTATATAATTTTCTTAGGAAGGAATGGAAGCTAGTTATACTGTACTTGCAGCAATGCTACTAGAGCTCATGCAAATGAAGGAGGCTGTAAATATTGCTTGAATTTTGCTATTCTGTACTCTTAATGTACCACTATGACTGCCAAGTATGAAATTATCAACAATATTACAAAAAACACAACTTTATAACTACTGTTAAAATAATTGTACGCTGCATTAATTAAATACATTCACTATTTTTAGTTTTCTGTATGACCTAAAACAACTGGTATTTTTCTTCTAAAAAGTTAATTAAAACTACATAACAGGTTAAAGTTTTCATTAAAACCTGCTTCATCCAATAAAATTCTGTCTGTGTGGATAAAACAGTGACCTGGAGCCAAGCAAGGCAGAAGATGTATGAGTCATTCTTTCTGCTAGTGAATGAGACAGCTGATTGACCAAACAATTCCTCAAGACAGCTGAACTGGAGCTCTGCCCCCATTCATAAAAAAAAAAAAAGAAAAAAAAAAACTGGCTAAGGCCAAGCATGTGGGTTTAACAGGCCTGCAACGTCACACCCTTTAAGTAAGAATGGGCAAAGCAAACTTGAACTTTCTATAGAAGCAATCTTTAACTAAAAGCATTCCAGTCTTTAGACTGAAGCACACCATACCTGAAAAAAGTCATGCAAATTCTATTGTGTTTAAATGTACCTTTCCTGATCTTTTGTTCCAAGTACAAAAGGCTATTACTATAGGCAGTGAAAAAATATATAAGCACGAAGAATGTTTTTGCAAAATATTTTGCCCTTAAGTTTGAATCCAAAAGTACACCTCACTTTTAACCTGTCTATCCAAATAATTTCACATAAAAAAAAATAAAAAAAAACTTTGAGGTCTGAAAGTAACCCATCAACTTCCTTATTCATGATGTCGGAAATTCATTCTATCCAATATAGGCTTTTCGTTTAGTTTCAATTACCTGAACTAATAAATCTTAGAAATGGGTTAGTGTTCATTTTTATCGTAAATGGACAGGAAGTCATTACTTAAATCTGTGGTCTCCGATGAAATACCCTGTTCTAAGAATCAAGACAGGTAAAATTGTAATCTTTACAGCAATACCTTTGTCAGTCACTGGACAGACTTTTTTTTTTATCTTCTGAATCTAAAATATTAAAAATACTTACTGTATTCCTTATATTCTTACAGTACATATTTAAGCTTAACAGGATCAAAATAGCTCATGAGTCATATGAATATCATTTTATAAAATATATATTTAAAAAAAGTAGATTACACCAGTTTTTTTTTTTTATTTCATCTATTTCAACAAATAAGATTGAGCTGGTTCCTAGTCAATGTAATACATGTTCTTTTTTCAGATAAAAGCTGAAGCAGTAATACATTTTCCAAACATTTGAGAATTCACGATCTACTATCATACCATAACAGTGTTCAAACTTCCCATATAATACTTATACGTTTTACTTTGCCAGCAATAACAAAAACATATCTCAAGTCAAAAGGCTCGAGCAACAACCTTTCTATGAAAGGTATATGTGTTTGTTGGAAAGATTACAATTTTCCTTATTTTAAAACCTTGCTGTCACCTCAAGTGAGCATTGTGCTTTTTCGTTGCATGTTAGAAACAGGATTTGGCACTTAAATTTAAATTCTGCTTTTTTATCCAAAATACATTACATGGTAATATTTGTCACAGTGTACAGTGTTGAGTGTTTTTCAGTTTACAAAAATGAACGTTGACTATTATCCAAAATTACAGCAACTCCATAAACATCAAGTTTGTTACATATATATTTGTAATCCTTTTTATTTTACCGTAATCTGCCTTACTGTATGATGTTGAATTCAATTCCGGCAAACTTTGGCATAGATTTTCATATTCAGTTACGCTTCTGATTATGAAAATGGTTTATAAAGTATTCAAATCCTTTAGTAAGATTTCAAATGAGGGACAGAGGTTAAAAAAGATGATGTTTTACCTGAATTATAAGTTTAATCTTTAATTAATAATTGTTTTATTTTGTTAACTACACAAAACCTAACAAAAAATGTAAATGTATATACATACACATGACAATGTAAACCTTGATTAAATCTTTTACAAAAAATAAATAACAAAATATATTTGACCTATACAATTTCTTTGAATACGAGGGGGCGGGCAACCGTATAATATATTTCTTCCCTAGGTTTAAAAAAAACAAAAATAAAACACATGCATTACTACCAGACTTCTACAATACAGAAAGAAAGACAGACAAACATTATTTATATTGCAAATGCTTGCACATTTACAGCCATTTTCTCTAGGGCTGGGGACCAATAGAATTATCAATAATCTTAAGAAGTAACATCTGGTTAATTGTGGTTTACCAAATATTTTTGGACATTTTTTCTGTGTATTTTTTATATTGCCTACAAAACAGGCTCCTCCTCAGTATTGAACACAGATAGCCACAAGGAATCTATTACTAAACGCAATGTATTCTTACATTTTGGTGTGAAGTACTTACACGAAAAAGGGAAATTGTTTTTAAAAACTACAGCTAGAACAATCATGATAAATATTAAAAAATCCCAACTTGTCTGAAGGATCTTTAAATAGCCTGCCAAAGTTGTACATACCAAATAGCAACTAAATACAATTAATTTTGAAAAAATAAAATAACTGTGAAATATGTATTTTCAGAACTGAAAGTTATTTCAATTGTGCTGCACCTTGCATTTTAAAAAAAGAAATTAAATTATAATACCTGGAAATCATTACATATTTTGCTTCACACCATATTACGATGCAAGGGATGTTCTGAAATTGTATATTTTAAGAATAAAGTACCAAGTTTCATAAAAATGTGTCCAAATTAAGAAAAAAAATCTCAACCTAATGTATTCCATTATAACCCCTTGTAATCTGGAAGACGATATTAAAACATTAAATAAATGCATTTAATGTATGAACTGCATTATTTCTCCAATATGTCAATTTAATCTAATCACATCATTTAGTAAAATAAAAAGTTCCTTTCAAAACATTGAAAAACTGTATTTTATATATTTTATCTGCATGCAGTAATATACTGTAAGCATGTAGATGCATTTCCCATGTGTATTTATAACTGTATTACTGTTTGGCAAATAAGCATGTCAGTAGATATGTTTATAGAGCCTCTATAAAAAAAAATTATAATACAAGCAAGAAAAAACAGTACTGAATGAAAAGCACATTTTGGAATATTCAAAAAATCTTAAGAAATAAAAAACAGACATGCAACCATGCAACAGTACTTTGAAGACTTTAACAAAAGTATGTGATTATCACATTCTCCATCCATATCTTATTAAAAAAAAAAAGAAAAACGTATATATATAAAACAATGAGGCAACAAAAATTGAATAAGGCTAGTACCAACCTAAACTTCTGTGTTGCAAACAAGGTGGGAAGAAGACACTTAAATCCTGAAGCATCACGTCCAGATAAGCCCACAAAGACTAACTTTTGCCATCAGAGAAAAACACAGCACCAGGCCTTTTCTGCACAGCTTCTGAAATTTGCCAGTTGAAACTGCAGTAATGGCACGGGCTCTCGATTCGGTTAAATGCTGCGAAAAGCAGGCTTAGGACATACAGACATGGAGTACATGAGTTCTTGCCAAAAGCAGATGTGATTGTGAGCTGCAAGCAATTTCTCCTGGTAATTTGTGATGACACTGGGTAGAGCTGCTTCAGTCTCCCCAAAGACAAACTCATCAGAGGCTCTAATGTATGCATGACACATGAGGTGGCGCTTTTAGAGCTCAATTAATTGGGCTGCACATCAAGAAGGCGACTTCAGGCGCTTTTTTTTTTTTTTTTTGCAATTGTTCCTGCGTTTGTTCTTTTCTAACTCTTTCTCTCTTTCTGTAATTAAAGTTATATGGAAAGATTTGCCCTACCTTCTGCAAGCCAGGTTTCTTGCAATTGGCTTAGATCCTGAAAAAGTTCTAAAAGGAGAGAAAGAAAAAAAATGCTGTTTAAACTTTTGACATTTGGGTCTTAATCTAGTTTGGTAGCATCCTCAAAAGGGAAATTATATTTACACTTAAAATAATAATAATAATAATAATAATAATAATAATAATAATAATAATAATAATAATAATAATAACAATAATAATAATAACAATAATAATAATAACAATAATAACAATAAGAAGAAGAAGAAGAAGAAGAAGAAGAATACATTTTAATCAAATTCAGACAAAGAACACATAGATAACTGCAAACTGTTTATAAGTCTTATAAATATCATGCATCTGTTTAACAAAAAATAAAATGTCTGTCTATAACATACAAAACAGAAACTCGACACAGTGTAACAATAACTATGATTTCACAGCTACTTCGTAGCTTAAAAATACGGTACAAAGTATCCCGACAACTACAACAAATTGAACTTTTCAAAATGTTAAGATGCCGTGAAATTAACTTTTTAATTTAACTCCAAGCTTACCTTCTGTATCATGAGCAAGGTCTGTGTTCAAGAATTTTCTTTTCCTCTCATTTACTGCTCTCTCATTACATTTCCTCCCTTGTGGATTCTAAAAAAAGGAGGACAAAAAATCAATTGATTGAAAGAACTTTCTCATGAACTACTTTTAGTGCATGTGGTACTAGGGATGAGAAGACAAGACAGTTGTTAAGTATACATACCCCAAAATCATGTTTTTTTTTTTGTTTGTTTTTTTAATTATCATTGCTAAGACATTGAATAAAGTAAAATACTGTATCATTTTGGGCTGACTATATTGTTGGTGTTTTCTTTTTTATTCAATTTATAAACATAGTGTACTTGATTACATGGTCTCTAATACATTTTGCAAATAAACACAACCTTTTGTAGAGTGTATTCTGCACAGCACTATAATCTGTGGAGGTTTACAGATTGTATTCATCTGGTTGGAAGTCTGAAGGTAGTGAACACATATTTACACAAGCACTGATTTCCAAATCCAAATGATGAACTAATGTGGCTCATTATGGTGGATTTAGTATAGTGAAAACATCACATGCCAAATAAAAATGTTCCTTAAATAAAAAGTATGGTTTTATGTATGTATTTATTTATAAATGTTATTAGTAAAAATACAAGGATTGGACTTATTTTCATTATTATTCAACATATTCTTTAAAAGTCAAAGTCCTGGTATTCTTTCAGGAGTGAAATAGTTAATTGGTTTCTAACTGCTTCAGAGACACTGAACATCAGGTGATTTCTTATCTGTCTGAGTGGAAGTTATAAGCCCAACTTTCTTTACTTGGTCACTCACATTTGTAACCATGTAAGGCACTTGTTGGTCGTAAAATCCATCCATTCTACAGTCCATATCCAGTCTCCGTTTATTTAATTATTTTGTGGGCATTTAGATGAAGCTTTCCTCTGGATGTGGATTTGGATCAACCTAAAACTTAAAAGAAACAAGATGGCTTTATAATAATAATAATAATAATAATAATAATAATAATAATAATAATAATAATAATAAATGGAAGCATCTGAACTTAATTAGCCTTGAGCAGTTCCATTCATAAAAATATGCAAGACTTCTGCCCAAACCTGCAACAGGGTTTTGAAATGAAAAAAACAAACAAACAAATAAAATACAAACAAATTGCAGAAATGCATATACCAAAAAGCTATTACCAGCTAACGCTTCCTAGAAGTCCAGTGTTCGCTTACTTTGCAGCAGCGATCGGCGTTTGCTAAACTAGCAATGATGGCGATCAACATGTTTTTGCTCTCACGTAACGGAACTACAGAGGCATATTTTAAAATATATTTTCCAGCGTAAAGTGAATTGTTTAAAAGGACCAAAATAAGTTTGAATGGGGACTCACCTAAGTAATATGCACAGCAATCTCCCATATGATTCCTTATGGATTTGATTAAAAATGTGAATTAGTTGCAGTAGCTCACCTCAGAGCTCAAAGCTCAGTCATTGAGCTCAGTTCAATGTTGTTGTTTTTTTTTTCCTTTGCTTCTCCTCCAGGGGCCTCCAAACTGATGGATCGCTCCCTCCCATTGGTTGTCTGTCTCTTTTACAGGATCAGATTTCTGTGTGTCAATCAACCTCGGATTTTCCGTGCGATTCAAACAGCGCCTTCAAAATACATTGTTACACAAAGCAGTCTGTAATTATGACCTTTATGTATGCACACTGACGGGGGTGTTGTCTGAAAAAAAGCAACTGCCTGGCTGTGTACAGATCCTACTGTGTTAGTTAAAAGGACACACAGCCCCTAGCCGCCAACATATGAAGTTAAGAGCATGAAAAAAATGCTTTACATTTTTTTAAGACGAGTATATTTTCATCAGAGTACCAAAATGCTTTACATTTTTTTTAAGACGAATATATTTTCATCAGAGTACCAAAATGTTTTACTTTTTTTTTTAAGAGGAATATATTTTCATTAGAGTACTAAGACAATATAGATGCGAGAGTGTTATGAAAAACATACTTTCAAACTTTTCTGCTATCTGGTAAATATTAATTTCGTTTTGTTTACATTGCTATCATCTACAATGAAAATGGCTCCTGGCATGGGCTGGTTGAAAGAGCTTGTTTCAGTTTTATAACATTCATTGCAGGATTTCCATTTTATTCCAGCAGTGGTATTTTGGTTGAAGCAAGTACAATACTGACAGTTGGATAAAAAAAAAAAAGTAAAACCCAGTTGAAAACTCCAGCAATGCCAGCCACTGGTTTGTCCTGTTTAAAACTGGTCATGTTCAGTTAAGCCTGTAAACCTCTAACACTCCTTATCCTCAGATTCTAGTATTCACAATAACTTATATAATAACTACAGCATTCACTTCTGGATATAGTTCTCTTTCTCAGAAAACATGTTATTTTAATTCTCAGGATGCAATGTGAGCATGTAATCTTTTACTGAACTGGCTCATGTCAGATAGCTTTTTTTTTTTTTTTTTTTATCAGGTTAATATTTTATTTTCAGTTACCAAAATGTTGTATGCAGTATATCAGCTAGTGTTAGGAATACACAGACTGCAGCCAGAGGTTTTCCAGACAGTCATGACAGGGTGTACAATGCTCTGTACAAAGTAAAGTTTCTTTAAATTGTTGAACACTTTCTTCCACCTTGTAATCTGAGCAACAGTTTGCAGACTGTCTGAAGAAGAAGAAAAAAAAAGTTGGTTGCCATAGTAACAGCGGTGGGGTTTGGAGCAGGTCCAGTCAGACTTGCAGGGAACTTTGTACTTAAGCCAATGGCTATATGAGTTTCTACGTGATTGATGTATTCATAGACTACAGACTCAAACTGCCTGCAGTGAGAAGGTGAGCCAACGAATTTCATTCACAAAAATTCCAGGGAGGGTCACATGGGAAAGGAGGAAAAGAAAAACAAGCTGAGTAGAAAAAGTAGAACTAGTGTGCTCAATATTTAATTTGCTACTAAGTCATACAATAAGACTATGCTTCAGTAGCATTCAAAGAACAAGATATAAAAAAGTAAAGTTACAAAATATATTTTGCAGAGGTTTTGATAACATTATTATTATTATTATTATTATTATTATTATTATTATTATTATATGAAAGGAAATTATAACCAAGTGTGTAAACATATGTTCTAATATAATATGGAATTAATGCAATGCCTTTTCGGATGTCTGTTTGATTTATAAATAATAAGTAACACATTATTTTTAAACCTGCAGAAATTTCCCTTATGGAACATGAATAGGCCCTATATGTAATTCTCGAGTCATTGGGAAGTGACCTAAAGCTGGTATTCCCTACCTAGATACAGACGTGCTCAAATTTGTTGGTACCCTTATAGCTCATTAAAATAATGCTTCATTCCTCCTGAAAAGTGATGAAATTAAAAGCTATTTTATCATGTATACTTGCATGCCTTTGGTATGTCATAGAATAAAGCAAAGAAGCTGTGAAAAGAGATGAATTATTGCTTATTCTACAAAGATATTCTAAAATGGCCTCGACACATTTGTTGGTACCCCTTAGAAAAGATAATAAATAATTGGATTATAGTGATATTTCAAACTAATTAGTTTCTTTAATTAGTATCACACATGTCTCCAATCTTGTAATCAGTCATTCAGCCTATTTAAATGGAGAAAAGTAGTCACTGTGCTGTTTGGTATCATTGTGTGCACCACACTGAACATGGACCAGAGAAAGCAAAGGAGAGAGTTGTCTGAGGAGATCAGAAAGAAAATAATAGACAAGCATGGTAAAGGTAATGGCTACAAGACCATCTCCAAGCAGCTTGATGTTCCTGTGACAACAGTTGCAAATATTATTAAGAAGTTTAAGGTCCATGGAACTGTAGCCAACCTCCCTGGGCGCGGCCGCAAGAGGAAAATCGACCCCAGATTGAACAGAAGGATAGTGCGAATGGTAGAAAAAGAACCAAGGATAACTGCCAAAGAGATACAAGCTGAACTCCAAGGTGAAGGTACGTCAGTTTCTGATCGCATCATCCGTCGATTTTTGAGCGAAAGTGGGCTCCATGGAAGAAGACCCAGGAGGACTCCACTTTTGACAGAAAAAACATAAAAAAGCCTGACTGGAATTTGCTAAAATGCATATTGACAAGCCACAATCCTTCTGGGAGAATGTCCTTTGGACAGATGAGTCAAAACTGGAGCTTTTTGGCAAGTCACATCAGCTCTATGTTCACAGACGAAAAAATGAAGCTTTCAAAGAAAAGAACACCATACCTACAGTGAAACATGGAGGAGGCTCGGTTATGTTTTGGGGCTGCTTTGCTGCGCCTGGCACAGGGTGCCTTGAATCTGTGCAGGGCACAATGAAATCTCAAGACTATCAAGGCATTCTGGAGCGAAACGTACTGCCCAGTGTCAGAAAGCTCTGTCTCAGTCGCAGGTCATGGGTCCTCCAACAGGATAATGACCCAAAACACACAGCTAAAAGCACCCAAGAATGGATAAGAACAAAACATTGGACTATTCTGAAGTGGCCTTCTATGAGTCCTGATCTGAATCCTATCGAACATCTATGGAAAGAGCTGAAACTTGCAGTCTGGAGAAGGCACCCATCAAACCTGAGACAGCTGGAGCAGTTTGCTCAGGAAGAGTGGGCCAAACTACCTGTTACCAGGTGCAGAAGTCTCATTGAGAGCTACAGAAAACGTTTGATTGCAGTGATTGCCTCTAAAGGTTGTGCAACAAAATATTAGGTTAGCGGTCCCATCATTTTTGTCCATGCCATTTTCATTTGTTTTATTATTTCCAATATTATGTTGAATAAAAAATCAAAAACAAAGTCTGATTTCTATTAAATATGGAATAAACAATGGTAGATGCCAATTACTTTTGTCAGTTTCAAGTTATTTCAGAGAAAATTGTGCATTCTTCGTTTTTTGTGGAGGGGTACCAACAAATTTGAGCACGTCTGTATGTGATGTGGGCTGTGATATCATCTCAGTCCCTGGATTAGTTCCCTGATATTAGGTTTCAGATTCTCTGAAGTGAATCTGTTCCAGTGAATGACTCAATCTTTAGTTAACAAGGTTAAGCTGAATATTGTATTTTTATTATGCAGACCAGGGGTCACTGTTAGGCCCCAAATGAGGCACAAGGGGTATTTTGTAGTTTGGCAAGCTTTGCCCTGCAGCATATTGATTAGTTCACACAAAGAAGTAACACTGGCTGTGCTCATTGCTTTTTGTTTTGCTGAACGACAACTCTTAAAATAAATAAATAAATAAATAAAGATAGCTGAAAGTAATGTAACATGTTTAAAGGGTGTGGAACAGCAAGATAAATCATCAGGGGATGTGTTTAGGTGATAATTAAAAAAAACAAAACTATGGCAGCAGACCTTTTCTGTATAAACGTGAGCCATAATTACTTGGAAAAATAAATCTTTATTCATAAATTCCTAAAAAGGATTGTTAAAAACATTCTGACTGGGAGTATTAAACAAAAATTATAATGTTTGTGTTATTTTTGCTTTCTGTTATAACTCTAAACTATCAAATTAATTTTAGAAGATAGTGTGATTACTGAACATTAAATTATTAATTTGAGACCTATATATATATATATATTTTTTTTTTTTTTAATTTTCAGCCATTATAATGTAGCATGAAATGTGTCTTTGACTATTTATATCTTGCATTTTTGTAAGAAAGAGTTCGACGTGGTGATTTGTTTGTACATTATTCACACAGGGATCCACAACAAAACACTGAAGTGTTATTAGTAAGGGTTTACAGTAGGACTTGATTGATGCATGCAAGAATTAGTTAAAAATGTGGAAAGGCACTGTTATATCAATGGCTGTGTATTTGCGTTTGTGTTAGTAAGTTTTGATAATGAACCTGTTATAAAGTATTGATCTTAAAAACAGCTGTGTGATTGACAGCTCTGGAGATTGAAGGGTAGTGTACACATTTGACTTCACCACATTGTCCCACGTGGATGCATCCTGTCTGTTCCATAGACACACACTTCTTAGGGGGTTTGGAAACAGTGTAATTTCCAAAGCATCAGTCCAATCTCTCCCTTTGTGTCTGTAAAAGTGCAAAGCTCAAATTGCCCTATAGCGTGTAATGTGTTGGGGGTTAGATACTGTATTTCCAAGAAAGGCCAGGTTCAGACCATGAAATTAATTCTGTTTGTGACCTTATCCTGATGTAAACCCAAACCTCCAGAAATAAAAGGCCAGTGCAGAAAGCAAGAAGTACCCATTTGTCAATAAGCACACTGTTAAAACTAAAAATAAAATGCCTAATTTAATAAGATTTTGCCCAAAGGAAAATAATGTAATATCTTTTTTTTTTTTTTTTTTTTTTTTTTTTTTAAAGTTGTTTTACTTTAAAATCAGTGTAAATAATTCATATATACTATAAGTATGTAAGAACTGGCATGTTTCCTATTTCATTAATTTGATCTTTGCATCAGTTTTTTGCACTGAATTGAAAAACAAATGTCAGATCCCGATTTGATGTAATTACACCAGCTGCAAAGAACTGGTACCTTGGTACAGTATTACAAACATTCTGGCATGTTATAACAATGTACATATGTCACGGCTTGTGACCTAGCTCTATCTGTGTAGTACCGACTACAACACATTATGTTTAAAGAAAATAAGGAATTCTATTTACTTGTTATAGCTTTTACTAGTTATTTATTTCAGCACCCTGGTTAGAGGCATCAACAATGGGAGACAGCACCCAGACCGCATCAAACCAAGGAAGACACAAAGGTGGGTATAAATCATTTTGTTTATTATACTCAAACATGCACCAAAACGCAAGGCAAGTCTACAAGAACACCTAATACCAGTCACCAAACTAGTTAAACAATCAGGCTATAAAATACAGAATAAAATATATTAAAGTCAAGTAAAAATCAGTCCATAAAAGACAAGTTAAAATACATTCATCTTATGATTTTCCTGACCAGTGCATCAGTGAAGGATATGGCTCCAAACTCCTATTCCCAGATTTAGCAATGGCCAATTTTCATCCCCCCCCCCCCCACTTGCAGTCTGCAAATAAAACAATTAAATAAATAAAGGGTTCAAAATATTTGTAAATGTCGAGTGGAATGCACCAATGGAACGAAACCTAGAGCCTGCAAATGTACTTTTCTTGCCTTCAGTGGTGCAAAGTCATTGATGACATGATCATAGTTCAGAGAGTTGGCCAATGCAAATTCTGTGGATATAATGGCTAGATTGGACAAGTGTGCTTAGAGCATGGAGGTTCGGATATCATTTTTAATCAATTTCAGCTTTCTGAAACTACATTGGATTGTAGGTAGATAAATAAATTATCTACCTGCTTGAAACGTCAACTTTTAGTTGGAAGATTTTTATTTGCATGTAAAGAATTATATTATATGAAGATTGGAACTAAGTTTTAGGTTACCAATAATCAGTATAATAATTATAATTAATAGTAGAAGATGCTGAACTGGAAAATGCTGCCAATCTCTCTGTTGGGCAGATTTTCTATGGAAGGTTCCCAGCCCAGAGTAAAGAAAAGAAGACTCTCACACTCTAAACCAGGAGGGCTACCCTTGCCTGTTCCTGAGAAATATTATTTGTCTGCAAGGCTATATTCGGTGCAATACTGGATTTTCAAAAATGTTAATGCCGGATGTACCCACATGAAACCATTTGGAAAGCAATCTGACTATTCACTCCTAACTGCCCCCCCCCCCCCCCCCAAAAAAAAGCTATTTTTCATAAATGAAATGTCTTTTTAAAAAATATTTAGGATTAGACCATGGTTATTTAAAACTTGAGGATATTCCACCCACAAAATAGTAAAAGCTTGGTATCAACACAGCAGGTCATCTCTCAAAATGACACACTAATCTTTGTCACAGCACATCAGTCACAATACAACGCAACAAAGGAACTCTGTGGGGTGCAAATAAAAACTAAAGCATAAAAAAGGACAATATTAGACTTGTGTCCTTTTTATATACAATATAGTATCCAAAAGGTATTTTACAATAAAACATATAAAGACCATGCAGACATCACAGATCACAGAAATAAGAAACAAGCAATAAAATGCATACAATTAAAAAAAGAATGAAAAAAGACATTCAAATCAGATAAAATAGCAGGCCACAAATAAAAAATGAACACGACAAAATGTAAGAACGGAAGGTTTTATATTATAGCCTATAAAAACAGATGTGTTGTGTATTTGTAACATTGATGGGATATTAAACAACTTTTGCATTGTATTATAAGCTTTCACAATTTTCAACAAATCAATCAATGAGGGAGGTGGTGCCTGTTGTGTGCTGTTTTTCACGTCTGTCGTAAGGACAGTGTGCCGTCCAAAGATCAAGAAAAAAGTTGTCTACCCAGTTGTCTCATGGACGGTACTGTTATACGCATGGACCAGTTCAGGCAGATATTCCAATCATCTACTTTGTTTCTCTACCTCTAGGGTACCTAATAGCCCTAACAGGGTGTGATTAAATTGTTCGCATATTCTGTTCTCCTGAGGATGGTAAGGAGTAGTCCTACTCTTTTGGGTGCCATAATATTGGTGCAAGCTCTTAATTGGACCTTGAGGCTACTGAGGCACCCAAATGGCTGGATTATATACTTCCACACACGAGCAGTTGTGAGGGCAGTTTGATCCCAGTTAGGGATAGCTCAAGCAAATCGCATAAACAAATCAGTGATCACCAATAAATATTGGTAAGTGTCATTGGGCCTTCTGGTGCAGATGTTTGGCTTGGCACTAACTTAGCCCTACCATCTGGTCAAACCTTCCGCAGGTTGCAGCGACTACAAATTGCATGCCAGTGCTGTACATCTTGGTTCATCTTGGGCCAAAATAAATTTCTTCTTATCACTGTCAAAGTCTTGTCTATTCCCAAGTGGCCTAGGTTGGTATTATTCACTTTCCAAATACTTTTCCTACTCAGTTCAGGAGCAAGAGCTTGTAATCATACCCCATGAGTGCTTGGTAGTCATCTACACATCGCTCCATCTCACCACTCCAGCCGTTTCCACGGCTGTAGCTAGGTCAAAACTGCAGGGGCCTCTTGCCTCTGTTCTTCTCCGGTCAGCAGGGTCACACGGTGCACATATTCCCTCACCTGGGAACTTGCCTGTATACCCACCTCATCTTCTCTTGGTCCACTTGGCCATGTGACAGGGAGCATAGAGAGAAGGTCAGCACTTACATTATTTTTACCAGGACAATATTTCATTTCAAATTGGAAGCTTACAAGTTGAGCCACCCAAAGTTGCTCCACAGGCCCCCAATCTTGCTGTGTGAAGGTGAGCCAAGTGATTATTGTCTGTATCGGGTGGTTCCTCTCTATGTAGGGGCCACATCTCCGGTGGGGATTAAGTGTTGTATCGCTCCTGTCCGGCCGTAATCCTCCTCATGTTCTGCGAAGACTCTTCTCCACTTGGATAGCAAGGCATTCAACTGCTCCTGTTGCATAGCGGTTAATCCATTCCCCTGAAACGACAGCTCAAATGGCAATGGAACACTTTGACCAACCCTCTCTTGTGTTATATCAGTCACCTTAACTTGAATAATACCGGGCCCAGGAATACGGGATAAGGATTAACATTCCTCACCCTTACAGGAACTCTGCCGTTGATTACAGTGCCAATCGTCCTGGCTACCATCACTGAAGCGGGCTCCCCAATAGGTTCTACAATTGGTATCATAGAAATGGCTCATCTTCACAGCATCCGTTTTACCCCATAAAACTACTTCGCTCTGTGGAGGGACTCAAACAGATTACCCATAAACCCATCCGTCGCGTTACTGATGGTTATTTGCTGACAGTCTATGAATGCCTTGTCCCAAACTCGTCGGGTAACCGAGTCACACTGTGAAGTCAGAAGGGCATGCCATTTTGAAACAATGCACTCCAACAAGCGGTGATCACATTCATTCCTAATAAAGCTGGGCAAGTCGGTAAACAGTCGTCTTGAACGATAATCGCCACTCGAGCCGGAATCAGCACCCCATAAACCTCAAAATCCAGGATGGTGTAGCCCACACACGGTATCTTCAAACCATTCGCAGCCCTCAACGTCAACCAGGTCTCCTTCCTGGATCACTTTATCCTTGAACCGACAGTTAAAGAGGCTTTCAGTTAACATGGTGACTTGTGAACCCGTATCCAATAAACATTGCACTGGCACACCTTCTACCTGTATCTCAACTTGGGAGCATGTTCTTAAAATCACATGTGTCGGTGGCATAGAGGGACCTAGACTAGGGTTACCTGCAGCTCGTCTCGCAGTGACAGATCCTCCTAGTTTAAAGCCGATTCCCATCCTCGGTTCTCACACCATCGCGTCATATGGCCACTATTCCCACATTTGCGACAAATCGGCCTACCTTGGGTGTCCCATCTATTCCGCTGAGGTCCAACAGGGCGATTCTCCTCCAAGCCTCTCCATCTCCATTCTGGTTGTGTTCTACTAGGGTTTGAGGCCACAGGGGGATCTCATCCACTTGCAGTTCTTTAACCAAGTCTTGTGCCATTTCTTTAAATTGCCCCTTCACTTCTTGTAACACCTGTCCTCTAAACTCTTCCTTCCAATTCTCATGGCTCTTTACAGGACCTGTGGCAATACTTTTATCAATGGACTGGCCGACGAGCAAACTTCCCACCCCACTAGGCTGTTCCTCTTCATACAGTACCGCCTCTTGCCTTACTTCTGCAAACACCATGTCTGCATCACTTGTCTACGCAGCTCCTGCCGCAGGTTGTCCTCCTTCAATCCCAAGATGAACTGGTCACACTGCAGAACATCTCCATTATCCAAGCCACGGTGATCTTGCAACCTATGGAACATTTCTCGCAGACGGAGAGTATATTCTTGTAAACGCTCTTGTGCCCCCTGACTATATTTACAAAAAGTGAGTGTAACACTGCAATAGGGACCCAGTACCCATACAGCTTTTCTAGTTTTTCATAGATCTGATCAGGGATTTGTTCTAGCAGCAATATCTCACGTTTGGCCTCTCCCTCCAATGCTTCCACAATAAAATCATTTTTCTGTTCTATGGAAAGTGATTGAATTGTGGTCTGCCAGCCTCTGCTCCCTCTGCGCTGGTTCCAAGCCGCTGTACAGATCTCACTTCTTGTTTCGTCTTGTCCACCCTCATGGACACACACACACAATATTACTCCGTCACGCCACTTACTCAGTTGGTTCTCTCTGTGCTCCGAGGTGTGTTTAAATTTCAACAGTCTATTGCTTTCACATGCAACCAATTTAGTAATTCAACCCAGCGCTCCGGTGTCCCAGGCAACCAGATATTCCAAGAAGAGCCTCCGGGTGACACACAAAAAAAAAACACATAAATACATTCACACTCAACTCGTGCTCAAAATCATTACACAACGTGAAGAAAATAATTACACAACCAATAATAATAATAATAATAATAATAATAATAATAATAATAATAATAATATTATTAAGTACACATCATCATCCGTGACACTATACAGTAGCCACTAAAAAAGAAGCTTTAGCAAAAATCTAAACTTTCCATTTAAACTAAGCTGTTACAGTATCAGTTAGGTAAGGGAAGTATTCATATAAGGGGAAGTGTTCTTGAAGATCAAGTGCAGGATAAAGTGTTAAGTGTTCCTTGGAAAGGTGAGTCTCTGGGGTCCACGGAATGCAGGTCAAGAGACAAAGTGTACGCATTATTGGCCGATGAGGTCACGTCCTCTCTACATGTTTTACAAACCATGGGTATGAACTTGAGCGGCAATATATTTTAATGTTGAACTGCAACCATTATGTATGAACATGAGAAATAACAGGTGCTAAGCACACTGGACTTTAATAATCTCTTTAGCATCTGCTCATACTGTACACAGCACAGGAAGAAAAATACTTTTCATTTCCATGAAGTCTAGACATTTTACCCTATAACACTTAAGTCTTCACCACATTGTAAAAGTTACGGTAAATATTTCCAAAGGCATTGTTATCCTAGAAATACAGATCTAGCATTTTAATTCTCAGAATTTAGTAGCCATGCAGGGAACAGCCAACCCCCAACAATGTTATTATTATTAAAGTTACAGTATGTATTCAAAATATGTATTGTAGATAGGGGTGCACCGATTAAGATTTTCTTGGCCAATACTGATAGCCGATGGTTATCTACCCATATCGGCCGATACTGATACCAATAATAATAGATGGTGCAGGTAAGCTATTGTAAACTACTAGAACAATACAGAGAACCTATATTTAAACTGTTTTATAATTCTAAATGTTAAAAAAAGTCCTATTATAAATTATTTTATTTTTAACAGATCTTGCAAGAGTCTCGTAAAGATCACGAAAGTATAAATGACAGTGCAGCAACGGATAGCGCAGAGGATAGCATAGAGGTAACTACTGAATCAGAATCATTTCTTCGAACAGGGTGTAGTGTAGGTGTAGAAAGATGTCAGATAGCAGTCCAAACACTGAAATAGAGATTGCCTTACAAAACCGTGGGCGAGAATACAATTTAGCACAGTAGTAATACAGTAGAATTTTGTAAAGGGACTTTCATGAAAATAAGATACCATCATAATTCACAATCAGGGCACTTCCTGAGTTGCAGACATAAGTATTGGCACCCCCTGTCTGAACTCAAATAATGTACCTGCAATCTTTACTAGTACTTGTGTAACCGGTTCACTTTTGCTCTGGTAATGTGAATGTCTCTGCGTTGTGTTTAATTTATTATTCTCGCTTCTGCTACTCTGTCCCCCTATCCTTATCATACACGGACGACACAATTCAGGTACGGCAGGCAGTTTATTGTGGTTATTGCTGTTAAAATAAAAACAGATTTCAGTTTCAGGCAGCAATGTACGTTTCCTTAAATCCCCTCTTTCCATTCAAGCAGTGACTGGAAACAGTAGACAGTACAATTATAACATGCATTTGCAGAAAAACAAAATTGAACAAAACCCCGCTTACATGCTATCGCTGTATAGTCTACTAGATCCTACCATTAAACCCTAATATAAAAACATTCAAAACAATTATGTACAACTGATAAAAGGGAGGACAACATACCTGTTAAAATAAAAACAGATTTCAGTTTCAGGCAGCAATGTACGTTTCCTTAAATCCCTAAAACAAAATAAAATAGATTCACCCGATATGCAATTCAGCTTAGGTCAAATCCCCGGGAGACAGCGTACAGTATACATAGCAACCACGTGTAACTACAGTACTCACAAATGCGACAAAAATATATGTATTAAAAACATATAGCGCACTTGTATGGGAATAAAACGTTACAGGTAGAAGTTATTTTCAGTTTGTTAAAATTACAAAACTATTGGAGTACTTTTATCTCGATAAAACTAAAGATTATGATTGGAGGAAACGTCATGATGCTTACCCTCTTTCCATTCAAGCAGTGACTGGGAAGAGGTAACCCGAAACCGGAACTATTTAAAAGGGCATTGTCCACTCCCTTTGTCTCACCACAAGGTGTCAGAACCTCATTATCACAATTGATTTTTGGTGAAATTAAACTAGTAGAATTAAACTCTGGATTAAACCTGTTACACTTGCTAGGATGAATGAGTATTCAATAAAAAAAACATATCACTGTTAAATAATTATAGTTTAATTAACAATATGTATTAAACTAAATACATTAGTGAATAATATTGTTTCAATTGAAGGATGCCAATATTTTCTTCTGCAACTAAAGATATATGGATAGATAGAAAGTCTAATAATATAGCTGTATACAAGGAGAAAAAAAGGTAAGGATACACATCAAACTGATGTGGTTTGGATTGTATTGATGAGCATTTTGGGCATTAAATAATGTTTCTTCTGAAGTCCCTTCAAAAAAGTCATCCTCCTCATTCTCTGAGGTTTCAGCATATTTTTTTGCAAACACTTGCTTGCTCCCTGCATAGCCATGCTGTTTCTGTTCCACTTCCCTTCCCCTGTGCACGTCACATAGCAACGGGAGGAGTTCCATAGCAACCACTGAAGCAGTCTTCCTGTTTACCAAAACGTTGTTTCAAAACTTAATTATACCGCTTTCCAGCAACGTTTGAGTAAAACGGAACATTGGAGTTTGTTTTGGGGTATGTAAACTAGTAATTTTTTATTAGTTGTACAAATCGCTGGAAGGATACTTTTAATTAAGCCTTCTGACACTCAAAGGGAGAGAAAAAAGTCCTATAAATATGGGAGCAAAATTACAATTAGTTATCAGCCAAGCTTGGCATCACAAGCCTGTCTGGTTCATCTTTTGAGGACCTCTTTGCAAAGCTGACTTCTGGGGTTGAACTCCGAGCCTCTAGTTTAGACCTGTCCTTTTCTTTCTTCTGTTTTATATTTTAAGACACTTCTCTGCAGTGGATAAGCATAATCTTGAATTCATATTTCACCTATATTGAAGCATGATGCTATAGGATAGGATTATTATTAGATGTTATATTGCATGCATTAGTGAAAATGTGCCTTAGACTGCCTGAGGTGCTTAATGTAACCATATTGCTTTATATATTATTAATGCTGTTAGTTTGCAAAGACACCAGACTGCCTGGACTGCCTATGAGCTAGGATTCAAAGTAAGTCTGTGATCACTCGATCTATTGAAGCGTTAATAAACCAAATGAGTAAATATATACTCTGATTCATTAAACTGACCAACAGAGTCTGTGTGATTATTCTTGATTAACTGTTATCTGGATATGTGAAAATCTGTAAGCCAGTACATGAACAACACACTGTAGGAGTTATGCAATCGAGTTGTCCTCCTGTTTGCCTCCCCTTATTCTACTAGAGAATTAAAGAAGTGCACGAACGTTACAGATCACCGAGGACATGATCTTGGGATGTAGCTGAACCATTCTCCTCATTGTCGTCCAGCATTGTTGGGCAATAACAAGTCTTGTTTTTTGATAGCAGCCCAAACTTTTTTGTCAATGGATCTAGACTGATTGTGATTAGGATGTAAAAGCCGATGTCCTGACCTGACTGCAGTGCATCAAAAATGTTAATGCTGCTGGCATCCTGCCATACAGATGCAAAGAGAGTACATTGAGGAATAACAATTTTCAGTGCACTCCAGCATGGAATGTTTACAATACACCCTCCAGGGTATGTTTCACTTGAACAACCCTCATAAAATATGTTGTATATGGTAGGTATCACATTAGTAAATTGACAGATTTTTTTATGATTTGCATTGGAAAGATCCATTATAATATTTTTAAAAAAATGCAATAACAAATGATTGTGCAGTGCTGTTGCTAGAAATGGAATGCAGTGCATTATTTAGTTTTAAACAACAGTATTGGCAATTTCTTGCAATAAGGTACTTAAAATTGGCAAACGTTACTTGACAACCATGGCATCACAGTAATGTACATGAATAATGCATAATACAGAAAAACACAGTAAAGTATAGAAAAAAAAATTGTGTATGGGGATATACCTTATTATCTTAATGAATAAACACCACTGTCTAATTTTTTTAATGTGGTAAACAAGAACAGATATTTTTTTTCTGCAAAAATAAGTAGCATTAGAAGTCTTTATATCTCTATATTATGTTTATCTCTATATATATTTGTGTATTAAGCAGTAGCCTTTGTATGGTCCCCAATGTTTCCATATTAGGAGAACACACCCCAAACACACCATGCCTCTGGTATTTAAACCATGCCAAGCCTCTGGACGCTTTGTTCCAATGTCCGAACACTAAAATAATTTGTGTGGTTCAATGACGTGACCGCAGGGGATATCTTAGAATGCATCAAAATAATCTATACTGCATTCCCATGATCCAAGAATTACTCATTTCATTCTGAACTCACAAAAGTGATTCTTTCCAACCTACTCTCTAATACCTTGTCCACCACTTCATTTATTGCATGTAACTGAAAGAAATTTGCCAAACAATCAATATTATGTAAGAATTTGCTTCAAAGAGATGTCAAAGTATACTTGTGCCAATGTCTGCTTTTGTACCATGCCCATTACAACCACAGGAAACCAGACGACTAGGGACCTGAAATTGCAGTTTTTTGAGGCAGAGGTTCAATGAAGCACTGCTATAGATGTGCAAATGTTTCAACATACAGAGAACACAGAAATAACTTCATGTACTTGCAATTGTCGTCAAAACGCAAGCCCACTCACTTCCAACAGACATGATACAAGAAAGAGGTGTTAATGTATTTGCTTACGATTGTAAGTCGCCCTGGATAAGGGCGTCTGCTAAGAAATAAATAATAATAATAATAATAATAATAATAATAATAATAATAATAATAATAATAATACTTAAAAGTTGTTTTTGCAAAAAGTTTGCTAGATTGAAGATAATGCTTTCTATTTCAGGTTTATGTATTGAAAACTATAGTCTTAGAATCTCAGTACGGGCTGTTCCTTTGAATATAATAAAAGTATCAGAAAACATTAAGTATATACAGTATGACCCCATTGAAATGCTCCAAAAAGTACTAAAAATTACCTTATTTTTTAAATTAAATAACTAGGATTCCAAATGTAAGGGATGTCTTATCAATAACTTTGTTGGTCAATAAAATATATAAAATATTTGAATATAATAAATATCAACCTGTAAATACATTTCACAATTTGATGCATGAAATACTTAAAATCATTAATATTACTAGATTTATAAAATAAAATACATGCCAGTGCAAGAGGATAGAAATAATCAGCATTTTGAATTTCTTCTGATAATCAATAAATAGTATGCTTTTTTTATGATGCATGAAACACTTGCCACAATTCATAGTGTTTAAAGTCAAAGTTAATCCAATACCTAGACATTTGAATCAGGTAGTGAAAAGATTAATAATCCCCTACAATACTTCATATGATATTAGAAACACCACAGTAGGTAATTCTAGATAATGCATAATTTTCAAATAAACGGTAGAAACGCTAGTGCTTTAATGGAGCTATTTGTAAGGCATTCCCAGCTGATACTCCAAAGTCTAGAAATAACCTTATTTAAACTTTCTGCTTTTACTCAAAATAGTAATGCTCATATTATAATAGATAGAAATATATATATATATATATATATATATATATATATATATATATATATATATATATATATATATATATATATATATAAAAATTGCAGTATATAAAGAATGCAACAGTTATGATTGGAGATTCACTGGTAAAATATGGCATTGTGGTGTAAGCAGTGTCAACAGTGAAAGCCAGCACAAAATCATTCCTAAAACACAAAATACCTACTAATATACATTAAAGTGTTATCACAATTGTCAGAAGTAGCAACAGATATTGTGTCCCTTGTCAAGTCAATTTCCAGCAATATTTAACTGCTTGTGTATTTCAGTCTTTGAGATTCCTCACTTAAGGAAATGGGGATTGGGGATTATAAATTAAGTTGTCTGTTTGTGACAGCTTCAAAGGAAAATCCGCAGAAAGAGAAGAGTGCTCCTGTGAGCAGACGACGAAGCAGATGCTGTAAAGCAACAGGGGATGGGCCTGCTACTTTCAGTGAGTTGAAAACACTTTGATAAACAGCCAGTCATGTGCCTGGAAAGACCCATCCATCAGGGCATATCAGTACAAATTATGGAGACATATCCTGATTAAACTTGCTGTGCTGTGCAATGCATTGCATTTCCTGCATATCTGTTGATGAAACAGCGTTTACAGGGTCTGCAGGAAAACGCCATCGTGCCAATAAACTATTTTCAAATACAGCCACCTCTATAGATTTACTATGTCTGGATCAGTAATTCTAAGTTAGATTTGATATGTCTTGTTTTGAAAACAGTACTGATACATACAAAAAAGGAAGGGTATCCACATTGCATTAATGTGAAATATAAAAGCCAGCTTCGGATGTGCTATCTATATAAATAGTTTCCACAGACCAGTACAGGGGTAGGAAACCTTGCACTTTCTGTCTATTCCATTTTAAAACTTTGTTCCATCAAGGTCCTTAATTATTTAATTTGTCCTCAGCAGGTGTGATGGGTAGTGTTGTGTGCTGCACTGCCATTACCGGTTCTGTCCTCCTGTTGGTGAGATAAAAGCTCTTTAAACAGAAATGGAGATGTCTTAACCACTATGCTCTTATATATATATATATATATATATATATATATATATATATATATATATATATATATATATATATATATATATATATTCCTGTATAGCATGTATTATTCATTTCTCTGTATTTAAAGTATTATGGATTTTCTTGTTGTTACTGCATCTTGCAAAGCGCTTTGTGATGGTGGTCCACTATGAAAGGCGCTATATAAAATAAAGACTGATTGATTGATTGATTGATATATTATGCAGACAACCTTACTGAAGAAAAGTAAGCTTTTGCAAAGCACGACATACTTAAAGAGTAAGTAGCAGGGTTCCGAAAAATATAGCGTGTTGCTACAACTGACATACTTGTCATTTTTTCTTTTCATTGTGAACATCCTGACAACTTTTAACACTTATAACTTTAAAGTCTGTTTCAAAGCGCTTTTCAGACTGTCCGCTCTAGTGCATGTGGGTTTGAGATCTGTCCTCTAAATCACTGCAGGAAGAGCGATTTAAATTAAATAAATAAATACATACATTTTTGTCAATCAAGATCAGTACATTAGGCATATAAACCAAAATGCTATCCCACTTCCTTAATTATTCAATTCAAAGTACCTTTTTGTTTACAGATTAACCCCTGGGTACATTCCCTATTTTGTGGTGTAGCCTAACTGGAATTGTTAAGCTCTTGTGATTCTGCTCAGCAATAAGTAAGTGGCTGTACATTGAGGGACATTAGTGGAGGACTAGCAAAATAATAACAGAATATCTGTGATTCAAACCTACAACCCATTCGTCTTTTACGGATAAAATAACACTTGCACTTGTATTATCGATAATAAGTTCTATTAGGGGCAGAATTACAATTGCACTTTTAGTGCTGAAAGTAATTCTGTTCAGAATGCAAGTGCAAATCCATCCAGGAGGGGTTTGCAGGAGCACATTAACTGTGCAAATCTAAGTCAAAGCAATTTTTATGTAGTGTGTAATTTTTTCTGCAGTAGAGGCAGGGTTCACAGCACTTTAAACAGCAGAGCTTAATTGACCATAATTAACTACAAATGGCATTCGGCCAAGAAAACTAACTTGAATGATTTCCTATCCACGTCCTGGAAAAAGTCTTTATATAAAACTGGAAATTCTTCCCTGACCATAGTTCTGTACAAAATGCACAAAATAAATAGCTAAATAAATAAATACAATCAATTAAAGCCATTTAAAATCATTCAATGGTTTGTGCAAGGTGAATCATGTTCATACAGACAATTACAACATTTGATTTTGTTTTTTACACACGGCATTTCAAATAACAATAATACAAAATGTTTCAGAACATTTAAGTGCAGTATTTAAAATATCAGGTATGAGTGTAGTATACATGAACCCCCACACAACACCATGCAGGCTTAAATAGCACAGCTCTTCACAAGCTTACTCCTTGCTTGTTTTCCTGACGATAGAAGAGAAGAACCCTGAAGATGGAGGCGGGCCCATCAGCACGGGAGCTTGGTTCTTGTGAGTTATCTATGAGAAAAAACAAAATGACAGTAAATAAAAATTAAAACTCGTAAATAACAACCTTGTATCCATGCAAATGCATAACAGCAACAATAACAACTACTGTGTCTGAATATCGTCAATCCTTTAATTAAAGAGCACATCATTTTGAATGTAGAGGTTGTTTCAGATATTTATTAAATATCATGTTGATTATCAGATTTACAATGTGAGACATCTGCTTACTCACTACCAGTAATATTTCTCTCTCAGGTTTAAATATGTTACAGTATTGTAAGTAGCATCACTGATAAAAACAACATCACTAGACATATTACATAATTGTATCTGTATATACTATTGGTGCTAATTGATATGGACTTGGAGCAATACACTAATAGTGAGTAAGCACATTGTAAAATAGATGTAATGCATGTTTGCCAGATATATCAGTGCACATACTGTAAATACCGTGATACACGTTGTGACAAAGTGCATGGCACTGTCATCGAAGGAAGATATATAGGACTGCGTATAAGGCGCAGCCTGCATCCTATGTAAAAAAATTGTGGAAGGAAAATGTAGTCCTGATGGTCTAAGCCGACCAGCCGAACCACATTTCCCAGAATACCTGGACTAGAAGGGGCCAGTCTGCAATTACCCAGGGTTGAGGAATTGGTTTTACCTGTATTAAAAGGTTGATATTTAAGCAGGGCTAAAAAACCTGTTCAGGTCTCTCTCGTTGGGTGCTAGACAAAAGCTGAGGTGTTGAAAGGATCTCCTTGAACTGTATATAAGGTAACCATTATATTTAAACAAATCCATATAAGAATTGGTTTTGTTTTTGAAGAAGCCGGTAAGCAGCTTAGCTGCCCGTTCGTTAGACAGTGAAACGTCAGTTTTGTTAGTAACTCCAAGATGGAGCTAGGCTTTTGTTTTGTTTTGTTTGCTGTTTTGTTAAACTTTTGTGAATAAAGATACAGGCACTGACCTGTTTAAACGACAATACTATAATTGACATCATCTTTTTTACACTAGAGGATGGGGCTAAAAGTCCCGAATAAGACTCACACTCTGTCAAACAGTGCCAGAGTTGTCACGTTTACAAACTGCATTCAAAGTGATATGAGCAGATCAGCTCTTTGTCTAATCATTAGTGACTTTATCATTATTTATTTGTTTATTTAGCAGACGCCTTTATCCAAGGTGACTTACAGAGACTAGGGTGTGTGAACTATGCATCAGCTGCAGAGTCACTTACAGCAACGTCTCACCCGAAAGACAGAGCACAAGGAGGTTAGTGACTTGCTCAGGGTCACACAATGTCAGTGGCTGAGGTGGGATTTGAACCAGGGACCTCCTGGTTACAAGCCCTGTTCTACTGATCAACTGACAACCTTAAATAATACGGGGAAATAACTATTGCTCCAGTAATAACCCAATAGACAGTATGAAGTCGAAAATCATGTTATTCTGTAAAACAAGCCCGGCAATTAAAAAAGTTGTATGGACCGTATCGAGTTTCAGGTATCCTGACTGTAATGCTGCTGTTGGTAACCATTAAATAATTACATCTATAATTTAGATGTGATATCATCTACATGAATACAACTAACATAATAAACAAAGTGTGTTGGATATTTCCCATAAAATGTGTACACCACTCACCACTCAATGTTTTCCAATAACCCTGCCTATGTTTAGATAGAACTCACTTAGAAATCATTATTAAGGTGGACAAGCCAAAGTTTAATTTCCCCTGTACACCAATGCATGATGACCCATCATTTCAGCATGGAGAATCCACCATGGATTTATTGATTGTAATTTAGATGGTTTTTAATGAACTGTGATAGGCGCTCAGGGCGCGATTACTGTGATGCATCCCCACTATGACACACGGAGCCTTTATGCACTTGCTGATGATGTGTTGGTTAGAGGCAGATTCTCCTGCAGTAAAGCAACCAAGTTTACAATCTCTCAAATACCCTTAAGGCAGAACCCTAAAACAAAAAGATTCCTTTGCCACAAGCCTTTACCCCCAATCCAAGATATTATAATTAAAAAAAAAAGTTATCTAAAAAGAAATAAAGAGAAAAGATTCTCCTTTTAAGAAACAAAATCTCTTTCCTCGGCTCATCTGTTACACTTCCTAGGTCATTTCTCCTCAGCAGTCTTCTTGGTCAAAGTTCCTGGCTGAAAGCAGTCAATGGGGGAAGCAGCTAGCTGGTTAATGACAGCAAGAGAGCTGTTGAAGGGGTGGGAACAATTTCACCCTCCAGTTAAAATGACCAAGGAAGTGGAATTAAAATTAAAATACATCTTACCACAACAGCTACGATTTATGGAATTACTCTGTTGGCTACAATCACTTTCAGATTGTTAGGGTCAAAGGTAAAATAAATTAAAGGGCAATAACAGAACATTATTCTTCATAAGGAGTACTTTAAAAAAGGCTATTGAGATTACACTTGCATATCTTCTAAAAGTTACATTCTTTAGAAATCCAGAATTCTCCATCATTAAACAACAACATTTAATGAGAGCTTTCTCTGCTCCCAGCTAATTGAAAGCAATTATCAAGGTGGCATTTTGATGCCAACTTTAAGATACAGTGAGATAATAAATGATTCTCATTATGTAATAAAAAGGTCAAATCTTGCCTTAGGGGCCAGTGACGTTCACATTTTTTGAAGAACAAGAACAGACATTTTCATTAGTGGAGGTAAATCTGAGGAAGATCAATCATTTATTAAATATCAGTTGTCATATTCTTTTAAACTATATCAGACAAAGGGTATCTCTTTCAAAAAAAGCCAACTTCATTATAAAAAAAGTGTAATATGTCCTAAAACATAACATAACTGGCATTTGATAAATGCAGCGTACTATTTTAACCTGGACTAAAAGAGAAACTGTCTGTTTCAAATGCCATATTAAAGTCTTAGCAAACACTTCTTGACTTTTATAGCATTCTCTCTACTTCTGTTTGTAGTCTCTAATTGTTAATCAACAACTAATTTTCACTGCTCACCCCTCAAGCTGTCTTCTGAGAACTACTTCATATTTTCCTCCACTCTTGTTATTTTTATTTATTTATTTATGTATTTACATTTTTATAGTGCCTTTAACCAAGGAGCTTTATAAATTTAAACAAAATGGTACAACCAAGAATAATTGGTGAAAAAAGAATGCAAGTTATTGGGCTCTGGTGGAGAGATACAGATTAGTTGCTAGTCTGAAAGCAGAGGGCCAGAGGCTAGGTCAGGGTCAGGCAAGCAGGGTCATAGCAGGGGGTGAGAGGCCAGGAGTATTAGTAGTATGGGCTAGGGAGAAGAGATACGTTTTGAGGGAAGAGCAGAAACTATGTAGTGTGGGTGACTATTTTATGTTAAGTTGCAGTCTAATCCAATGAAGGGGAGCAAGAAGGGAAAATGAACGGAAACGGGATTGGGCACAGGGCGAGGGTGGGACAGAGAGGGGCAATAGTGATTGGGAGTGTAAGGAACGTGGGGGAACATAGTAGGTGGTCTGTGCAGTCAGATAAGGTGGGGCAAGACCATGGAGAGATTTGTACTCAAGGGTAAGGAATTTGAACAGGCAACGTAGACAGGGAGCCAGTGTAGCTGGAGGAGGAGAGGGGAGGTGTGGAAGGAGCAGGGAGGTTGAATATGATACGGGCAGAGGTGTTTTGAATTTGTTGTAATGGTGTAAAAGGCATACCACTTGTGATTTTGAGGGTGCTTTTATGTTGATAATGGAAATTACAAGCTAGGACACAATCACTATGCTACGGCTATGATAAGATGGTAGATGTTGATTTAGAAACACATGACTTCAACGCTTTATGGATCTCTAACAGACCCCCAGTGTGAAGTACTGGTAAGTGTTTGTCCAGAGAGGCAAACATGTTGCATTTGTTAGCAATGAAGAACAAACCGAATTCAGGTTAAATTGACATATTGAAATTAGCTTTAAGGATTAGAATGTGGTACTAGAACAAGTTGTACACATTGACAAGTGGTTTTTAATATTAATAAAAGATTGGGTAGATATAAACTGAACTGTGTGACCCTTCTTACTTGAGATGATTTGGGCATTTCATTGTTTTAGGTGTTATTGTGTCTTTTGATTACAATGTCCTGATGAAGGTTTTGGCACTGTTTCAAAGGTTATGGTTCTATTTTGTATAAAGTGCAAAGGCTAATACATTGTCCAGGGATCCCTGCACATACATTTCTAGGTTTCAACAATGGTTCTCCAAATGTTCATACAATCAGTGATGTTTATAGAGACAGAACAACCACAAGCACATATGCTCACAAGAGATCAATCAAAGTTTCTAAAATGTTCAGAAAGTATACCTGTATACATTCCATTAGGAAAACATTAACTGAATCATTTTCAATAACAGTAGCCCCTTAAAAAGAGGCTGAACGAGTGGGATGGTTTGGCTGCACCATTTTGGCCACTGGTTTCCGAATAGGCTTACATGGGTCAGCAGGAGGTCTATTCAGCTGCTAAATGAAATCCCTGACAGTTTGGGTTTTTGGAGTTGATATGGGGCTAGCAAACACAAATGGGTTGGTTTGGGATTGTTCGCAGTTGATATGGAAGGTGTCCATTTTAGGACTTCCTCAGGTATCACTCTTTCCTGTGTCAGGCATCAGTCCTCTTGAGTCAGTCGTCAGGTAACATGTATCAGGTATCAATCCTCCTCAAGTCAGTCGTCAGGCATCAGGCGTCAGATATCAATCCTCCTCAAGTCAGTCGTCAGGCATCAGTCAGGCATTTTTAAGGAGAGCGTGAGGGGTTGGACGGAGTCGTCTAAATCACCCAATCAAACAAGTGCAAAAAACCTTTGATGCTTCCATTGGATGACACAAATGCCAATCAAACACTTGACAAATAGATGGCATTAAGTTATGTGGTGGGCGAATAGGAAGTTATTAAAGAAAAGATGATTGTATATATATTTTTTTAAATAATTAAAATGTAATCTAATTGCTAACAATACAGTGTAGCTACTGACTAGTCGATGCATTTTTACCTTTCTTTAGTTGCATTTCATCTAGCACATTCAATGGTTGGACATTATCTACTTTATATTTTTAATAATTGTTTTATTTCTATTTTGTTATCCCTAAAAGTGTAAAAAATGAACATGAATCAAGCAATTGAATAGCACGACAAGCTTAGGAGAGAATTGCAGGAAGGTTAATGATTTTATCCCTCGTACACGTTTATTTTAGTTGTGGGATAATTTATGTGTTTAAAGTTCTAGGTTTTATATTTGTTGTATATTTGATAAAGGACGGGGATATATGCTGAAAAGATCTGACTTACAATTTAAGCAAATTCAAATAATTAAATTGCACATCGTAACTTAACACATTTTTAAATGCTTAAAATATACATATTAAATGCAACTAAAGAAAGGTAAAAATGCTTTGAGTAATCAGTAGCTACGCTGTAGTTTTAGCAATTAGATTACATTTTAATTATTTAAAAAAAAAAAAATTATACAATCATCTTTTCTTTAATAACTTCGCCCACCACATAACTTAATGCCATCTATTTGTCAAGTGTTTGATTGGCATTTGTATCATCCAATGGAAGCATTGAAAGTTTTTTTCTCTTGTTTGATTGGGTGATTTTAGACGACTCTGCCCAATCCCTCACTCTCCCCTTAAAAATAAAAAATGCTTGGCGGACTGATGCCTGATGACTGACTCGAGGACTGATGCCTGACACAGGAAGGCGTGATACCTGAGGATGTCCTAAAATGGACACCGTAGATGTGGACCTGTGATGCTGATCAAGGGGTCTGGAGTATTTATCCGGAACAGACACAGTAGTTTAATGGTGAGTTTAGCTGGGAGAAGATTTGGAGTCTGTGTGATGTACCTTGTCTTAATAAGAGTGGCAAGGGTGAGATACATTGGGATGAACGGTAGGTCTTGCTAACTGCCTCTCTTTCTATCTAGATATAAGCTTGCATTCAGTATAGATGTCTATAAGGATGAGCTCAATAAACTAATACATAATGATCTGGTAGAGAAGTCGGATTTATTACAATATATTAATTGACAGCCCTCCAAACTGCAGTCAGCTCAAATTACATTTGCATTACCACGATCATTAATAAGGAACATGCATAATAAAATCTTGCATAATTTTTGAGTTCCCATGGAAGTTGCACACAAGTAGAGTGAAGACACTAGGGTATCATCATAATTTTTTTAACACACTGTGAAAATGACACTGCCACAATATTAAAATACATGATTAATGGTATTTTTCCATGTTTTGTGCTAATAGGTATAACTGAGCTTTTAAATTAATAGAGCTGTCATGCATTAGGTTGTTACAGATGTAGTGCATAACCAAAATGGAAATTATATATTCTGCAGATATGCAAAGGTGATGCTTTGGAATATTTTAAATTTAATTAGCATTTTTTCTAACTTTTAATGACTACAAATTAATTGAAAATTTGTCACAAGTTCTAACATACTGAAATTAAACAAAGGTCGCATTACATGTCAAAAGAACATAAAAGCACACAAGCAGTAAATTAGATGTCAGTTATCTCAATATTTAGAATTACGAAGTGATGGTAGCTAATGCCCAAGTAAACAAACATAATTAATAGATTAAGCAGTACTACAAAAGAATGACAATTAGACAAGGACATAACAGATGTATTTCCCAATATGAAACTGTAACAGGAATAAAAGCAAACATCTTCTAAAAAGAATGGGGACTTTCCTAGTGTGAAATGTGATCTATTGTCATCAGCCATGTACAGTATACACGAACACTAACCTAATGCTTTACAGATTTAAGAGGCATATTGAAATGTTATTGAACATCTCGAGGAGCACTTCTGTTTTTTTAGACATTCTAGCAACTGCCACATAACTGAACCAGAATTAAAACAATTGTAACCTTTTGAACTGTAGAGGAAACATAGCATTGTAGAAGAAAATACTAAACAAACCAAGGCAGTATATTATCAACAACGCATAATGTCCAATAAATAATACTGTATGTGCCCCAAGGAACACAGCACAATGATAAAGTAGATTTCATTACCTAGTAAAGCAGCTTTACATAATTTGAGGATGTTGAAAAGAACAGATATGCCAACTTAATGACAGAAGACTCCCAAAATGAATACCATTCACAGTCTCTGAATGCTAATGGAACACACTGAAATCAGATGAAACCCTGCACAGATTTTATGTAATTGAAATTGTACAGTTAAACTACCACATTGTTTAATTCCCTACATTGTAATTAAAACATGTGGATTTTGGTTCATTTTTTGTATCAAGCATGAAAATATGATTTTTAAAATATAGAATAGTCGGTTTCTAACTAACTTTTAAAGACTAAAGCAACGTAATTTTGTCTTGCTGGGGTGTAAGTCTTTATCTTGTTTCCCTTCTATGACAGTTTGGGTCACAGTGTTCTGAATTTTAACATGTGGTATGGTATGGCCAGGGCAAAAATAGATAAGGCTATATACCTGACAAAGCAGGCCAAGCTTCTTGCCTTGAATGTTGTTCCTTCAATAAATAAAAGCATTTATAATCCCTACATGTTGCTATTAGACAGAAAGATCCAGATTGCACCCCTTAGATGAGAAGGTAATGCACAAGACCTATAAATAACGTGCTCTAAAATATGTTTCTGGGGTACTACAGACTCTATTCCTTTCAGTCTGTTTAGCAGAAATTACAGATATGAAAAATCGAGGATTTAATCATCTGACTGGAAATATGTAAAGAATAAAGTCAAAACACTTAGTTCTTTTCAATCTATTTAAACACTGACAGATCTAAAGATGTACATTCCTCTATTTAGATCTTAAACTGCAATAAGCAGCAGAGACACGGTTTACCCTGAAACAGAGACAGTTTAGTGTCCAGTAACCTGGATTTTAAGTATTTATTTATTATGCCTATGGTTTACAATTTCCTTATAATGATAAATCAATACACATAATAAAGTGTATTTAGTATAGGTGGAGATATGAGGTGTACGACCTCACAATATAAAAATCTATGAAATTCACTTCTTTAAAGTAACAGGAGATCATTTCATTTGCATCTTTTTACTGAAGAAAATAGTTTTGCCATATCTGAGAAGAGATTCACACATCAGAGAATGAAATGGGGAGTATTCAGGCAGGACATAAATTATTACACAATGTTACCAAGAGATTGTATCTAGCCAATTGTTAGAGGTATGCAAATCAGCTGGTGTCCCCTACTTAAGACGTCAATGGCATACACCGTCTGTTTACACTGCCATGTTGTGGCTACAGGACATGTCTGGAGACAGGTTGTCCAAAATATCAAACAAAGTACAAATAAATTGCACAGACACACACACATATTTATAGTGCTCTGTTTATTTTAAATGTATAAATCAATGTGCTGAAATAACATTAGTGTATTCTCCGTACAGATTACATTAGACTATGTAAAAATATAAATCTGCACATTAGGCGTAGCTATGGACAAAAGTTTTGCACCACCCTATAGAATTAACACATTTTTGCTTCATAAAGTCGAATGAAACCTGCTGAATAATGTTATGATAACATATTTAATTACATACTGGTTTGTTGTTTTCCATGTACTTAATAAAAACCTGACAATTTAAAAAATTGACATTTCAAAATCTAACATGAAACCCTGTGCTTCTATTATGGCTTCCGGTAGACTTTTGCAGTATAATTTTGTAATTTCTTTGATTACATGATAAATAAAATATCAAAATTATGTTCATATATTTATTTATTTATTTATTTTAATTACGTCTCAATCGTAATATTCTAGGTGATGCAAACCTTTTGGCTGTAGCTGTTCAGCTCAGTAATAAAAACAAATGAATACGTAGCGCACTTTCTTTTTACTTTAGCCTATCGGCTACCAGTAACACAAAACAAATCATGCTGCTGCATTACACATATTGTACAATGCATACCAGTGGCTACAAGTAACACATAGCTTACCTACTACTTTTGTCTTCTTTCTTTTCTTTGCAAAAAACAACTACAGTCTTCAAATTCACAATACTGTAGTCCACATCTTGCATTTGGAACCACTGGAGTCCAGCAGTATTTCTGAAGCTTCTTGCCATTTTCCAGACGCTCGATCTCAGGTTGTCTAAACTCTGTAGAGTATGTTTATATGCCCTCTTTTAATCATGGTCTTCATTTTAGTAGCTACTTGTATCTGTTGTTGGGTTTATTTTCATCCAGTCAGTATGGGTCTCATTGGATAATACAATTCTTAGCATGACACTACATTGATATGATTGAGGACAGATCAGGCATATCAGAATGTACGGCATAACAGTGTCTGTATAGCAAGGGACTCCTGTACTAAAAGTGCTGGATTTGAGTGAGAGGTTAAGAAAACCTTCATGCACTCCACAGTAACTCGCATCATTAAAATAAGATGTACTTGTCAAAGCAGATCAGCTGTTCTGTGGCTGAAACAATATGGCAGGAGATAGCTGATGGGGTTAATGCTGTTGGTCCTGCCAGAAGCACTGGAAAGATGAATGTCAGGTTGTAAACAAAACTGCTGGGTCTTCTCACTCTTCTGGATCATGTGCCAGGATATCTCCTTCCTCTTGATGTACAGCTCACACAAGCACACCAGAGCCTGGCATTTTCTTAGAGCAATGAATAGGCTACAGCCGTGATTTATATGCTTTCCAAACCAGTAAGTAGCCTATCCTGTTCAGACAACTTAACAATGCAATTTAATAGAAAAATACTTAAATTACGTAATTATTGGATAATTAAACATAGACCTATTTCTTATATTATTATGCCTACTATTGGCTTAAATACATGTTTTAAAACGCATAAATTATGCTAGGAAATTTATACTTTTAAGACACTTTTCATTCTCCATCTGGTCTGAGGTGTTAATTATGATGCTGGTAAGGGTCAATTAACGGCACAATACAGATCAAATCAGACGAATAATATGTAAATGAGAAAATTGGTCTCTAGGGCCCGTTATTCTAATTTCACGATGAGTGATGTTTTTTGACAGTAAACAGCGTTTATGCATCACCCGATGAAATACTGTCATGTTAAACACCATTTAGCATATGGGCCCAGGAGTCTTAAAAGGAATTAGGGAAAGAATTGGTGCTGCTTTATCAAAAAAAAAAATTAAGTTTAGTCAACCTAGAAAGATTTTTGGGGATAGTAAAGTCGTTAATGAACTTTTGGTAAGTATTTGCATGTGCTTAAGTCTTACAAACTCTTAAAATATTGAATTAGGGAATCCTGATAAGGCTTGTTGAAGCCCACAAGTTCAGGTAAAAATGTGCTGTGCTTAGCTGATGCTCTCAATGTTTTGTGTATTAACGTTATAACAATACAGTGTTTTTTTTACCTAGTCATCACCATTTTGTCAAATAGATTATTAATAAATCCATCTTTCATGGCAGACCTTTTTTGAAGGGGGAATGCCTGTTCTACCACAATGAATTGTAGTATCACCTTGCTCATGCTTTACTCTCTGCATATTAGTTATCATCTATTTACAGCTATAGAGACCTCTGTATCTTGGGATGTCAAGGAAGATTGATGAGCACGAAACATGCCCATCTCCAGGGAGTATTTCGTATGACTTTATTCAGAATGCATGGCACAATCAAACACAGCAGAGGGCAAACTGGAATTTCAGGCTTACTGAGCATCACCTAGCTGTGGTCTTCTTTGTCTTGCCCTTCTCCTCTGAAAGTTTTCCTGCCTCTCCTCAACAAGAGCCAAGTGTCGCCGCATCAGGAAGTGTACCTCAGCAGCCATCCTGAAGCCAATGCCAGGTCTCTGCAGATGTGTGCTTTTATACAGCTCTTACTTACTCGCTTCTACAATGGTTTGCACCTTGTAAGAAGAGGTGTAAAGTTTGTGGAGGGTCAGCAATTGCCTAAGTCCAAGGCAAAATCTGTACAGCACATTATAATGTTTGCACTCGCTTAGTATCCAGATCCTGCCCAATTCCATGCTCTTTTCTTTATTGGAATGTATTTCAATATAATTTTAATGGATTAATGATGGCAAAGTGCAAATTTGATAGCGGGTGCAGAACGTGAGGTGAACACCATTCTTTACATACACTGCATTTTTAGCGGTGGCTAAAATCAGACTTTACAGCTGCTAAACACGATTTACAGCCGCATTATAGGGGTTTGCACCCGTAAATCACTGCGCATGTCCTTACATCTACCCCCTAATACATGTGGGTGTTCTTACATCTACCCCCTAATATATGTGGGTGTTCTTACATCTACCCCCTAATACATGTGGGTGTTCTTAATGTTTACTTACAGTGCAAGGGGTTTGCATCCAAGGCTCACCACCAGTCTGCATTGGGAGAGATTTACTGGTCCTGAGAAAAAAAAAAGAAAATAGAAATGATAAGAAATACTGCCATATAATACTGTACAATACAATTATATATAAAACTCACCAACTCATTATCCTTAAAGTAAATGTTTGTAGGTGTGGAAATTTAACAAAACTGTTTGCCTTTGTTTTGTTTAACATTCCTATTACTTTGATTAATGTCTTTAGGTTCGTAAATGCAATTTTTCTTACTCTGACATAATTTTTCCCTGGCCTCAAGCACAGCCATGGTGGTCATGTGAAAATGTTCCCCTTAGTGTGCAAAAAACTCTAGTACCATGGTAACATACAAGCCTAATGAAATGATTCAAGGTAATGGGAATATTAAACAAAACAAAGGTAAACTGCTAGATTAAACTTCTACACCTATAAACATTCACTTTAACATACCAAAAACGATTAAATACTGAGACCAACTGAATCAAAGTATTTAATGTAATAATTTCCAATCATACAATGTACAGTATATCACACATTTTGACTTTAGTAGAAAACAGCTTTGCATAACTAACTATACATAGCAAGTCTCCTCCCAGCACTTTTTAAACCTGTATAGATCTGGCCCACTTCCATCGCCCCTTCCAGACCAACCATTTCAAAAAGCTGATATGACAGATCTAAAAAAAGAAAAGAATATGGGAATTACACTAACTGAATAAAACAAAAATCAAAAGGTTATAAAAATCACATGAAAGTGCTTACGATTAAATGTAGTGGCTAAACCTACTGAAAAACTCGACATAACTGTCACCATATCACCATATCAATATCACAACTGGGGATGGATTGAAATTATTATGGTATTGCAAAATGTTTTTTTATTAGATATATTGGTACTGTAAACCTAACAGAAACAAGGATAGATGCAAACCCTGCATGTCACCTTACCTAATATTCAAAAGTGAGGCGAACTTCAAAACATTCATGTCATTTTGGCATATTTTCAAAGCTTTTACTCCAGTCTTTCATTGACTTAATTTCAAAGAAGAAAAGCACTTGTTTATTTTACAAAATTAGAACCAAACAACGAATTAAGCACTCTGAAATAGTTGTCTCCTCCTTGTGTAGCATTAACGTAGAATTTTTTTTCCTTTAAAAATAAATGAGTTAATTAAAAATTGGAGTACTATGGCCCATTGATGCTGTGGGATAAGCCACATATTAAGGGTTACAGTACCCCCTGGATTACATCAACTACTTACTTTTTAAGGTTAATAAAGCAACTGTTTACTGAGGAAATGCCTGTCAACTGCTCTAGAAGTATAATAAATATATCCACAATACCTTCCGATTTGTGTTTCATGTTACATATGAAAGGCTTCATAAGTATTTACAGATAATACAGTATGTGACATATATAAGTAATTTATAAATTGCCATTAATGTATTTTTCAGTAAGATGTGAAATGGCAGCCAGTTTCAAAATGTCATGTCAATATGCAGCATAATTGTCTGTGGTTGCATTATTCTTGTGGATGACCTTTCCTGCTTTACAAACTTAAAATAATATACTGTTTTTCACAGTATATGCAACACAATGTATTTTAAGCACTTAAAAAATGTCAATATATCAAAACACTTATGCTACATATTTTTTATATAAATATAAGGTATATTCTCCAAATCAATGTTCTGTACTGTGCTATAGGAAAGGCAATCTTGAGCTATACTTGTATAATTATAATAAGTAAAGAGTGTATGGTTTGACACTGATTCCCACCTTCTATGTGTGTATGAGACTTACACGTTTTTATTTTTAACCCAAAAAGATTAAAAACCATTCAGAACCCAATTTATTTGAAATATTTTTTTTACAGTATGTTTACAGGATGATCATTTTCCATAATATAGAGATTGCCATATCTGACAATCAAAAATAGATACAGATTGGTACAAAATCCTTTTAGGAGCCATTTTCCCTAATTAAAAAAAAAAAAAAGTATTGATTCCAGAAGGAGAGAATTTCACATGAAAAAAATAAATAAACATGTTTATTTGTTTGCACATATGCAGAAATCATATCACTTGCTTTAAAACGGGAACCAGAAATTCTTGCAGTTTGTTAAATATACTTTAGTGTTTCCCAAATCACCAGTTCCAGTTCCCCAGGCACCAGCACTAAACATTGCCTTTTCCATAGCTGAGCACTGACGGAATAAAAGAACAAGGGAAAACAACATTCTGTGACTAGAAACCTGTTTAACTTGGTGTATTGCCACGAGTTTCCAATGCATGACTGTGTTCAATTATTAGCAGTGTTGCTTGTCTCAGCAGTCTTGCAACTGATACCACTATGAAGTTACACCAGCAAAATCAGCCTCACAAACAGTATCGGTGTCTGCTTTATGTTTTCACATGGGTATGTCTAATGAGAAATACTGATGGCAATGCTCTGTGAGCCTCTCCTTGTTTTCTGTGGGAATGAGCCGTTAGTCTGTGTGGGAATGTATACAGTTCCCTGACTCTCCTGCCCTCTTCTATAAACCCAGCTGCTTCACGTGTCTCCTCACATTAGTGCAGTGGGTAAACAAGACCAAGGCTGATGAATGGCTGCTGATGTCGGCACTTGAATGGTGAATGGTATGCAGGAGAGGGCTGACCCCTCACACTTACTCCTGATAGGGCCAGCCTAGTCAACAAGGAGATGGCCGCCCCACTTCCTTTTTCAATTAGAAAGCTTATGCAACAGCAGTTTTTTTGCTGCTGATGTGGTGTTCTGCTAATGGCTCTCCTGGATATTTTACACAGTAATATGTATACCCAATACTATTTTTTTCCTTTTCTGTTTTAAATCCAACATACAGGTGTTGATAGAACAGATCATGTTGATATTGTTAATCTTACCGTCTCCTATAAGAATTTTTTTTTTTTTAGACATTATGCATGAATTATTATTTGTATGTAGTCAGAGGGCTGTATAACAGATTAGACTGGTAACATTTTTCAGATAAAAGGAAACATTATTGGTTGCTATTTAGTTTTTATTGCCATAGTTTGAAAATCTATCCAATTTTATTGCACATAATCTCAAACTAACCAAAGTCTTAAAAGTAAGTGGTGAGACATCAAACTGTTTCCTGTGCTAAGATTTTAATGCATTCAGAGCAGTAGTAAGGTTAAACAAGTCTGTTGTGCTACAAAAAATTTAAAGTAGGACATTGGCCTAGATTGCAATGGCTTATAAAAAAAATGTAATCTATTTTTTTTTTGTGATCAACTGCTTTTATTTTTTAAAAAGGTTTTTCAGAACATCAATTTACAAATACATAAACACACAAAAAAAATCAAATCCATTTTTATCAAATTGGTTTCATGAAAGGATGATTGGCATCAGACAATATTCGGTGTTTGCTTCATATAATCCATTTGGCTGACACCAACCCTGTGCAATTTTGTGCATTTTTTTCTCTTGATGCCGAAAGGACTTTTGATCATGTGGAATGGAACTACCTGTGGTTAGTTTTAGAACCCTTTGGTTTTGGGACTGGTTTTACTAGTATGGTGTGGACTCTGTATAATACCCCTCTTGCTTCAGTGCTAACTGGCAGCAGTCAATCTCTTCCCTTCACTTTAGAAAGGGAAACGGAAAAGGATGTCCACTGTCACCCTTATTTAATCTGTCTTTGGTGCCCTTGGCACAGGCTATAAGTACAGTTCTCTCTATTAAAGAGAGAACTGTAAAGGCTCAAAACACATAATTTCTCATAATTTATTATTCTTAAATATCTATAACATATCAGAATCTATCCTCCATGTCTTGACCCTATTTGATAAATTTGGAAGGATGTCTTACAAAGTCCACTGGCCAAATTCGATTTTGATGCCCTTGAATACTGCAGCTAGGGGCACTGTGTTACCCCTATTGTTCCTAGAGAGAAGTTTTACTTATTTAGGCATTCTGATGTATTCCACTCTACACCAGATTTTAAGAGGCAACTTTATTACTCTTATGCAAAAGGTCAAGGCTGATCTCTTAAGATGATCCTCTTTGCAAGTTAGGCTAGCAACGATTAAAATGAATGTACCACCATGTATCAATTTTTAAGTTTTTCATGTTGCCCATAGCACCCCCTCCCAAATATTTTGATGAAGCCCATTTTATTATTTCTAAATGTATATGTGGAGACAGACACCTATGAATACGGCTTACAACTCTTCAACAAGCTAAATTATCAGGTGAATTGTCTCTTCCTAATTTGAAATTCCAACTAAGAGCACTAAGAACTTTGCTGGATCATGATTTGCAACTTCCTTGGCGGCCTGTGGAGGAGGCTTTGATACTGCCTCATAGGTTACAAGACCTCCCATTTACTAACATTAGTTCTAAAAATATTGACTTAAAATGTGGTCATATTATAGCTAACTCATTGAGGACATGTAACAGCATAACCTAGCAGGAGGCAGGTCTCTCTGAAATAGGAAAACAAGACAACGGCAAAACACAGCATGAAAGCTTTTTCAGGTAAAATGGTTTATAATTGAAAAAGAATGCATGTACAACACTATGGGGGTCATGTATCAAGTGTTTGTGATGGCATTCAGGCCACAGCGCTGAGTTTACACAAGTCTTGGAATTGCCCCGTATGTATCATGACACTTTTGGCAAGTTAAGGCTGTGTTAGCACCGCCAAAATGCGCTCTGCCGTGCAATGCACTCCGCCGCTCATTAGCCATGCATTTTAAGGCGTGGTTCATTTGTAAATTAAGATATTAAAATGAGATCTGCGAAGAGGCAGAACGGCTGTGCCGGCTCTAAAAGGGTTCACAAATAAGTCAGATTTCAAACTGGTCTTATTTGGGCACAAAGAAAAAGTCAGAAAAGCAGCTGATAGGAAAGAGCATTATGGCAGCAGACATAACGTATTTCTTACGACGAAGAGTGCAGGCTCCTAAACTTGCTGAACAACCCAAGGAACAGAGGGAGAGTACTGAGAAGAAGGGGGAGTATTTAGCGTCCCCATTACCCTTTTTGATCTCCCTGAGGATCAAATTTTAGCTTGATACCGGCTATTTCATTATGTACAATTGTTTGTATTCGTCGTATAACTTCATTCATTAAGTTATCCTTTTCATTATAATGGGTTTTATCTATCTGTCATATAATATTAATATACGTCAAGACACTTAATCAACATGGGTCATTTCTGCCTCTCCAGATGAGCAACCCGGGCTTTAGTGGGTTAAAACCTGTACATTTTATTTAAAACACAGGTTAGGCCATTATGAACTGTCATTTCTGCCTCTCCAAATGACCTACCTATTGTTCAATTGAGATAGCCCATTTGCAGGGGAAGCGCTATTTTTCAGATTAGTCTGTTAATCTGTGCTAGTGGTAGCCCATTTTGAGCACCGGTGCAGCGCATTTAAGCATTTAAATGTGTCAGCTTATGCCATGCCTCACTAATTTTGGGCCAGTTAATACATTCGGGATGGGGTAAAATGTGTGCTGCGGCAGAGCGCTACTTTACTCTCTGCCAATTTAGCGCTGCGTCGGTCGACCTTGATACATGTCCCCCTATGAAGGTTAAACGATGATACTGGATCGTTAAAATAATTTCTTTCAGTGATTAAATTGTTTATACTTTTTTTATAAATTCAGTCATCGCCAATTTTTTGCCCTGGTTTTCTCCCCAATTTGGTATGCCCAATTATTATCTGTGTCCTCGGCTCACCGCTCGCAACCCCCCCGCCGACTCGGGAAACGGAGGCTAGAGGAAGCTTCCTCCGAAACGTGTTCCTGTCAAGCCGTCATTTTTCGCACTGCGGATCCACAGTGATGCCACCAGACCTATAGTGCCAGAGGACAACACAGATCTGGCGGCTCCACTGCAGAACCACAGGCGCCCTATCGGGCGCAGGGGTCGCTGATGCGTGGTGAGCCGTGGATTCCCCTGCCGAACTAAGCCCTCCCTACCCGGGCAGTGCTCGGCCAATTGTGTGCCGCCCCCTAGGAACTCCCGGTCACGGTCGGCTTTGACATAGCCTGGATTCGAACCTGCGTTCTCCAGGCTATAGGGTACATCAGCGCCTTTACTGGATGCACCACTTGGGAGCCCCATTTGTTTATACTTTTTATATATAAAATATGTTTTTGTAAAGAGATGACCTTATAAGGGTTCATTTCTGTAACCAGAATACCGGTTGGTATGAAGAGATTAAGAACTGTGGTAGTTTTAGTGAATACACTGAAATTGTTGCTGTCAGCGGTTTCTTTTTCTAAATAATGAACAAACACCCAGTGCCAAATAATGAAAAATAAGGTACATTTCCTAGTCTTTCTCATTAAGCATGAGTAACATTCTTTACATTCTCATTTCCTGTTAACCACATTAGAAATAACATTGCTGAGAGTTTGGAAGTAAATTGGTCTTAAAAAAGAACAGTTACCCTTATATAGATATACAACCACCAAGAGTAGAAGACTAACCCAAATAGATACTGGAATCATATGCAATAGTCTTGGTTTTCTGACCCTCCACACAGCCGCCTATAACCAAAAGAAGCAGGATAGGAAGTTTAAGAGTGAATTACACCCCCACCCCCCCATATCACATGCACACTCACACTGCACCACCGATGAGAGTAAGCTGTGAGGTGAGTAAAATGAAATGCTGCGAGATGACAAACGAGTGGTGTATAAGGTACGGTTAAATATCTTGTGTTCTATTTGGTGGGTATATATCTTTTATTGATATCACTATGTAAAAATAGACACAATAGAAAGAGCAAACTTTTCCGAAGGCCACTATTTGTTTTTCTAACCTGGCTACACCTGACACTGTTGGTGTTTTGCTGCTCTTCATTATACTAATGAACCCAACAGAAATTTAAAAAAGTATCTGCATTTCTACATTTTTAAATTTTTTTCTATAATAAAACCTAAGTGGTTCTTGTTTAGCAGCCTCTCTCAACTCTGACCTGGATCTTAATTCCTAGGCCCTTCTAATAATAAATTGGAGACAAATCAGATGTTTTGTTGGCTTTACAAAAAAAAAATGTATTGCTCTGAGAACAGGCCAAACTTAATAGGTTAATTGATCATATAAATTGACATACATTAATACAATACCTGAGCAAAAGTACATTACTAACGTATTGAAGTTAAATAATACAGAAATACAAAAACGTATTTTCCTGTTCCAATCACATGGAGCACAATTCCCAGCTATATCGAAGTACAACGATTTGCAATGCTGTTATAGCATAACATTATATGTAAAACTGTAATATTCCCGAATAATAGGATGTGAAAGCCTTACTTTGCCCCAATGAATTAACTATAAAGCAAAGTATGTCACACAGCACTGTAGTCAAAGTTTTTTTTTCTTGTGTGTATTTCAGGCAGAAGCCGTGAAAAAGTAACATCACTTTTTTTTTTTTTTTAATCCTTGCAATTGTAGTTTTTTTGCAATAAGAAAGTGGCACATGACACATTTACATAAAGTAACAGCATTACTAGGGGATACATATGCCTTTTTAGCTGTACACACAAGTGAAAACTCTCACATTTAACTTGAATAAACACTTAAAAAAACAAATGTGGAAAAGGGGGGGTTGTATGAACACAAAAAACCTTACCGTTTCGGTTTTCGTTTATTACTCCCCTCATAACAGAAAATAGGATCAAAACAAAGCAAAACGTTGATCACTGTGTTTGGAAAACATGAAGCACACCTGCATCAGCACTTTGTTGATCCTGTTTTATGTTAATGGTACACATCACTTGCCATTTTAGAAATCGGTGGTAAATCGGTGCAAGGCAAAACACGTTTTGATATGCATTTCTAATATCTATCAACTATGTAATTTATGGCAGACACAGACGTGGCTTTTTGCCTTCGAATTCATGTGCATCAATGTTTGTTCCAGTATTCAGATTTCTCCTCACTGGAAGTCTTCTTTCGTTGATTAACCAAGAGCACTGACACAAACCAAAATAAGCGGAGATTTGTGACACATGCTAAAATGTGATCAAAATGAAAGCTTGGCAAATCAACATGCTGTGATTATACTGACGTTAATGCTGGCCAATAGCAGCTAACAAACAGAAGCAGAAACTGAGCAGAATGAGGAATCAGAATGCAAACAGCATAAACTGCGTCAAATGAAAGCTGGATTACGATAAAGGTTGATTAAGAGAGGTTTTACGAGGGGGTGGCCACACAAAATCCCGCTGGTGGCCACAGCGTAATTCTGTTAATACAAACACCATTATTCCACCCCCGTTGTAATGCCACCCTCGTATTTCACCATATATTCCTTCTGAACCGATGTGCTCCAATATAAACAAATGCTTTTTTCCACTGCTATACCTTTAACACACTATGCTCTTGTTTGTTAAATACAACACAGGCTCAAGTTCTAGTTCAACCAAACTTTATTCACAACATGTCATTAGACATACACTTCTGTATAGAGCTGCTAGTGGCTGTCTAGCGCTCGTACTGGTTAACCCTTTATTATGACATCCCCCCTTTTCTTTAATTCTTTTTTCACTTTTGTCAGATTCCGTTTGTGTTTTTCTTATTGGTAAGGTCTCAGCACTCTCAGACTTTTTATGGTTGTCCTCTCCCTCACAGGTTGATCCATGTTCTTGATCTTGATCTTGATCTACATTTGTTGATTCAGAACAGGGTAGTGGTTCATTTGTTCTCTGCAAATGTTTTGGGTTCCTAATGGCTGATCTCCCCAATCAAATTCACTGTTGCAGCAATTTCTGTACTGCGTTACTCCCAGTTTTTGGAGCCAGCAATTGAGGCACAGTTGGAAGCTTAGTTCTCAGTCTTCTTTCCATTAGCAACTGAGCCAGAGACAATCCTATGTCATCTAATGGAGCATTTCGAAAATCAACCAGGGATAAATCGGGGTCTATTCCATCTGCCTTTGACTTCTTCAGTAGGTGTTTTAAGGTCTGCACAGTACTCTCCGCCATTCCATTTGACTGTGCATACCTTGGGCTTGTAGTATTGTGACAGAATTCCCATTCCTTTGCAAATTTACTAAATCCAGTACTAGAAAATTGTGGTCTGTTGTCTGAAATGAGCACTTCTGCGAGCAAATATGGATTTTAAATGGTTAATTACAGTGAATCTTTTTGTGTCACTTTTCAGTAGAACTACCTCAAAAAACTACTGCTAGTAGGTACTCACTATTGCTCCATTCTTCTGCCAGGGCCTCTCTGGAACATTGTGTGGTTGCAGTGGTTCATTTTGTTGTGACTTCCTGTACTTATTGCACACTGCACATTTATTTACCATTTCTGCAATTTGTGCTGCCATTCCAGGCCAGTACAGCACATCTCTTGCTCTGTTTCTACATTTCTCTATTCCAAGGTGACTTTCATGTATGCGCTGTAGCATTTTTTCCTCAGTGTTGCAGGAATTATTATTTTTTCTCGTGAAAGTTCCAGTATTCCCTTCAAAAGGAGTTTCGCTTCTGCATTCAAGCCATCCAGCTTGCACAATATGCACAATATGTTGCAGTTTTCTCATGGATTCATCATTCTTAGTTGCTTCCCGAATCTCATCCAGTTTGTTTTCAGCAACATCTGCACTTCAGTTTCTTTGTCATCTCCTTAGGTTAGGTAGGTATGCCTTTGACAAAATGTCTGCTATATACATTTCCCTACCTGGTTTGTATTGAACTCTAACCTGGTACTTCTGCAGCCACATTAGTAACATTTGGATTCTTGGTGGTGCACTGCGTAGTGGTTTTTTCATGATAGCTTCTAAGGGCTTGTGATCAGACTCCACCTCTCTTCTTTTCCATAGACAAATTGATGGAACGTTTCCAATCCAAACACAATGGCTAGCATCTCCTTTTCAATTTGTGCGTAGCGCTGTTGTGCTTCCGTCATTGCCTTTAAAGCGTATGCCACCAGTGCCTCATTCTGCAATATAACTGCTCCCAGTCCACTCTTTGAAGCATCTACTGATATCTTCACTGACTGACTAACATCATAGTACTTTAACAGTGGTGCTTGGGTCAGTGTCCTCTTCAGACTGGTCAAAGCTTCTTGGTGTTTTTGTTCCCAGTGCCACACTACTTCTTTCTGCAGGAGTTCTCTTAGAGGTGCAGTATGTTCTGACATCTTCGGAATGAACTTTCTTAAGTAGGTAACCATCCCTAGGAATCTCTCCAAGTCTTTGTTGCATTCTGGTGTTGGCATGTTCACAACTGCTTCAATCTTACTCTGAACTGGTTTCAGTCCAGCACTTGTGAGCACATGTCCAAGATAAGTTATTTCCCAAAGTCCTATTTTGAATTTCTCCTTTTCAGCTTGAAGTTAATTTTCTTGGCTCTTTCTGGGACTTGCTTCAGTCTGAAGTCGTACTGCTCTCTGGTAGCTCCCCAAACAAACACATCATCTATACAGGTTTCCACTCCTTCAGTTCCTTCAGATAGCTGCCTCCCTGTTCTGTGAAACACTTCTGGTGCGGAATTTATACCAAAGGGCAGACGCATGAACCTGCAGCTCCCATATGGTGTGCTGAAGTTGCAAAGACGTGAACTTTTGTCATCCAACTTGAGTTGCCAAAACCCTAATCTTGCATCAAGACTGAATAGTATTTTGCATCAGCCAACTTACTTGTGATCTCTTCTACTGTAGGCAATTGATAATGCTCTCTCTGTACAGCCACATTGAAATCTCTGGGATCCAGGCAAACTCTCAGAGTTCCCTCTGATTTTTCCACGATTACTATTGGATTAACCCACTTGCCACTCACTGTGTGACTCTGAGCAAGTCACTTAACCTCCTTGTGCTCCATCCTGCGGAAGAGATGTTAAATCAATGTCCTATTGTAAGTGACTCTGCATATAATGCACAGTTCACAGCCTACCTCTGTAAAGTGCTTTGTGATGGTGGTCCACTATGAAAAGCACTATATAAAGATTAATGTTATTATTATCCTTGTATTTCACTATGAGCTTGCATTTGCCTTCTCCTTTTATTTTTTCTCCTGTATATGTAGATAGTCTCACCTTTGTCTTCTCCAGCTGTGTGCATTTACATATTTTGTTGTACAGGCTTACTGGGATGACGTTAGCTTGTGCACCTGTGTCAAGCTTAAAGTTAACTAAAGCATTACAGATTTTTAAGTTAACCTTCCATTCACATTCATGTCATTTGCTGTTACAGTTCCTATGAGAAGTTCATTTTCTGAGTCAGTTTCACCATCTTCAGTTGTGTGCACTTTCTTTGATTTACACATCTTAGCAAAGTGATTCATTTTATCACAATTTTTATATTGTTTTCCATAGGTTGGACAACTTCGTGGTAAATGCTCAGATCAACTTCTCTCAAAAGCCGTTCCCTCAGAGTCACTTGCGATCCCGCAAATGATTCTGTCTCATATAAGGGATTCCTCTAGTTCTCCAAATTCACGTGATTCAGCTCGTTTTCTCAGCTCAGTAACATACTGGCTAATATTGTCACTGCCTTGTGTGCAGGTACATTTGTTTTTACCTTTCGTAGTTTTTCTTGGGGTTACAGTAGTTTCCAAATGTTCCAATTATTTACGTTAAATCGTGTCTTTCATCATCGCTTTCAAAGGTAAATATACATTACACACTTCTAGCGCTTCTTCCCCTGTCACATGGAGAAAGATGGAGGACTGTACCTGTTTTTTTTTTTTTAATCACCGTCTGATGCTTTGAGATACAGCTTGAACCGCTGTCAGAATCTCCTCCAGGTTTCGGCTAAATTACCCTCCAGACTGAGTTCTGATGGTGGCTTCAGTATTTCCATAGTTGTGTCTTCTTTTTTACGCTTTTCTTTTTTAAAAAATAATTTCTTCTGACACCATGTCTTGTTGTTAAGTACAACACAGGCTCGAGTATAAGTTCAACCAAACTTTATTCACAACATGTCATTAGACACACACTCTTGTACAGCGCTGCTACTGGCTGTCTAGCGTTCGTACTGGTTAACCCTTTATTATGACATCCTCCATGTTACATTATAAAACACATTGGTGTCATTCATGTACAGAAAAATAAAATATTTTGATTGCCAACATGCAGTTTTTGTATTTTATTGTATTTTTAATAAAGACCCTTGTTATACTGTCAGCCTCGCTATAGATTGGTACCTGTCCTCAGGCTGGTATTTACACTGTGAAAAATGTGTGTATGTACAACAGTCATTCATTGAGATGAACTTACATACATAAAAATAACTAACATCGCATCAGTGATTCAGCTTGCACAGTTCAAATCCAATATGGATATGTGTTTATCCCGCTAGTGATGTATACAGTCTCAATAAGCCAGCTTAAAACCAACAGGGAAATTATCAAAAAAAAATAAGGTAAATGTAACCCTGTGACAGGGATGGCTTTGTGGTGATGTCAGGCCAGATGACTGTCTCCCGATTAGCAACAAATTAATCATTAATTCAGGAGATGGTTTTTAATTGTGGATGGAGTTTCCCATCCACGCTGCCAAATCAAAAACACACGGCTCTTCTTCGTCACATAAAACAAAACTAAACAAAACAATAACAAAACCCTGAAGGATGGCACGTCGCTCGTCCTATATACATAAATCATAAAACACAAATACAAAATAACACAAATGAGACACAGCGGCGAAGGATGAGACCCTGTTCTAAAAATAAATAAACAATTATGTACAGGGCTCCTCGCCCTGTTACAAACACACACTGTGCTTTAAAAAAAACACGAGAATCAAATTGTTAAAAATGCACCCACAAACAACAGTGACATAGCCATAGCATGCAACGCATGACTGGAAAGCTGTTAGAATGTCTGAGTGACACGTCAAGAGATCTGACATCCAGAGGCCATCACTTCCAGAACCCCAGCAAGCACCAAATAGAATCCTCCCAAGTCTATAAAAAACAATCCTGTAAAATGCTTTGTGAATGTGGCCTGCCGAAAAACAACAGTATGGCTTAGGAAATAATTTACTACCTTTGTAAAAGTTTACTACAGTATTTTTGCATGGTATATTTTTCAGTTTTACCATGCTTTTCCCATAGTTATATTATCAATTTACCATACAGTTGTTTACCCTGGTTTGTCATGTTTATTAATATGCTTTACTATACCTTGATATTCTTTACAATGCTTACCTATACTTTACCATGCTTCCACTATGCTACATTACAATTTGCTATTCTTTTACTGTGGTAAACTTTTATACGGGCAATGACTAGACCCTAAGATTTACCATTTATTATCTGGCAAATTTAAATATCCAGTCAATAAACCTTTGTGGTTTTTCCATTGTGATTCAAAGTTAGAAAATAAAATAATTTAAAACACCACTTATAAAACTGTGTCATCCTAATGGGGGGCCTCAATTAGCAGGTCTATACTTTTCACCTCACGTTTACTTATGCCCAGGGGATCTAACAACAAATACTCTGAAGAATTTAAATTTACCTTGCTGAGAACACTGACTTGACACAGTTTCTCGGCGGGTGTCACAGAACATCACTTCTCTGCATTCCATTCACATCTTTAATAATTTACCTCTAACAAATTCCATCAGGACAGTTTTTTTTCCACCTGAAGTTCATATTTCCTAGTGTCACCTGGAAATAATTCATCAGCTATGGAATGACAAAAATGTTTAAAAGTTTAATCCATCCCCAGTTAAGGGACCTGTAAACTAAAATATTTCTAGACTTTCTAACATGACATAGGCCAGAGATGGCTAAACTGCATCCTTACAAGCTGCATGCGGCTCCCAGTGAAATGCTGGGTGATGCACACTGTGGATCGAATATGAACTGATGAAAGAATAATAAACAAAAATTAAAAGAAAAGAAAAAGTAAAAATAAACACAATAAGTTTATTATTTATGTCTCTGTAGTCCTTTGTGTTTATTATTATACTTTCTTCTCTCTCTTCAGTTTCTTTGAGCCTGCATGTTCACTGCAAGGACATTTCCTCGCTTGATGACCTTCGATACCGCGTGCTGGCACATGCATATTTCGATCACCTCAAGTGAAAGCCAGGGGTGCAGTTGAAAGTGAATTTCATCATTTTGAATGAAGTGCTTGTTCGTTTCATGGAGACAATGGCATTGAGCAAATCCTCCACGAGTAATAAACACAAGTATGAGGCTTAAGCCAGAATGGGAGGAAGTTTGCTTTCACTGAAAACAGTGGTAACCTCTCTGTCTCATCTGCAACAAATCGCTTACACACTGTAGCCTGTACAAGACGAGCAACCTCAAATGTCATTATGAAACAAATAACGTGTCTTCATCTGACTATCCTCCTGGATCAGACTTGAGGAGAAACAAGCTAGCCTCTATAAAAGCACACCTCATCAGTCAGCAAATGCTCCTTTTGGCGTTGAGACATGAAGCTCATGGAACGACTCAAGCGATTTTATCGCTTGTGCCAAACGTCCTTATGAATTAACCTTTTTATAAAATTTGAGTGTTTGCGCTAGACTGGAGAATGCATGTTTACATGTTATATTGCAGGTCTAAAATTAATATTATATTTACATATCTTGTGTCTGTTCATGAGCAGGTACTGTAATCCCAGGCAGGAGTCATACACACACACACACACACACACACACACACACACACACACACAAAGTCTTTTTTTGAAAACCAAGCATTCAGATCTTCAAGGGAAGAGAATGTCAAAAAGAATCCTTATAGAAATGTCTTTTTATGTGGTGTCTTTGGTGAAATCAGGACAGTTATCATATTATCGTAATAACTGAATATATTTTATTTAAAGTGCATAATACATAGTGTAAATGGAAACAATGGAAAAGCACTAGTGTCACATTTAAAGTGTATTACACTGTAGATCTACAGCACAATCAAAATTACACAGAAACTGTTTAAAACAATGCTAGTATTTAAAATGTCTTGCTCGCAAACATTCCCTGACACAGGCTGTAACCTTGGGACATCTATGAGACGGGTCCACCCCATCCCCACCCCCCCTTTCTTGTTGTGTACAATACTTCTAAGCAATTACAGTTTCCCCACCCTCTTGTATCACTTGACTGGCTTGTCACCTAGAATCACAGATCCACTACTAAAATTGATGGTTTTATGGAATATGAAATGGAGCATACATGCTACAAATAACTACATTTATCAAAGTAACAAATGCATTGACAAAAATTAAACACACAGATGCTTTTTATAAGCATTTACAAAAGTATAGCGGTAATTCTGATTCTGACCAAAGATGATTTATACAAAAATAACCATATTGAACTACTGCACATTATGCTTTAATTTAACTTTGGAACTGAAGACGTGGTTGCTGGGATGATCTGATAAAATGTTGTGTAGCTGGGTACTATATGTGACAGATGTTTTGGTATGCACAAAACATACAAAGAATCAAAACATACAAAGAATCAAACCTACTTTTGCATGACGGAGGCAAACTAAACAAAAGTAAAAGCAAAGAAAAACAGAACAGAGTCCTGACCAGGAGACAAAACCCCACCACAGCAGCCTTTTTCCTGTGCGAAATGCCTTTTGTACACTACCAAACGTTTCATCTGTGTACCTGCCTTCACCTATATGGGAAGGAAAGACACTGTACTAAATTCAAACCATAGGTAGGTTACATACCATTCTCTTCTTTTTTTTTTTTTTTTTAATTTGGAATCGCAAATTATTTTTTCTCATTTTCTCCCCAATTTGGAAAGCCCAATTATTTTTATAACCTGGCTCACTGCTGCCACCCCTGCGCTGACTCAGCAGAAACGAAGACGGACACACGCATCCTCTGAAAAGTGTGCTGTCAGCCGTCTGCTGCTTTTCACTTTGCAGGCCCGCCATGCAGCCACCTCAGAGTTACAGCATTGGAGGACCATGCAACTCTGGGCAACTTACAGGCAGGCCCGCAGGTGCCCGGCCAGTCTACAGGGGTCGTTGGTGCGCGGTAAGCCGAGGACACCCTGGCCGACCTAAGCCCTCCCCACCCGGTCGGTGCTCGGCCAATTTTGCGCCACCCCCTGAACTCCCCTCCACGGTCGGCAGTTGAATAGCCTGGACTCGAACTGGTGACCTCCAGCTTATAGGGCACATTCTGCACTCCATGCAGAGTGCCTTTACTGAATGCGCCACTCAGGAGCTCCTTACCATTCTCTTCTAAACTTCCTTTAACCACTCACTGGGAATGATAGGCTCCACACTATTTTAATAATATTTTTTAGACCTAGAATGCAGCTTTTCCCCTTAAACACATTGTAAACATTGGATGGGCATTTGATCCTCCACCCGCACCAACATTCAGAAACAATTATTTAGTCAATTTGTAGATAACATGTACTTTGATCAGGAAACACAGGATATGTATAATACACAGTTCTTTAACAAGTCCCCCACTGTATTAGAGGGAAAAATACTGAAGGTCATAAATCACGTATGTTTTAAATGCTCACTAACCATTTAATCCCATAAAACCTCCAAAAGATTCAGCAGATGTTTCAGTATATAATAATACAGCCCAGCTAATGTTTTCAATAACACTCAAAAGTACAACCTTGCTCTAAACTAAGCAACCAACCTCTGTTGCAAGGTTACAAACAAGTTGAAAAAAATAACAGCCAATATCAGTTTGCATTATTTGTGTGTTACTGTATGTACATTATTTCATTAACCATTTTCAAATAACCTGGAGTTGTTCAGAGTTAATCAATGCTACCATTGACAATTCTCGCTGTGTAAATATATGTAAAGCTGCTTTTTAAACTATTATTAATCTGTCATAATATTAAAAAAGAAATAATAACAAAAAAACACGCTAATTATTTTGTTTATCTGTGGCTACTAAAACATCCTCATCTGAACATGTATGTAGGAACATTCATCCCCAGCTGTAAATATGGAGTCAGAGCTATCAGTATGTGTAAATAGAGAAAAGTGAGATACAGAATGACGAGAAGATGGACAAATAAACCAGCTGGCAATTATGCATACTCCCTTACCTCTAAAGATGTTTTAATGGAAGCTGCTGCTTTTCTAAATTGGTACTATTGTTATTCACCAAATAAATGAACAATTATAAATGTTTTGTGTGAGCTTATGTAATGTGGGAAAGGAATGCAGATATTCTTTCTGTGCCCCACTGCCATCCCATATAACCACACATTTTTTATAAAGCCATTCAGTGCATTAGTCCAATTTAACTACAGATAAATCATGTGATATTTTTTTTGTTGTTTATTTAGCAGACGCCTTTATCCAAGGCGACTTACAGAGACTAGGGTGTGTGAACTATGCATCAGCTGCAGAGTCACTTACAATTACGTCTCACCCTAAAGACAGAGCACAAAGAGGTAAAGTGACTTGCTCAGGGTCACACAATGAGTCAGTGGCTGAGGTGGGATTTGAACCGGGGACCTCCTGGTTACAAGCCCTTTTCTTTAACCACTGGATCACACAGCCTCCTATATTCTGGAATGTGATATTCTGAAATGTGATACTTTACAATGTGATATTTTGTAACAATTGTAAGTCGCCCTGAATAAGGGCATCTGCTAATAAATAAATAAATAAATAAATAATAAAAGCAATCAAGATTGTTCCAAAAGTTGTATCTTTAGTCAGAAGTGTTAAGCATGCGATACACTGCTAAAAGTCTTTGATAATCCCTCCCTGTGTCTGCTATTAGTTTGTACCGTAACTGTAACATGGTTTCTCTGTGTTTATTTTAGAACAAGCAGCAGGTGTAAATGGGCATATATATATAGTCAGTGGTTGGAAATTCTGGCCTGTGATTGGTTGACAGGCGGAGACTATTACCCAGTGGTGTAAGGATGTGACGGCAATAGTGAAATCTATTTTTGCTCCTATGATGAGGTTTTAACCAATAACAGGACTGAATTTCCAAGCATATATTGAACTATTGCACTACCATCCTTACACCACCGGGCAATAGTCTCCATCTGTCATGTGATTGGTTCACACCACTGTCAGTCCTGCCCCTTTTCAAAGGAACACCCTCCACTCCAACAAGATAAAATGGCTGAATGAAAAAACTGCTGAACGGCGATTCTGTGACTTAACAGAAAATGAATTACAAAACATACTACAAAAGAAAAAGAAAAAAAAAACTTGCACTATGAACTTCAAAAATATTTTCTGTTATGTATTTATGTTGTTTAGTTATTTACTTATGCTTTATCAGCTATATTTAAACAAAATACTGTAAAGCCATAAATATTTCCGACCAAAATATCTGGCGAATCACACCCATAAAACCTATGTTGCCGACCTGTTGCACTCGTAGTAGTATATTACTTCATTATATGTACAGCACTAGGATAGTCATGCCAAAAATGTTTATGTTTTGTAAGCAAAAAACGCATTCATAAAAGGCTTGCCAAATATTTATGGCTTTACAGTATATAAAGTCATATTTACTATCCAACCTTGCTTCTCTTATTATTTTGTACACCCCAGAAAATTCTGCACAGAAAAAATCAAAATTATGCAAAATGATGCTGTATCTCTGTACAAGTATGTGCAAAGTAACAAAAGTATTGTGCAGTTGTATTGGGTTCTTCTCTCATACTGGATATCAAAATACTAGCATAAGTAAAAAAAAATCAAAAATAAAACTAAGTAGAAAACATTGGAATTTTTTTAACAAAGTCTTTCTAAATTTTGAAATAAAGGAACACCAGCTCTTTCAGTTTGTCTTCCGAAAGAGAACGCCTCCGATCGGACATGACAAGATTACACAGCGAGTTTATGTATCTGAAAGCTAATGTTTTCAAATTAGAAAGCAGGTCAGCTGTCGATGACAAAAACAATTCGATGTCAATTTCCCCTGGCGGTAGAGCGCTCTGGATCGCATTGGGTGCCACCTTCACAGTGTACAAAGCAAAACAAAGAATATTTTACTGATCTCTCTTTTGTTGATATATTTGCAACGTAGGAACTTTGTCATGGCATTTTCTGGCAAAATCGATCAATGTTCTGTTTATCCTCAGTGTGAGCCAACATTTTTCTCTATCCTTCTCAGTTAACGGTGATATTATTTAATATTGCACAGGTGTGTAGTTGCGTAATTCCCTGGGGTGTAATTCTGACTGACTTATATATTAAATATATGCAGCTTCAGGGCATTATAATAATAGTCTTCCCTCGGGTCAATAATATTCCACTACAGCCCTCCTCTCCAGTTCCTCTCTCTCTCTCTATATATATATATAGTATAAAAAACAGAACATTAAGATCCAGTACAGATATCTTATCTGTTTTGCATCCTAGCTGTAACATTATGTTATGTCATTTAAATGAAACACTGTCTTCAGCTTCCACAGTATCTCTAAAGCAACAAAACAAGTGTTAATTAGGAAAGGAACACTCAACTGATACCAGCAGGGTGAAAATGTTGTATGCAGAATCAATATGGAGGCAAGACAGTGAAACATCAACATAGATAAGGACACAGGTGACAAATATATAGTTTAAAAGGAAATAGGAGGAAGGAAATGGACAGCACATATACTAACAACCACAAGGTGATTTAATGTGTGTACATTGCATTTAAATAGTTTTAAATTGTTCCTCTGCAATGAATAATTAAGCTTTCATACTGCAGATTTTTTACTTTTAGAAAAGGGAAATACATCTGTCTTGTTTAATACAGTAGTGTGTTTTAAAAGTAGCTTATATTAATAAAACAACAACAAATGTATAAAGCTTTGCATGAGTGAGAAGATTCTTCATCCTACAAAAACAGCTCAATTCCTTTTGTTACAGAACCCTTTTTGTTTCATCATTTTCTAAGAATTTACTCTCCACATTCCTCCATACAGTGACAGAATGTCCTCCATTTTACTGGGCTTCTCAGTTAGACAGAGCAACATCTAAAGCTTTAAATATGAAATGTATTTAAATCTATTGCACTAATTGAGATTACAAATTACTACTTTTATCTATATTTATATATTTTTTACACGTATATACGTTGTGGCAGGCTTGAGGGAGGAAGAGAGAAAAATGTAGTCCAGGAAGGGCTGAAGGACTACATTCCCCAGAATGCCACGGGAGGGAGCTAGGATGAGATTCACCTGGCTCTAATACTTAATGATTGTCACCTGCCTGTAATTAGCAGGCAGGTATTTAAGAAGGAGAAATGTTTGTTCTTGTTCAGGGCAGGCTGTCAGTAGGAGCAAGGTACTGTGTAAACCTTTGTGTGTCATGGGGTTTTGCAAATCAGTAAATGTAGTCCGATACAGTTAGAATTTGAAGTGAAAAAGTATAGTGTAGTACTCCATGTGGGAGTTAGGTTTTGTTTTTGTTTTGATTTTATTTTCTGTACTGGTACACAATAAGATGGCACGATAGTGCTAAAAAAATATATATACATTTCTGTATCTGGGTCTATTTACAAGGGGCAAACGAGCCTGAAAACGAGTGAAATCCTTCACATGTTCTTAAATTACACCACCTTCAAAAATGTGAACCGTGTCCATTTGTTTCAAATCCAATTAAGAATTTGGGCATTGAGTCCTTATTCCTGACTAATGAAGCAGCCTACGGCCCACTAGGTGAGAAAGACTGCTCTAAAAAGTACTCCTTTATTAAGTCAACGGGTTAGGCATAAGAAGCAACATCATATTTGTTATTTCCTATTATCCTTAGTTTGATACCCTTATTCTCCTACTTAACATCTTCGACTGGTGTATATTGGACATCTTTAATGGCATAATCTAAAGTAGTGTAGCGATCCTGGTTCCCGCAGGCAGGCGCATCACACAGGCGGAGTGCGGGAGCGAACCCGGGACCTCTCGCACTAAAGCATAGCGCCGATACCGCTGTACAAAAGAGCCGGCTCCTTTGCAAGGAGTGTATATCGGGCTTGTGTTTTTGTGTGTGATTACGTCACCTACCAGCCCTACTGCTGCCTTCCCTTGTGCACGCTACAGTAGTCCTATTGCCCAAACAGTATTTTTAGTTGTTTTTATTGTTGGTGCAAGTAACTTGTAGATTTTCAGAATGTCAGATGAATATAAAAGCGACAGTTGGTGTGTGTTACATCAGGTACTATGTAAATTAGCCATGTGTTTTTCTGAATGCACTTGATTAAACCACAGAAGCACCTGTGTGTAAATAACTTTCCTCTATATCTGACTTATCTTTTCTAACTCACTAGAAGAGTATATTATGTGCTTCTTAGTATTAAATGTTACCTATAAAACAATATAAATGCGGCAGACAATTGCCAGTATTATCTAAAGTGATCCTAAAGAATAGTAGACCTATAGGTAACTACAGATAATGATGCCTCATTAATCGATTGATTGAATTGAGCCATTGATTAGTACAAAAAGAAACTGGTTCTTAATAACGTAGAGACATACATTCTGATTGAATTCCTTCTCCAGTCAGCAACTCGGATGACATAGATGTCATTGGAATGTACCTTTAGAACTGTATGAAACCCTTTACCTTGAACAGTAAACAGTAAACATCAGCTCTTTGGAATCAACCCGAGTGGTTCTTTTGTCCGCTGTCTTTTTCCCAGCCTGTCGATGGCTGCACCTCTTCCTGGTCTCCCCCCACAGGTTTGACCCTCCATGCATACTTGGGATGTTCAGGATGGCAATTCCTTCCAGGGAAATATTGCTGAAATCAAGCTGGCTTCCATCACACTGCACATAAAAATATAAACAAAAACAGTACATGCACAAGACTGGATTTTCCCTAATACTATCTTTCTATTCTCTGCACCCATCAGTAAATAAAAAAAATCATTTTGTACTGTTTTGTAATTAATTGTAGTTTATTTGTATGAGTTACACTGTGTGAACATCTGGAAGTAGATTGTTGTACCGAGTCAAAGATAATCAGCTTCAGTCCTAAATCTGAAGGTATACTGGACTTCTTGTAACACAGATAAAAGGTAATGAATTTATCTAAAGTATTTCCACTAAGTGTTGCTCTCCAACTTTTCAGAATATTTTACTTTATGTGTATGTGTGTAAGTGGCAGAACGATGATGATGTCTGAGCTGCCTATAGAGAATAGTACCGGAACGTTCCAGCTCGATTACACCACTGGCTACAAGGTTACGATAACTCGTGGCCTATTGCATTCATCTTAGCTTACTTAAAATGTAGCTTCTTGCAAGTTTGTTGTGTAAGTAGACAAACGTTTTGACTAATTTTTGACACAAACATTTTCATCTTTTACCTTAGAGTTATTTTGAAGTTATTGATGTGGATTGAACGTATCTAGGAAGACTCATTTAGGGTACTGTAGCAAATGTCAGGCGTTGTAACAAATTGTGTATATCATGTAATAAATGTAAATAATAAGAAAACAACAACATGCAACAGAGTTCAAATATGGTCCATTATCTACACACCTAGGGGTGTTGTTTGGCATGAGGAAAAGTGGAGTGCTGTTAAACAGCCTGGGCTTGGAGGCTTAGGCTTGACCACATTTGAACACCCTGGAGTTTGTTATTGTGCTTAAAAAGTGGAGCCACCACCCTACCAAAGTGAATTTGATGTCAGATTTGTACTAAAGGTTCCAAGCTGTGCCAGTATGGGAATATATTTGTACAGACTGACACACTTGTTGAGATTATATATGTGTGGCGGAGTGTCCCGCCCCTATTTATTATTATTTGTATTTTTGTTTGCGGCGCGGGTAAAAGCGCCGCGTCTTTTATTATTATTTAAAAACCCCGTGAGGATGCATGGCTGATCAGCTACTGATTATTTAAATAGCTGACAGTCATGCATCCTTACCAAACGCGTGCAGACTCTGGCCGGGGGATAATAAGATAATTACCAACTAGTTAATCCCTCGGCCAGAGTATATAAACCTGCAGCTCTCTGCACTTGATGTTGGGGTGTTGGAGTAGAGAGTACGGGGAGCGGAGAGAAGGAATAATATTTAAATAGGGGCGGGACACTCCGCCACAATATGGTTCCCTCTTTCCTTGCAATTTGCTATACTGAAGTTGACGACATACAAACCAAGTAATCAACCACTGCACTTTTGCTATGTTATCAGCTCTATCCTTTTCAGAATAGCATCAGACCCTAAAATTATTATTATTATTATTTATTTCTTCGCTGACGCCCTTATCCAGGGCGACTTACAATTGTTACAAGATATCACATTATTTATACATACAATTACCTATTTATATAGTTGGGTTTTTACTGGAGCAATCTAGGTAAAGTACCTTGCTCAAGGGTACAACAGCAGTGTCCCCACCGGGGATTGAACCCACGACCCTCCGGTCAAGAGTCCAGACAGGTAAAGTAACAGTTGTTTTACACAGCAGGCAGGCTTCTGAAAACTGAAATAAATGGAAGCTAAATACTGGATTATTGTCTGACCTGCATTTCAGCCTACTTTGTGCCTATTCTTTACTTCAAACTGACTGAACTGAGTGAGCCCAACACATACTTAGCAGCACCATGATTCGAAATGACAACTCTGTCATACTGATCCGACAATAGGTGGCAGATCTTTATTTAGAACTGACAGACCTATTGGCCATTCATAGCACTCTTCTTTCACTTTTAATGAAAACATTCAAATTTCCCAGGCAGTTGATCTAATTGTATGTATTAATTAATTTTTCCATATATTCTGATGATGTGTCAAACACTGAAAGAAATGAATTTCATAATTAAAAATAATCTTATGTAAATACACTGCAGGTCTCAATGAATCAAACACACACTGGGTATCAGGCCTCCCACTGTCCTCAAGTAGAATTTATTGGTTGGATAATTAGATGGTACATATTTTTAAACTTATTTGCATGCATATTATATCTCTTGCAGACTGACAAGCAGCAGTAGCAACAAAAGTCAGATTACCATAGGGAATTCCCACCAAGAAACATTCACTCCTTATAATTTACAGCCTAAATTAAAATTATTTGATCTTTGACAAGTAAGAAATGTCAAACAGGAGGAGGTCCTTCACAAGCCACGACCCGCAGCTTCTGAAACCTGCCTAATTTATGGCATCCTTATCTTGATTCATATTTAACTGTTACAGTTTAAAGAAATAATAAATATGCAATCAAATACATTTGGTGTACCCCTGCTGGTAATTAATGGGGGTCTGAGGTCTCCTGCACTTACTGCCTTTAAGCAAGTTATATTGTGATGAAGATGGGATAGAGACAGGTTCTATTATCACTCAATATAAAACACAGCAGGTAGTTCAACGAGTTAATTATCTGAGTATTCCTCAGTGACCAGCTATGTGGTTTCAAGACTTGTAAAATGGAGCCTTTATGCAGTGGTTTCATTTAATCATTTTCTTTTTATATAAAACTTTTAAAAAGTAATTTGCTTGACTACACTTGGTACAAATTAAGAGGTAGTCTGGAGAAGTATTATTATGTGGGCTTCCTTAACCATTCATACATTTGGGCTGGGTGTAACTGCAAGTGTTCCTTGGGAAATATTTAACAGGGCTCTACAATGCAGGTATATGTCCTGAGCTGAGGGTTAGGGCATTTATCATAATGAGGTATTTAAAAAATAAGTTTAACTCAGAGATGAGACATCATGGGAATTCTCCATACTTGAATACAAAGCCAACCCACTCTTTCATTGTTCTTATTCCGTCTGGCTCATTTGTTGGCTATTCATTGAAGAACAGAGTAATTTGAGGTTTGTGTGTTTGCAAAATTGTTCTTTAGATTGGTATGGAACCGGAATGTGGTTTAAAAGACATCATTCACAAGTCGTTTACTACCCATTAGAGTCTGCAACTGACAAATCGAGTAAATTTCTAATGGCTGCTGGACACTTGTTTTCACGTCTACATTCCCTTCCAACATGTATTGGGACTCAGATTTCAACACTTGCCAACATACTTGTTGAAGGTTAGTGTATTGTACTGTATTTATAGAGAAAAAAATGTGATGCAAAGATTTGAATGAAAAAGAAAATATTACTACATTTTTAAATCTATTTTGATGGCTTAGTAATATGCTGTAAGTGTTAAGCAGTAGGAGAAAGATGTAGGACTCAATACATGCCATAAAGTCACTTCTCTGTTGAACCTCTAAAATACTAACCTGATTACTTCCTCAATTGCCAGAGTTTTATTCTGGTTATTAACAACCACATTGTCACCCGTTTGATCCCTGTCTCCCTGAATTAGATCATTTACTTTACTATGAGAGCGCTGCCCAAGCTTTAGAATAACTTCCCTACGCTTCAAAGCCAAAGGTTCAGGACCTCACCATATGCATATTTATGATGATTATTATTTTTAAGATAATATTTCAGCTTCAGAAAAATCTAAATATAAATAGGGTGATGTTGTTGAAATTCAATTCTTTATATTCTACCACAAAACTAACAAACAGACATGGCCTTTCAGTCAAATCTGTCCTTCCTATGCTGCATTCTGAAAGTGCTGTTCACATATCATGTTGAGTTTTTTACATTTTATCATTCAGATTTTGGATGCATTATATTCATTATTAATTCACATAATTAGAGGTTATTCAGGAAGTTTAGAATCAACATATACAGTAAACAAAAATAAGAGAAATGTACAAAAAGACAAGTTCTTAGCATTTGAAGCCTTACCTCCACAGAGAGCAAAAATATGTTTGATTTCCTTCTCTCAATCAATACTAGACCTGATATTGCAAAGACTAGTTATCTAATTAAGCACAAATCAACTCACCTTAAAATCTTCACTTTAAAATGCTAGAGGTGGCTTACATCCGGACAATGGAATCTTCATTGCTGGTTACTGTTGCCTGCACTTATTATTGTTGCCCATATATAAAACAAATATTACACTACGTGATCATAAACGTGTAATGGTTAACATATGTGTTGCAATTGGCACTTTATAATGTGTAAATTATAGCCATATGTATTTCACCATTTAGCATTTAAGTTTGCTTATTCTACAGTCTGATCAAATGTATTTACCTCTACTTCCAAAAATTCATTGTATTTTGAATTCAGATGTGCTGAATTCAAAATACCAAAACTTGATCTATATTCTGAAAGAAAAGACAAAGTTAAAAACTGATCATTATAATCTCTGAGCTATTTCTGTTAGCAGGAACTTTAATGGATTTACTGTATCTGCCAAGATGTCCCATTGTACGGACCTTGTGTAGGAGACAGACATTAACAGTATCTGAGAAAAGCAGCCTCTGCCTGTGCTTATTCTATACATTCTTCATGTTGTTGCTAGATCACTGCATGATATGTTGGCGTTTAAGCCAAACCCCCTAGTAGGGCTACTCAAATTAAAACATTAGTTGTTTTTTTCTGCATTTCCTCATATTTCTCCAACTTGAACGTAGTGTTCCAGCTTCCTGTATACAAATACAGAGCCTCCAGGGCTATGTTTGGGGCTCTTTGTTTCCAGTTTTTATTTCTGATCACGTTATGTCCCTTTACATTTTGAGCTGACTCAGTTTCTTAATTAAACTCTACGAAGTGTTGATTGTGAAACAAGACCACTTTAGTTTTTTCTCCTGTAACTTGAATGCGACTATGATTCTGTTTCATTGATAATGTAAAAAAAAAAGGCAGCTCCTTATTTTCAATTTAAACCGAACACAAAAAGTGAGATGAGTTAAATCGATTTACTTAGATTGTAATAAAGAGAAAACTATTACAGTAATCTATTACACACGCATATCCGCCTGCCGTGGGACCAGAGTACAGGCCGTTGCACACTGGATCCGTTCCGTCATTTATCATCTGTCATCCGAAAATGTTGTGCGTTAATATCGTACTTCAGAGCACTGATGTGCAGTGGAGGCTTTGTAGTAAATATACCTAGTTTCAGTATTTTAATAATAAATAAATAAAATTCTGTTGTACATAACTTTGAACAAAAATAAATGTTAAATGTAGTATAAACTTAATGATCAGCAAACACTGACGGAAGTTAAAACATTTGCTATTTCGTTTCTACTAGATCTACAATAATGTTATGCAATACATAATACAAAAATTTAAAATTAAAAAAAAATAATAAACATATGATATTACACGTTGTCACAGCATCAGAAACCATATGACCAATATTACATTTTTCAAACGCTCGCTCCTGTAATAAATATATCTAAAAGTTGGAAAGCTAGCAATGAGCAACTAAAAATACTTTACCATAATGACCTTCTACTCTCTGTGCATGGAGCCAGAAATTCCATCACTTTCATGTACTGCCCCTCTTTTCTGACTGTTAAGCTCTTAGTTGCCCCTTCACGCTTCTTTCTCTGATATGTGTCTCCAGGTTAGGCCATTGTTTCTTTACTTCCTCGACTACAATTGAAATAAAAAGTATACGCTTGTAATAACCTATACTGCACAAAATCCACGTGTTTATGTATGCTATCTGTTCATAATGTCATGTTTTATAATACATATCATTCATGCCCAAGTCCGCGGCAATGTCTTTCCATATGTTTTCTTTTTTTTACAAAGTCTTTGTAATCTTTGTTGAATTTATCATAAAGTAATTTTTGTTTGGCGACACACACAATTAGTTTTTCCATTTTGTTCTGGGAACTGCAAGAATCCACGTGTCTTCCCAGTCGTTTTTCTTTGGTCAATGTAATTAACACACATCAAATCAGATCAAATCTAACTTCTTTCGATTCCAAAATTGACGCATCACCGTCCTACGACAATTACGGACTCAGCGTGCAGGGAGCAATAGGGAATGTGCATGATCGTTTTTTTCTTCTTAAGCTGGGTCCACACCTGAGCGGTCAGTTGCGCAACCCAATTACATTTTGATTCCATCTACAAGGTGAAGTCATTTCTTTTTTTGATTTTGACAATTAAGTTGACACTTTTTTTTTTTGTCCCGTGACTACAAGTTTAGAATTGTATTTATTTGCTCGCAACTGGTTGCAGGGACGTCCACATATAAGCGACTTGGTTGCATGCAAATAAGTTGCGCCATTGATCGCTCAGGTGTGGACCCAGCTTTAGACCCGCGTTAAAATTGGATGCATAATCGGATCCAGTGTGCAATGGCCTTAAGGGCGGATATGTATGTTGTATGCGTTGTGTGTTCTGTTAAACTGGTATTCATGTGAGTGTGCACGCGCAGCCGGGAGTGAATGAGTCGGCTCAAAATAACTTTAAAAGGGACACCACATGATCAAGAATAAAAACTGAACACGAAGGACCGTTTACAGAAAACTAAATCATGATATGCAGCAAGTTTCTCACAGAATCCCCATAAGGAAATGTGTGCACAGTTAAAAATTCAAAACACACACTACTTTACTTGAACCTAAATATTACATGCTTGTATTACCAAAAGAAATTCAATAAGCATTTGTTATTTTTTTTCATTCAAATCATGTATGTCAGTGTAGATGTATGGAATACCAATAAGCATGAATGGAATTCAAATACATTAATCAAGAAACACAAAAAGAATCAATTTTAAATCTAAACTTATTTTTCTAAAGAAATGCTTCTAAAAAAGAATAATTTTAATTTTAAAATGAATTCTTAAATCCCACAAAGGTTGCAAAAAAAATTTGTTCTGGGAAGTGATAACCAAAGGAAAGGCCGGTTTCATGCATCAGACACTTATGCATAATGTTTTATGACCAACAATGTACTGCAATAGATTCCCCAGTCTCTTGCATTTATACCAACTGCAATAAAGGAGTGAAAGAACAAAGGGAGCAGATGTTAAGAACTGTTTCATGATCTAAATAAAAATAAATAAAATACAAAATCAAAGAGAAATCGTGAAATTATATTAAATCACTTGTGATCTGGCTTCCAGCAATGCAAGTCTGTAGGCCCACTGTGTAATTAAAATGTGGCCAGCAAAAGAAAAAAAGGGGACTGTCTTGTTAATATTTCATTAAATGTGTTCATGTTCTCACAAGAGGCTAATTATCAGGGGTTAACCCTGGCACCTGGTGTAAAGACCAGCAATTACATATCAGCACGAGAGCAAAAGAATGAGTTATTTTAGACACTCCACAATTAACTGATGTGCAGGCTTAGTGAACTGTGATCTGCTTAAAACAGATGCTGTCGTGAAGAAGTCCTTCTCAGCGTCAATGGTGTGGTTCAGATAGAGGATAAGCATTGCAGCAGGCTACCTGAAAATGTCAATGGATCACAACAGGCTATTTAAAGCTAGGACAAATGTTTATATAAAAATAATGATTACAAATTAAATAAATAAAAAAATAAAAACACACTGGACAAGTGGTACAGTAAAGGATATAATACGGGACTAATAATATCACAAACCCAAGACTTTCATGTATTATGTCACAACAGTGGTATTTTCTGATACTAGTGGCAGTATGAGCAGATGTTATCATACATACCTACTCAAATATTCTGTAATTACACAGCAACATACCACATAGTTTATGTGTGAGTTCTTGCAATTTAGCACAGTTAATACAATATTTAATTGATGTCACAACTTATCATAATGTTCACTTACTTATCTAAATGTTAATATATAAAGTATATGTTGCACTGTAAGTAGTATTGCATTGTATTAGAGAAAGACTTGAACTTGAACAATTGTGATAGAAGCATACTTTTTCTAATCCACTGAGTTTTAAGTACTGCACGCTATTCCAAAATTCGTTTTAACACCAAGAAAAATAAAACAGAATGCTCAATAGGGTTATGGGTATCACGAATACATTGAAAATAGACGGCAGCTCAGCCACAAAAAAAGCAAAGATAATTTACATGCATAATTTGAAACCACTTTGACAGGCAAATAAGAGACACAACTGTTAACAAAACTGAAAGGGATAACAAGCTGCAAATAAAGATACATATTCAAAAGATGAAAGGTTTGAAAATAAGCACTTTTTTGGTACTGTAGGATTTCCTACAGCTTCCTATACCAACATGCTTAACATGCTTTCCTTTTTTAAGGATCCCAACAGAATGGGTCCTAAAACACTTAACAGTAGGTCTTACTGTATTTAATATCAGGTCTTTCACAAGCGCTGTATTCATATCTACACCCCCTCCCGCTCCAACTCCTACACCCACTGCAACCCCTACTAACTCACCCTCCTTCTCCACCTTCTTGCCCCTCTCAGACTCTGACCTCTCCTCCCTGCTCCAGGGTCACAAACCCACCACGTGTGCCTTGGACCCCCTCCCCACTCACCTCTTTCAAGCTGCTGCTCCTGCTCTACTCCCCTTCATCTCCTCCCTCCTCAACACCTCTCTAGTTTCTGGTATCTTTCCCTCTGCCTTCAAAAAAGCCTCTATCACTCCCCTCCTCAAAAAACCTACCCTCGACCCCACCTCCCTCCAGAGCTACCGTCCTGTCTCCCTCCTACCCTTCCTCTCCAAAACCCTCGAGCGGACTGTACACCTCCAGCTCTCTGCTTTCCTGTCCAACCACTCTCTGCTTGACCCTCTCCAATCTGGCTTCTGCTCTGCTCACTTCACTGAAACCGCCCTCCTGTCTGTCACCAACTCACTTAAGTGTGCCCGAGCTGCCTCTCTCTCCTCTGTCCTAATTCTCCTCGACCTCTCTGCTGCCTTTGACACTGTTGATCACTCTATTCTACTATCATCTCTTGCTGACCTGGGGATCTCTGGCACTGCTCTGGCCTGGTTCTTACCAGGTAACCTGGCGTGGAGCAACCTCCACACCTCACCCTCTCTTAACTGGAGTCCCCCAAGGGTCAGTCTTGGGTCCTCTCCTGTTCTCTCTCTACACCCGCTCCCTGGGCCCCCTCATCGCATCCTATGGTTTCTCATACCATTTCTATGCTGATGATGCTTAGATTTTCCTCTCCTTCCCCACCTCTGACTCCACCATCTCCTCCCGTATCTCTACCTGTCTGTCTGCTATTTCCTCCTGGATGCACTTGCATCACCTCAAACTCAACCTCTCTAAATCTGACCTCCTTTTCTTTCCCTCCTCCTCCCCCTCCTCTGATCTCTCTATCTCTGTTCCTCTGGAATCTACCACACTCTCTCCCTCTTCCTCAGCTAAGAACCTTGGAGTCACCCTGGACCCCTGCCTCTCTTATTCCCAGCACATCTCCACTGTGGCACGCACTTGCCGATTCTTCCTGAGCAACATCCGAAGAATCCGACCCTTCCTCACCAACTATGCTACCCAGCTCCTGGTCCAGGCCCTGGTACTCTCCCGCCTAGACTACTGCAACTCCCTCCTGGCTGGCCTCCCTGCGTCCGCCACCCGTCCGCTCCAGCTCATCCAGAACTCTGCTGCCCGCCTGGTGTTCTCTCTGCCTCGCTTCGCCCACGCTACTCCACTACTCCGCTCGCTCCACTGGCTCCCGATCACCGCTCGCATCCAGTTCAAGACTCTTGTACTAGCCTACAGATGCCTTGACCAGACTGCACCCAGCTACCTCCAGACCCTCATCTCTCCCTACACCCCCACTCGACCTCTCCGCTCCGCCTGCACTAGAAGACTAGCTCTACCTCCGCTACGCTCCCCTCCCTCCAGAGCCCACTCCTTCTCCACCCTTGCTCCGCAGTGGTGGAATGACCTTCCTACAGATGTCAGGACTGCCCAGTCCCTGACCACATTCCGGCGCCTCCTCAAGACTCACCTCTTCAAAGAGCACCTGTAGAACTCCTCTGTTTGTATCCTGGGACACTATCACCCTTCATGTAAATGTGCTTTATTTTGCTCTTATCTGCCCCCTATTTTACTGCATTTAATCCTGTACTTCAGAATACTGTAATCTGCCAAGTGTTTAACCTGTAGTACTTTGTATTTAATCACATCCTGATGTAACTATCACTATTTAATCATATCCTGATGTAACTATCACTATTATCTGCTGTATTATTGAATTGTGGTTTGTCACACTTGTACTTTGCTTGAACAAAAGTTATTGTATTTCTTGCTCTTATTGTATTACTTGTATTGTAACACTTGAAATGTATTTGCTTACGATTGTAAGTCGCCCTGGATAAGGGCGTCTGCTAAGAAATAAGTAATAATAATAATAATAAAAGAAGATCCTGACAGTATCAAGAACGTAAAGCACAAAAACGACGACAGCTGCTTCACTCTATTGGCACAGAAAATGTATCTGTTTATTGAATAATATTTGCAGCTCAGAATTAATCCGCTCATGTATTAATTTATTATTATTATTATTTATTTCTTAGGAGACGCCCTTATCCAGGGCGACTTACAGTCGTAAACAAACAATACATTTCAAGAATCACAGTACAAATATTAATACAATTAAGAGCAAGATAAAATACAATGACTTCAGTTCTAGTAAGTACAAGTATATTATAAAATACGAATCAATATCAGAGCAGATAAGTGTCAGTGATAGTTACATCAGGATACGATTAAATGCAGGAGGGAGTTGCAGTAGTCTAGGCGGGAGAGTACCAGGGCCTGGACTCTCTCCCTCCTCCTCAGCTAAGAACCTCGGAGTCACCCTAGACCCCTGCCTCTCTTATTCCCAGCACATCTCCACTCTGGCACGCACTTGCTGATTCTTCCTGAGCAACATGCAAAGAATCCGACCCTTCCTCACCAACTACGCCACCCAGTTCCTGGTCCAGGCCCTGGTACTCTCCCGCCTAGACTACTGCAACTCCCTCCTGGCTGGCCTCCCTGCGTCCGCCACCCGTACCCTCCAGCTCATCCAGAACTCAGCTGCTCGCCTGGTGTTCTCTGTGCCTTCTCCCACGCAACTCCACTGATCCGCTCACTCCACTGGCTCCCGATCATCGCTCGCATCCAGTTCAAGACTCTTGTACTCGCCTACAGATGCCTTGACCAGACTGCACCCAGCTACCTCCAGACCCTCATCTCTCCCTACACCCCCACTCGACCTCTCTGCTCCTCCTGCCCTAGAAGACTGGCTCTACCTCCTCTACGCTCCCCTGCCTCCAGAGCCCGCTCCTTCTCCACCCTCACCCCGCAGTGGTGGAATGACCTTCCTACAGATGTCAGGACTGCCCAGTCCCTGACCACCTTCCAGCGCCTCCTCAAGACTCATCTCTTCAGACAGCACCTGTAGAATTCCTCTTTTCCCTCTAGACACTTTATCACTCTTCCTTAAATGCGCTTTACTTGCTCTTATCTGCTCCCTATTTTACTGCATTTAATCATGTACTTTAGAGTACTGTAATCTGTCACAAGTATTATTTAATCTGTAGTATTTTGTATTTAATTATATCCTGATGTAACTATCACTGACACTGTTATCTGCTCCGTTATTGAATCGTATTTTGTCATATACTTGTACTTGCTAGAACTGAAGTCATTGTATTTTATCTTGCTTTTAATTCTGTTAATACTTGTACTGTGATTCTTGAAATGTATTTTTGTTTCGACTGTAAGTAGCCCTGGATAAGGGCATCTACTAAGAAATTAATAATAATAACAATAATAAAGAAGAAAGAGGCAAAGTCATCAGAGGAGATAGAGGAGGAGGAGGGGGAGAGTTTAGGAGGGAGGAGAAGGTAGAGAATAGTTTACGTGGGTTGTTAGTGGAGGCTTGGATTATAGATTGGAAATAAGCACATTTAGCAGAGGATAGAGTCGCGGAGGAGAGGAGGGAGCGGTAGAGGTCTAGGGCAGCAGGGAGTTTGGTTTTCTTCCATTTCTTTTCAGCAGATTGCAATTTATGACAAATCAGTCACAATGTCACACAATTTGTGGATTTGGGCCGAAAAACAGCACGTTAGTTTTTCTTAGCCATTAGGGTCTAAATGGTCTAGAAAGTAAATCAATGTTTCCAGGCAGCGTTTTATCTACTATTTAGGTAGGGAGGAATTCTCGCTGACTTACTGTACTCCTCTGGGAATTGGGCAGTTCTGAAGAGTTAACATTAAGGTACTTGAGCTCTCTTTGATTTATGAACTATATAAGTTTCCAGCTGCAAGACATGTGACAAACAGACATAAAGACACACACACATTATAAACATTTTAAATCACATGTGATTTTTCATTCATTTTGTGTATTTTATAACATTTATTGGGTACATTAAGCTTTAAAAAACTGCTTTGAAAATGTCTTGCCCCTTCTGAAAACCATGAAAATGTATTATTTAAAAATTTAAAATAAAATAGATGAAGAAAAAAAATCAGTTTTATTACATGTAATGTTACATGTTGAGTTTGTGTACATTTACACAGGAAATCATTTTTAAATGATAAAGATAAGATGTCAATACATTTTAGTGTAACATTATTAGCAAACTGTTTATTCTTTTATTTTTAATTTTTTCTTTAAATTTAGTCGATGTTTTTTCTCCTGGTTTTCTCCCCAATTTGAAATGCCCAATTATTATTATTTTTTTAATCCCAGTTCACCGCTGCAGCCTCCTGGCGACTCGGGAAACAGAGGCTGAAACATGCGTCCTCCGAAACGTGTTCCTGCCAATCCATCATTTTTCACCACAGCGAAGCCACCAGAGCTATAGTGCCAGAGGACAACACAGATCTGAATGGCTCCACTGCAGACCCACAGGCGCCCTCAGCCACAGTGGTTGCTGGTGCGCGGTGAACTGTGGATTGCCCTGCCGACCCCAGCCCTCCCTACCCGAGCGGCACTCGGCCAATTGTGCGCCGCCCTGTTGGAACCCCCGGTCACGGTCGGCAGTGACATGGCCTGGGTTCGAACCTGCGATCTACAGGCTATAAGGTGCATCCTGCACTCCACACGGAGCACCTTTACTGGATGCGCCTCGGGAGCCCAGCAAACTGTTTATTGACAATAATTTTGTTATCATTTAAATTAAAATAGATATTAACCATAATTTAACCTGTCCTGTTCAGAGGTAAAAACAGGGTTCCACTTAAACATAAACAAAAAATACCACATTTTGTCAGTGTTGGGTTTATTTGGAATGTTTTAAAATGCAGGGTGTTTTTTTTTAAGGCAAACTGAATGAGAGAAGGACATAAGTCTTCAATTCGAGTTGTCATATGAGAAAGGCAAAGTGTCACTATCCCAAGTGCTGCTAGATAAGTGACCTTTTCTCCATTTGCATTAAAATAAGCAACTAGGATATATTAGTACAAGCAAGCTAACAATCACTTAGGTTATTGATTTGCTCATTACATTTTTGACAGGATATTTAGTGGTTTTAAAAATACGCTTTTGTTAGCCATTTATAGTAGAGAAGTAGTCTGTTTGATTTATAACATGCAACCTGGTCAATAGATACAAAACAAATGGCTGTGAGAAAAAATACAAACAAAAAGAAAATGTAGTCTTAGTTGATTGGGTTGCTCCACACACAAATGTTTGCTATAAAAGCATTTCTTGGTCTAGAAATGATGGTTTTCATCTTAGTCCCAACTGCTGTAACCAACTTTGGGTTGCTATGCTGCAACACAGGAGATGGCACTATAGTTTCTCACCTTTCCAGCTAACTTGGCACCTAACTAAGCTTGTTTGGAAATCATATTTAATTAATTGTAAATATGAAACCCTTTTCTGGTTCAGCTGTTAATAACACTGCTACATTGCGCATATTGGGCATCCAATAAACACATGCATCACAGCATTTATCCTAGAATCGCAGAATAAAACAATTTTGTTACAACCATTATATACATTTGTTGAAAAATGCTTTTTAATTTGTTGGGTACATTTACAAATTTTAAACCCACTTTATTATTCTTATATCAGGCAGCCACATATTATAATCTTGCATTTTTTTCAAGCAATAAAAATATTTGAACCACTTTCCTTTGTCTGCAGAATCTCTGTATCTGACTGTTGCAAAGAGGAAATGCTTCCCATGGAGACATCATCTATGCAGAACAGCGGTGATGTCATTACTCTGTGTCCTAGCAAGTATCCTTAGCAGTCATTGTTATTAAGGAAAACAACATCACTAATAGATAGTGACTTACTCCATAGAGGTCCATGTAAGGTCAGTTGAAATGTATTCTTTTCTGGTTCACTAAATTTCATCACCTAAAATTATGTAACTTGCAGTTGTAACTTACTGTATGTGTATGGTTACACAATTAGATATCACTGCCTATTTTAATGATGTAAACAGCAGTGGAACTACATACTAAATACTGTAACCCCCCCCTCCCCGAGTTGATTTATAGGCCCACTTAATAACACTGTTACATACAACAAAGCCACAGTGAAATGAAGTTCACAAAAAAATCAGGTTTTTAAATTTAGAGCGACAGTATTAAGAACTGTGTTTTTTTTTGTCTACCTTCTTTTTTATTTATTTATTTATTATTTTTTTATAGTCTTTATCTAGTCGACTAAAATACGCAAATTTAGTCAAGGCGCTGAATTTTAGGCATAGTTTTAGTCAACTAAAATGTTTTTATTACTTTTAGTCAACTTATAAACATATGACTTTGCAACCATGGAATATAAAACATGTGACTCCCTCATGGTATCCCTTGATACTGTTAGCTAGCAACAAGCCAAAATATTCCTGATTATTACAAAGATTGTCAAAAATGATACATACAATTCAGAAATATAGCTTTGCATAGTAGCCAATGCAAAAATGTTTGCCCATGAGTCGGTTTGAACAGTCTCCTATCCATCTTCAAGAACACGCTGCATTCCAAAAAACGTTCTCTTGTTGCGCTTGCCAATGGTAAGGTCTCCGTAGAGACTAAAGACGCTCTCTACAGAAGCCAGTGACGCTGGTAATGCCAGGATGTCAAGAGCAAATGGTGCTAAATAGGTTTGTAAACCAGAACTGGATTACAGAGCCAAAAATAACTTCCTTGCTGAACAGCCTGTGCATTCAAGTCCAGCCTCTGATCGCAGGAGCATGCAGCAGACGTCACTTAATTTAGTTTCTTTGACAAAAACCTGAATCTCTTTTCAGTTGGTTCCCTGTCGCTCTGATCGCTCAGTAAACTCTGGGTCTCATCAACTGCTGGGGTTGTTGTCACAGACGAAGATCTTGGAGCCTGCAAAATATAGCTTCTCACACTCACAGCTTGTATCAGATTTTATTCCAGTGATTTTTGTGAGCAGACGAAATTCAAACTATAGTAATATATCAATTTAGCAGCTTGCTTCCCCTGGCATCACGTGACAATACACATTAGTCCTTTGCATTTTCTGATTTACATATCAGTTCTATTTCACACTCATTAATGATAACTTTACAGCTACAGTTAAATAGTTATTCTGCAAATCATACAGCTAGACAAGCAACGAGAACTACTCATATAACATGTTATACTGTTTTTGTCATGTTTCTAAATTCATTCTAGTTTTAGTCAACATTTTATATATATATATATATATATATATATATATATATATATATATATGGATTTGTGTGCTGTTTTGTTCAGTGATGCAGTTCATATTTAATAAGCATGTAGTCGTTTGGGAACATCAATATGCATTAAATTGCCATTTTTGCTCACACAAATTAAGCCACATGGAGAACTGCATTACAGCTTAAAGCTATGATGCAAATCCGACATGTTTAAAACCAGAAAAAAAAAAATGTTTTATTATATTTATGTAATGACATATTGTCCCTTTTTAAGTTTGTTTTGAGCCGACCTAATTTCTTAATTAAACTTAAAAAGTGTTGATTGTAAAACAAGATCGCTTTTGTTGTTTTTTTCCCCCTGTAACTTGACTAAAACTCTCATTCCGTTTCACTGCTAACAATGCTTTTTTTGTAATATTTCTTTTTTAAAGGCAACTTTTTTGTTAAATCAAACTAAAACCAAAAAGCGAGTGAAGTTAAATTGCTTTAATCACCAATCTGAAATCCTAGTGACTCGTTGCAAAAATTATTTCACCTGTTATTCAAGTTTTCTCTTAATTGTGTTTTGTGAATCTCCGATTATTTGTGAATCAAACAGAGCGTGTCATTCAAGTTACAGGAAGAAAAAAAACACAACAAAAGCGATCTTGCTTTACAATCAACACTTCTACAAGAGTTTAATTAAGAAACGATGTCGGCTCAAAACAAACTTAAAGGGACATTACGTCATCAAAAATAAAAAATGAAAACGAAGAGCCCTACTTATAGTAGAGCTTTGTTACAAAATACACCACAGGACTGCACAGTATATATTATACACAGTATAAGTGAAGTTTGCTTGTGTGTTGCATAGACAACTGCACATTGCATTGTTTGGTCACTCAGGACATTTTTACAGTGTAAATAAGTATAAAAAATGAGTTTTAAACAACTTCCAGATTTGCCCCCACCCACTTCTGGTTTGACGAATACATACCCAAATTCATAAACTAATACAATACATGGGCACGAATTGTAGGTGAACATTCTTAGAGAGTATAAAAGGGTTAGGCATAGGATGATTGCTGTCATTACCAATAAGTCAATATGGGGAAAAAGTAAAGAGCTATCTAAAGACCTTAGGCAGAAAAGTATTTATTGTCATAAAGCTGAAGAAGGATACAAGAAGATTTCCAAGCATTTGAGTATCCCAATTTCAACGTATGTTTTTATAGAAAATATATTGGCCAATCATCTGAAACCCTCCGCTACAAAACTTGGTTTAAAGCGCAACTGGACATTCCAACAAGACAGCGATCCAAAGCACACATCAAAATCTACTTCAGAATGGTTAACGAATAAAATCAAGGTTGTGGAATGGCCTAGTCAAAGTCCCGATCTAAATCCGATTGAGAATCTTTGGTATGAGTTGAAGAAGCCTGTGCACAAGAGAAGTCCTTGGAATTTGAATGAACTGGAACAATTTTGCATTGAAGAATGGTCAAAATCACTAAAGAATCATGGCAAAAGCTCATTGATAAATATCCTAATTGTTTAAAAGAGGTTATTATTGATAAAGGTGTCTCAACTAGCTATTAATTTCATTTTCTGTGTCAGGGTATGAATACTTTTGAATTTACTTTTTTTTAGAGTTTTGCAACAACAGTGCTGAAATAAACAATTGTAGACATCTATTTCATTAGCTTTTTCCTCATCCACAAAAGCAAAACTCTTGCTACAAATTATTTTTCCTCTAATTATTTGTTTGAGAAATTTCTAGAAATGATACATTTCCATTGGGATATGTAAACCCCCCAACGCTACAATATGTTTTATATTGCAATTGTGCTATTATATTATTCTGTGTTTTGGAAGACTTCGATGTTATCGATATCGAAATACAATTTTCACAGTTGCCCACCCCTAGTATTTACTAACATGCTATGGGCTAGATTATCAAAGCTATTTACTCCAAATCATCATTAGCTTCTGTTTCATACAAGTTTAAATGTAGGGTTACCATGTGGCTCCAGATTAACCGGACGCTGTGAGACACAACGGGATTTCAAACTTGCCCCTAAATTGAAATAAATGAAGGTGTAAATGAACCATCCTTAGCTACAATTAATAATGGTGCTTAAATACCCGCATGCGCGTCAAATAATTGTATTATACCAAGAATGAATTGCAGCCAGTCGCTATTTTTTTCTGTTTGTTAAAATTCAATCGCCCATATTATTCTGCAAATACAATCGCATCATCATCTCGTTGCTCTATCGATAAATTAGCTATTCGTTCATTAAGATCTGATCAGAAGCAGCTGATCAGTGTGACTTGTTTGCTGCGCCCAAGCAATTCCAGCACAGCAGGATTAATCTCAGCAAAGGTGGAGCTCATTTATACGTGAATTACCTTCAATTTAGTGGGAATTTTGAAATTCCGGTCTGTCTCAAAGCGTCCGGTTAATCTGGAGCCATATGGTAACCCTATTAAATGCATCCTTCCGGAACAGAATGTTTCAGAATCCTTTATAAACACAACAAAAGTGGAACACAGAGGGTGTGCTACTGTGCTTTTGGGAGTGTGGACCAGCCTAAATAAGTATACATGTGTCCCCTTAAACACATTAACATATACTGTGTGCCTGTAGTTGATTTTTTATTTGTATTTATTGTTTTACCTTTAACTATGCTGCAAACGGTTTTTGAATGGCCTAGTCAAAGTCTCCCTCTGCATTGCATTGTAATCATTTGTCAACAAAAAATGCATTATCGTTCATTCCACTTTGTTGTTGTTATGGTTACTGTAAATAGTTCCATTGTTTTTAGTAGATCTTTGTAGAACCAACTAAACTCTTGTAGAAAAGTGCAGTAAAATGTGGACAGAACTGCACCATTAAGTGTGTATATATATTACAAAATACAGTCTACAGGTAACCAGGGACCAAGGCAGATAGGTAAGTTCCTGCTTCAAGTAATTTTAAACTAACTACATTTGGTAACATTGTAAGGTGGTGTTTGAATTAGCTGAGTTAGTGTGTGATTAGTACCAGGTGAGTGGTTAAATTGAATAGATGTTGATTTGCTATTTGATTGGTTTCCACACAGTTTAGTTGGTTCTTTTGCCACGCAGCTGTAACATTAATCAAGCAGCCTATTTCGGCGCCAGCAAGAAGCACCAGCAAACAGAAGAGCCTCAACAAAAGAGCCGGGAGTCTAGCTGTGGGAGTCTACAGGTAACCAGAGTCTGAGGCAAGATAGTTTAGTTGGTTCTTTTGCCACGCAGCTGTAACATTAATCAAGCAGCCTATTTCGGCGCCAGCAAGAAGCGCCAGCAAACAGAAGAGCCTCAACAAAAGAGCCGGGAGTCTAGCTGTGGGAGTCTACAGGTAACCAGAGTCTGAGGCAAGATAGTTTAGTTGGTTCTTTTGCCACGCAGCTGTAACATTAATCAAGCAGCCTATTTCGGCGCCAGCAAGAAGCGCCAGCAAACAGAAGAGCCTCAACAAAAGAGCCGGGAGTCTAGCTGTGGGAGTCCAGCAAGGGGAGGCCTGCGCTGAGACACTGTTCAAATAGATCCGAACCTAACAGCGTTCTGGAAAAAGCCATCTACTAGTCAGGTCTGTACCCTCCACCCCACTGCTCCTACTGCGCCTTTTGTCTTGCCTGTCCTGCTATGACTGTCTCTCACATCCCTGTTCTGTCCTCTCGTCCTCGTCCTCTGCCCTCTCTCCACTGCTGCTCCCCCAACCCCTCTAACCTCATCCCTCTGCCTCTTCCCCCCCTCCCGCACACTCTCTGGTGCACTCTGGATCTGTCACTCTTCTGCTGACAAAGCTGATTTCATCTCTGCCTTTGCCTCCCACCTCTCTCTCGATTTCCTTGCTCTCACTGAAACCTGGCTGTCCCCTGATAACACTGTAACTCCTGCTGCCCTGTCCTCTCTCTACGCCCTGTCCCATACCCCGCATCTCACTGGACGGGGAGGTGGGACTGGTCTTCTCCTCTCTCCCTCCTTACTCTTTTCTGTCCCCTCTGATCTCTCCTCACTCTCGGTTAATACCTTTGAATTTCATGCAGTCCAACTAACCTCTCCCTGTCAACTCCTGCTCATTGTACTGTACCGCCCCCCTGGGCCTCTCGCTCACTTTCTGGATGAACTCGACTATCTACTCTCCTCCCTCCCCTCTCTGTCTACCCCAACTGTCCTGTTAGGTGACTTCAACATCCATCTCTCCAACCCCAGCCACTCTGCTGGATTCCTCCCTCTCCTTCACTCCTTCGACTTCTGTCTCTCTCCATCCCCTCCTACCCACAAAGCTGGCCATCAACTGGACCTCACCTTCTCCAGGGCCTGCTGCCCCTCCACCCTCTCTGTCACCCCCCTGGACCTCTCTGATCACTATTTCATCTCTTTTTCTCTGTCTCTCCCCCCTCTCCCTGCTCCTCCTACCCACACTGTCACCTCTCACCGTAACCTCCGCTCTCTCTCCCCCTCTGTCCTTTCATCCACTGCTCTCTCTCACCTCCCTCCTATCGACTCCTTTTCACAACTCTCCGTAGACTCTGCTACCTCCACCCTCTTCTCCTCACTCATCGACTCCCTCTGTCCCCTCACCTCCCGACCTGCTCGCCCCTCCCCTCCCCATCCCTGGCTCTCCTCTGCGCTCCGCTCGGCAAGAATCACACTGCGATCTGCTGAAAAGAAATGGAAGAGAACCAAACTCCCTGCTGCCCTAGACCTTTACCGCACTCTCCTCTCCTCCTTCTTCTCTACTCTCTCCTCTGCTAAATGTACTTATTTCCAATCTATAATCCAAGCCTCCACTAACAACCCACGTAAACTATTCTCTACCTTCTCCTCCCTCCTAAACCCTCCCCCCTCCTCCTCCCTCCTCTATCTCCCCTGATGACTTTGCCTCCTTCTTCTCTTCTAAAATCTCAGATATCCGCAAACTCTTTAACACCTCTCCCTCCCCCGCACCCCCTCCTGCTCCAACCCCTACACCCACTGCATCCCCTACTAACTCACCCTCCTTCTCCACCTTCTTGCCCCTCTCAGACTCTGACCTCTCCTCCCTGCTCCAGGGTCACAAACCCACCACGTGTGCCCTGGACCCCCTCCCCACTCACCTCTTTCAAGCTGCTGCTCCTGCTCTACTTCCCTTCACCTCCTTCCTTCTCAACACCTCTCTACTTTCTGGTCTCTTTCCCTCTGCGTTCAAAAAAGCCTCTATCACTCCCCTCCTCAAAAAACCTACCCTCGACCCCACCTCCCTCCAGAGCTACCGTCCTGTCTCCCTCCTACCCTTCCTCTCCAAAACCCTCGAGCGGGCAGTACACTGCCAGCTCTCTGCTTTCCTGTCCAACCACTCTCTGCTCGACCCACTCCAATCTGGCTTCCGCTCTGCTCACTCCACTGAAACCACACTCCTGTCTGTCATTAACTCACTAAACTCTGCCCGAGCTGCCTCTCTCTCCTCTGTCCTAATTCTCCTCGATCTCTCTGCTGCCTTTGACACTGTTGATCACTCTATTCTACTATCCTCACTCACTGACTTGAGAATCCCTGGCACTGCTCTGGCCTGGTCCTCCTCCTACCTCTCCAACCGCACTTACCTGGCGTGGAGCAACCTCCACACCTCCCCCTCTCTCAACAGGAGTCCCCCAAGGGTCAGTCTTGGGTCCTCTCCTGTTCTCTCTCTACATCTGCTCCCTGGGCCCCCTCATTGCATCCTATGGTTTCTCATACCATTTCTATGCTGATGGTGCTCAGATTTTACTCTCCTTCCCCTTCTCTAACTCCACTATCCCCTTCCATATCTCTACTTGTCTGTCTGCTAACCTCTCTAAATCTGACATCCTTTTCTTTCCCTCCTCCTCCTCCTCCTCCTCCTCTGATCTCTCTATCTCCATTCCTCTGGAATCTACCACACTCTCTCCCTCTTCCTCCACTAAGAACCTCAGAGTCACCCTGGAGCCCTCCCTCTCTTATTCCCAGCACATCTCCACTCTGGCACGCACTTGCCGATTCTTCCTGAGCAACATCCGAAAAATCCGACCCTTCCTCACCAACTACGCCACTCAGCTCCTGGTCCAGGCCTTGGTACTCTCCCGCCTAGACTACTGCAACTCCCTCCTGGCTGGCCTCCCTGCGTCCGCCACCCGTCCGCTCCAGCTCATCCAGAACTCTGCTGCCCGCCTGGTGTTCTCTCTGCCTCACTTCTCCCACGCAACTCCACTACTCCGCTCACTCCACTGGCTCCCGATCACCGCTCGCATCCAGTTCAAGACGCTCCTACTAGCCTACAGATGCCTTGACCAGACTGCACCCAGCTACCTCCAGACCCTCATCTCTCCCTACACCCCCACTCAACCTCTCCGCTCCGCCTGCACTAGAAGACTGGCTCTACCTCCTCTATGCTCCCCTGCCTCCGGAGCCCGCTCCTTCTCCACCCTCGCTCTGCAGTGGTGGAATGACCTACCTACAGATGTCAGGACCGCCCAGTCCCTGACCACATTCCGGCGCCTCCTTAAGACTCACCTCTTCAGACAGCACCTGTAGAACTCCTCTGTTTTTCCCCTGGGACACTATCACCCTTCCTGAATTGCGCTTTATTTGCTCTTATCTGCCCCCTATTTTACTGCATTTAATCCTGTACTTCAGAGTACTGTAATCTGCCAAGTGTTTAATCTGTAGTATTTTGTAGTTAATCATATCTTGATGTAACTATCACTGTCACTGTTATCTGCTGTAGTATTTTGTCACACTTGTACTTGCTTGAACCAAAGTCATTGTATTTATCTTGCTCTTATTGTATTACTTGTACTGTAACACTTGAAATGTATTTGCTTACGATTGTAAGTCGCCTTGGATAAGGGCGTCTGCTAAGAAATAAATAATATATATACAGTGCCTTGCGAAAGTATTCGGCCCCCTTGAACTTTGCGACCTTTTGCCACATTTCAGGCTTCAAACATAAAGATATGAAACTGTAATTTTTTGTGAAGAATCAACAACAAGTGGGACACAATCATGAAGTGGAACGAAATTTATTGGATATTTCAAACTTTTTTAACAAATAAAAAACTGAAAAATTGGGCGTGCAAAATTATTCAGCCCCTTTACTTTCAGTGCAGCAAACTCTCTCCAGAAGTTCAGTGAGGATCTCTGAATGATCCAATGTTGACCTAAATGACTAATGATGATAAATAGAATCCACCTGTGTGTAATCAAGTCTCCGTATAAATGCACCTGCACTGTGATAGTCTCAGAGGTCCGTTTAAAGCGCAGAGAGCATCATGAAGAACAAGGAACACACCAGGCAGGTCCGAGATACTGTTGTGGAGAAGTTTAAAGCCGGATTTGGATACAAAAAGATTTCCCAAGCTTTAAACATCCCAAGGAGCACTGTGCAAGCGATAATATTGAAATGGAAGGAGTATCAGACCACTGCAAATCTACCAAGACCTGGCCGTCCCTCTAAACTTTCAGCTCATACAAGGAGAAGACTGATCAGAGATGCAGCCAAGAGGCCCATGATCACTCTGGATGAACTGCAGAGATCTACAGCTGAGGTGGGAGACTCTGTCCATAGGACAACAATCAGTCGTATACTGCACAAATCTGGCCTTTATGGAAGAGTGGCAAGAAGAAAGCCATTTCTTAAAGATATCCATAAAAAGTGTTGTTTACAGTTTGCCACAAGCCACCTGGGTGACACACCAAACATGTGGAAGAAGGTGCTCTGGTCAGATGAAACTAAAATCGAACTTTTTGGCAACAATGCAAAACGTTATGTTTGGCGTAAAAGCAACACAGCTCATCACCCTGAACACACCATCCCCACTGTCAAACATGGTGGTGGCAGCATCATGGTTTGGGCCTGCTTTTCTTCAGCAGGGACAGGGAAGATGGTTAAAATTGATGGGAAGATGGATGGAGCCAAATACAGGACCATTCTGGAAGAAAACCTGATGGAGTCTGCAAAAGACCTGAGACTGGGACGGAGATTTGTCTTCCAACAAGACAATGATCCAAAACATAAAGCAAAATCTACAATGGAATGGTTCACAAATAAACATATCCAGGTGTTAGAATGGCCAAGTCAAAGTCCAGACCTGAATCCAATCGAGAATCTGTGGAAAGAACTGAAAACTGCTGTTCACAAATGCTCTCCATCCAACCTCACTGAGCTCGAGCTGTTTTGCAAGGAGGAATGGGCAAAAATTTCAGTCTCTCGATGTGCAAAACTGATAGAGACATACCCCAAGCGACTTACAGCTGTAATCGCAGCAAAAGGTGGCGCTACAAAGTATTAACTTAAGGGGGCTGAATAATTTTGCACGCCCAATTTTTCAGTTTTTTATTTGTTAAAAAAGTTTGAAATATCCAATAAATTTCGATCCACTTCATGATTGTGTCCCACTTGTTGTTGATTCTTCACAAAAAATTACAGTTTCATATCTTTATGTTTGAAGCCTGAAATGTGGCAAAAGGTCGCAAAGTTCAAGGGGGCCGAATACTTTCGCAAGGCACTGTATATATATATATATATATATATATATATATATATATACATACACTTAAATATTCACATATTTATATTAAGATACAACAAACCCTATACATACCAATCATTGTTAGTCTTGTAGGCAAACACCACACATTAAAGTATTATTTAACCATTATTCCATTGATTGGCATTTTTCTTTTTCTAAGAACCTGAGTAACAAATGTATTTCAAACATTCAATAGGTATTTCACAGGGTTGGGAGCCAGGCTACCTGTAGTGACGTCACCTGACTTCTTGGAGAGCCGCCCACAGTTAGGACCAAGCCCTCGGCAGGACGAGATCTGCGTCATGGTGAAATCACCACCACAGTAAGGTGAGACCACGTCGTGGTGAGGCAACCTCCGAGGCTGGGCACACGGCACACTCAGGGACATAGTTAGTAATATATATAAGAAAGAAAGAAAACATTTGACACAACAGAGAAGGTTAGTAACTGGCCTCAGCTCAGTGGAAAAAAAAAAACCTTTCTAGGGGGAAACCTTTGGTGGCCCAGGCGGAAGGGTCATCCCCACACCGCAAATGCTTCCGATGGGGGAACAGTTACTCCCTGATCAAAAATGTGAGTTACAGGAGTTGTTGGAGAGGTTTTGGGATGTTTTTTTTCTAATGTTCCCGGTAGAACAAATATCATTAAACATGCTATTGTCTCTCTGCCAGATGTCAGGGTTTGAGAGGGACTATATCGGATCTTGGTGAGTTGCAGGGGTGATGTCAGCAAGGAGGTGAGGACGATGCTCGAGCTGGGAGTCATTCAGCCTTCCTGGAGCGAGTGGTGCAGTCCTATTGTGATGGTCCCCAAAAAGGACGGCTCCACTCGGTTCTGTGTGGATTTTCATAAGGTGAATGCTATCTCCAAGTTCGATGCATACCCTATGCCCCGAGTAGACAAGCTCCTTGATCGACTAGGGGACACGTGGTTGATCTTGATCTGATGAAAGGGTATTCACCAGATTACAGTAAAGAGTTCATACTCCTGACTGATGCCTCCTACATCGGTCTGGGGGCTATATTGTCCCAAGAGGTTGATGGAGTAGAACACCCTATCATTTACATGAGCAAAAAATGTCTCCTAAGGAAATAAACTGCTCTGTGATTGAGAAGGAGTGCTTAACTATTAAATGGGCTACACATGCCCTCCGATACCTATTGGGACGTTCCTTCTCTCTCATCACTGATCATGCCCCGTTGAGATGGTTACATACGATGCAACCCTTCCACTACAAGGTGAAACGTTGTGCGGGTAAGGACCAACAAAATAAGGATTTTTTTTCCCGGGGGGGGGGGGGCATTAGGGGACGCGGATTGGTCAAGTGTTCCTTCGGCTCCACTCTGAGGGGTGAGATATGTGATGGAGAGAGAAGGGATCTGAACTGTAAATCTCCCTCCCAGCCAGAGAAGGCGCTGTGTAAGGTTGGTTGTACACTTTCCCAGGATGAGGTCAGACTGACAGGGGGTAGAAACCGAAAGTCGGCCATCTTGGGAGGTCGCGTAGAAACAGGACTGCTAAACAAATCCATTGCAATCAGCTGTGGGGTCCATGGCGAATGGATAGACAGGGGCTCCAAGCTGATTGCTGGGAGGAGTTGGGCAATATTAAGGTGCTGCAGCTAAGTGAGTACGACACCTTACATTGACTAATAAACCGGAGCGCTGTGTTTTTGTTTTGTTTAGTTTTGCTTATTGTTGCAGAGTACGAGTAGCACGGAAGCTGCCGCCATGGAGCCAGCTGTTGATCACCGCGCTCAAACCTCACCACTTTACACTTGTACAGCACCAGAGTGAAAAGAGCACCTTGCCATGCATGACTGGACGTAAAGGTGCGGGAGTTATAATTTGTTTATTATTGTTTCTGGGACTTTTTTTGTGCTCCCTACCATTGCTGGTAGTGGAGCAGATTATTATTTGTTGATTGTTTTTTTGGGAGACTAAAAATACCCTGTGGAGTTTAATAATTGCACGTGCTGGCTGGTCATTGACTGTTTAACCCTCACGCACCACGTTACTGTAAACTCTCGGTTGTGATCTTCACATACATACAGTGCTTGTTAATTCATTTTTTTAAACAAAAAAGTGGGCTTGCATCTTTAAAAAATATTAACTAATACTTTTTATATTAACTAATACATTTTATTTCTTGAAACTTTTCATACAATGTAGTGTACCCAAGTAGTCTGTTGAAAATAAATAGTCACTTTCTCTAAAACTAAACATTGCTAAACAAAATACTTCAGACTGCCGTTGATCTTTTTTTTATTTCCTGCAAACCGTAGCTAAAACGAGAGGTTTATCTGTTTTGTAGTCTTTTTTTCTGATCTTTGTGATGCCCCGATTCTTGCCTGCCTGTGTGATTTGACTTTTTAACTCAGTTTTGTTTTTATTTTTAAAGGGGGAGTGCGCTGTAGGCTAATCAGAAACAACCAATTTAAACATCTTGTTCTTATTATTTTTAATATTTATATACTGTTCATTTTGAACATGGGAATAAAAACAATTATTTGGCAAGCTGATTCTGTATATTTACACCAGACATACACAGAGAAATAGGAACATCGTTTATTTCAGACCCCATCTGTTTCGCTACGCGGTCGGTGTGCCTGTATCATACAGTATTAATAAACAAAAAATAATGTTACGTTGATGTGAAAGGACCTTTAACTAAGTTTTGTACTCTAAAGTAACATTTAAACTTGCCAGCAGTCAAAAGCAATAGTCTTTATATTATTGGTTTTTGTGTACTATTTAAAAGCTCTTGTGCATGTTGATGTAGTTAAACCTACATTATTTGTTGGCCTTTCCATGACCTTTCGCAAATTCTTGTTTTTTTTCTGCAACTTGCCTGTGAAATGTACAAAAAATCACGATGCCAAAATCGTATCTTTAATCATGGTACTGCATCCGGGGTTTAGCTTCACAGACTGGAGTTAAGGTCGGAAGCATTTAAAAAAATAAAATAAAATAATAAGTCGTAAAAAATAAAATGGATAAAGTCAGGATCCACAAGAACACAAGACATAAGTGACCTAAGGAATTCAAATTAAATTACCCACAGAGAATGATTAAAATGACAAATACCCACTAACTTACTCTTGGTTGTGGAGCCCGACTGCACATTTGAGTTAGCAAAAATAAACCACACATGATAGAAATACAAAAAAAAAAAAAAAAAAAAAAAATTACTTTACAAATGTGCCAGCATCATCTATTATTATTATTTATTTCTTAGCAGACGCCCTTATCCAGGGCGACTTACAATTGTTACAAGATATCACATTATTTTTACATACAATTACATTATTTTTTTACACATACAATTACTCATTTATACAGCTGGGTTTTTACTAGAGCAATCTAGGTAAAGTCCCCCACCTGGGATTGGACCCACGACCCTCTGGTCAAGAGTCCAGAGCCCTAACTACTACTCCACACTGCTGCCCATCTACCATCCACCTTACAGCCATAAAATAAATTAATAAGAGCGCTTATTTTGTGATGACAGCAAAAATGAGGCAATTGTCAAAAGGTTTGGCATTGCACTTAGTCAGATTGCACGTTATACCTAACAGCTTTTACCAACAGTAAATAAAAGACAGGATATCTACAAAATCTACCCAAGCAAAAATTTGAGAACATTTAAGATTTATTCGATTTTTATTATTGTTTTGGGCTTTTTTCTTTTCTTTTTTATTTTTTGCTTGTGAATGCAAAAATGCATATTGTTGGGAAATTAAAGTCTTTTGTTTAGTTTCTTATGGCTGCACTTAAGACATTCAGGGGTAGGTTTACTAAAGTGGGTGAGATGTACTACACAGGCACAATGCTATCTACCACATTAATATGTTCCTGCATAAATGCACAAACTGAAGGTGGTGCAAATCAGGGTTCTCAAATATTCTAATGAGATGTACGAAATCTGCATACAATTGCGACACTTACAATTGCATCGATTTTTTAAAAACTTTTGAAACCATGTTTTAAACAGTTGCAATTGTTGCTGGCATTTCCCAGTCCGCCTTTTCTCGTGCATTGCCAGTTGTGCTCAGTACATTTTTTAGATGAACAGCCAACGTGTTGGGAGCAATAGACTGCACACATGTGCCGCTAACCCCTCCAGCTCATTCTGAACATCTGTATAGGAATAGGAAACACACCTATTCTATTAATGTGCAGGTGGTTTGTAATTGTGCACAATTTAGCACTGCACCCCTGACTAACTTAAATAAAAACAAACAGTATAGCTTATAGGCTATGCAACATTTGTTGCTGGTCCCTTGAAATTCGTATTAACGAGAATTGACTGTCCTCCTGTAAGTATCATAATTTGTCAGTGCGGTACCATGATCTATTTTGTGTTAATTGTCTAGGCTTCCAAGTTAATAATAATAATAATAATAATAATAATAATAATAATAATAATAACAATAACAACAACTCTCGCAGTGTATAATTCTAGAGATCTTGCTAAGAAGACGCAACAAATATTTAAATTAGTATATTGCAGCTGTCTTCATTAACATATTTTCTCTTAATACATATGACAAAATGTTTACTTTAAGTGTCGCAACGATAATGCAAAATGTGGTATGTTTGTGCTGTGACTGGCTTAGTAAACCTTAGTAAATCTTAGTAAACCTACCCCTCAGTTCAAATCCTACTGGCTATCTATTGCAAAAAATCTCTTTTAAAATTAACATTGCAAATGTTTCACAGCTAAAATTTCTTGCCAAAGGCAAGCTAGATTGGACTGTTTGATTTACTTAGAAGCCAGTGCCAGTACTGTAAAAACAGTGTCATAACACCAAATAATAAAGTGTAAAAAGGAACAGTTTACACGCAAGTGTACAACCCTGAGGCCCGAGTATTAACACACTCTCATGTGCAGCCAAGAGAAAAAAAAAAAAAAAAAAGTGTCTGGCATTGATTTTCTTTTGACACCTAATACAACCTGGAATGATCCATGACCTTATTTTCACACTCATTTCTTCTTTATCATGGGTAATAAATATCACATTGACATAACTAGCTTTTGTACATTTCATCAATGCAAGGTTTTGTATAACATAACATCTCCCAGAGCTGTAAAGTAACTGCCAATAGAAAAAAAACATACCATTTAAAGTGATAGCAACCTTTTTTCAAATTGCTATTTAAAGCATGCAAAAATGACAAAAGACTTCATTAGTATAACTCACATCAGAAGAATACTGGTAGCACAGAATGATTTGTCTAGAGTTAAAAGATTCATTTAATAATCCATGTACTTTCTTACTGAGATCCCCAGAGAGGATTAGCATGGTACCTGCTGCTGCTTTGAACTTGTTCCTTGCCATCTTTTTAATGATACCCTAGTGTCTGACTTCATTCTGCCCTACTGGCTCATTTTGAAAAACAATATTATCCTCCGCCCCCCCTCCTCCCCAATCAGAACTTTTTATCTGTACTATTAGATTACTGTTGCCAATTATATCAGTAATAATTAGTTACCAGATACGGCACTCATGGGTGTGGTTTGCATGCAAAAATAAAAATAAGTCTCACCTTTTTTGTCACGCAAACTGAGACACCGACAATGTAGTAATATTGCTCGATTCAGATATCTGCAACTGTCCAGATAAACTACAAACAACTCTGACAAGTAAAATGTTATTTGTTTAATACAGTTTTGTTTTGTTTTTTCTCTAATTATGTATGTGATCCTTTACGAACATTTTTGGGACTGCTTTCCTAAAACTTGTGTTTTTTTTTTTTTAAAGAAAACAATGAGAATTTTTTTTTTTTCTGTAGCCTTTGACTTGGGACACATAACTCCACGGTAGAGCTTTCATTGACGGGCGCTATCTCTTAAGTAGAACGTTGCATGAGGTTATGTCACAAATGGGATCTTCATTGCTAAAGTCTCGTGAACATATGGTACAGCTTTCTGACTTGTTTCCATACAAACTTTTAAGTGCTACATCACATTTTAATGACAATGGAGAGAGAATTTGAAATTTCTAATCTGCATGTAAACGACTCCATGATTTCCATTGACCCCACAAAATTTACAATGAGCCGGACCAAAGCTTATGATGGCATGCTGTCTATGTATGCAACGCATGTGTTCCATGCTTGGAATATTTTTTATTCCACAACATTTTTAAGAATATGATAGAAACATATGTTTATTCTACAACATTTTTAAGTATATGATAACCCAGTATGGAAGTAATCTGTTCGCCTCAGCAGTCTTCTTGTTTTGTTGGTCAAGGCATGCAACGCAGCGTGCACCTCACTTCCTGGTGGCCGTGCGCTGGAAAACATAAGCAAGGCATTCAACTGTAGAATTGAATCCTCCTTGGATCTCGTTATGTCCCATTCACATGTTTAAATAACAAACACACTGCTTATTACTGTAGTAATCGCTCTTACTAATCCACCAATCAGCTGTTTGCACCTTGTTACCTTGCCATTCACATAGATTTCAATAAAAAGGCAGCACTTTACTGTAGTTAAAAAGCTTGACAGATCGATCAATCAGCTGTTTGCATCTCATTACTGAGCGATTACCCCTGTACTGTACCTTGGCTATTTAAACCCTGTACGCAGTGTCAGGTTTATTTAAAGTTTGAAAAAACAGCACTGACTGCAACAACAAGCAAGCACGGCTGGAAAGAGAAAAGCGATGAGCATCAGCACGAAAATTCAGTGTAAATAAAATGCCTCTGTTGGATGTTGTGCTCTTGCTAAAGCATGTTTGGAACTCTGTCAGTCAGCAAACAATGCAATGTTGCTTCAAAAAGCTGGGGACAATATGGGAATGGACCTGGTTATGAACTGGGGAAGGGAATGGGAATACTCTGTAAATAATGTGTTTTTGTAAACGGTGTTGTTCTTGTTCAGATCTGTTAGCATTCTCTGTGTGTTTTGGTGCTTGTGTGACTACAGCTGAAAGACTGCCTGTGTGTGAGTGCGTCACTGAGGTGTGTGGGTGCAGGTCTGACAAGAGCAGTCAGAGATATGGAGTGTTGGACCAATGAGTGAGGAAGGGGGAGGGACTTGGGTGTGTGTGAGGAGATGACAGTTTGAAAGAGAGAAGCGGATCTGGCGGTGGGAGAATTGAGAAAGAGTTGAGAGGTTGAGTTTGTGAGTGAAAGGAGAGGAATGAGAGCCATTGTTCACTAAAAGCTAAAAAATAATAAATGCAGCAGTTTCCAACTGCTCTGAACCGCACCTAATGCCTGTCTCATTATATCCTTGAAACCTTGCAGCTCAGCACTATAATATGTAAATAAATCCAGTTCGTCTGCGGGGCGTATCAACTTCAGTCTCCGTCTCGATCTCTGGCCTGTCAGCGAATGGACGCATCTACACGACAGACGGCTACTCTGTCACAAGCAGTAATACCTAATAAAAGCTGAATCTCAAAACAACAATAAAATAGTACAGTAATTGTTACAGCTGTGTATAATGGTATTTAAAACAGGATTCATTTATCTGCCTTTTTACATATCAGCCCCTACTCTGGCCCCATCGCAGTCAGATATGTGACAGATTACTATACTTTTTATTACATTCATAGGTTTTAATACATCTTTTTTATTAGTGTAGTGAGTGTCTTAATAAATATTTTTAACCACATACATGCTTGTTTGTTTTGATTACTGTACTACTGAATGGGAGACATTTTGAATGTCAGGTTATTGTGTGTGAGTTTATACCGTCCATCGCTTACTGCGGGTGAATCACGTTAACACAAACGTGCCTGTTCTAAGCGGTGGCGACCGTACTTGCAGAAATGCAGGAAGAGTTGAAAAGGTATTTCAGAGAAGTGGTGTACAATTGTGAATGGATCTGTGGTATTTGGTTTATTGAATCGCTATTAGTAGCCTACATTATAAGATTTTATCTGCCATCTAAAAATTGTTGCATGCCTTGCTAAAAGTCACTGCACACAACTGGTTGGACTTGACGATAGTGTCCAGAGAAATCGTGAGCTGTCATCTCTACATTTTCTGGTTTCAGCCAGAGTTGTTGTTTGGTATAATGAAAATACAGGCTTAACACTAGAACAGCCAGATTTTCGAACTACCTAGAACTGCCACGTGGGTCATTTTGACCCATACATTTTAAAACTGCTTTGATATGAAAATGAAAGACAAACTACCAGATACAGCTCAAAAGTTTTATTCATGAACATCATATATATCATTTCAATAGCAGAAACACCATATTTATATGAAAGAATAAACATAAAAGGCATTATTTTCAACAGCTACAAAAAATGAAAAACTATATTAAAATAAGCATTTCAAAAGAAACTATAGTGTAAAAAGGTATATATATATATATATATATATATATATATATATATATATATATATATATATATATATATATATATATATAAAATTGTAAAAACGATTTTTTTAGTTTTGTAAATAACATAAAAAGTAAATATAACACAATTTCCCGTATCGAAAGTGAAAGTGCTTTGTGCGAAACACTGTTCAATGGAGTTTCTGTATCATTTTTTTCTAAGTGTTCGACCTGGCAGCTTATTCAGTTACTTAATTTTTCCTGTGCATTTACCACAAACTGCCTTTTCTCAACGGGCGCAGACCTCCACAGTTTTATTGTCATTGTACTTTGCTACCTGGCACCTTTTTCTCTTGCTTGTGCCAGTGGGTGCAGCACTGGGTGAAGGCTGAGGGGCATTTGCAAGCTGCTTTTCCCATTTCTGATCCAAATGTTTCAACCGAAGCTCCATGGCTAGCTGTAAAATGAATGTTTTACAAAACATTGTAAAAAAACAGCCACAGTCCATCTGCGAGAACCGACTTTGACAGAGTACTGGCGTGCCATTTGGTCCAATACGTCCACTCCGTACTTGGTGGCATTGTAGTATTCAACAGTCTCTGGCTTTGTTTTTTCCATCGGTCTCGATGGCCACTGAGCTGTGTAAGACCTGAGAATCAGCACATTTTTTTGTTTCTTGCACCTGTGCACACTCAGGGTGGCACAGCCATTCTGTCTGAGCAGTGCAGTGGAGTACAGCGGTACAGTCAAGGCTTGAGCAGATGGTGGTAGCTCGCGTCTCACCTTGTTCACTGTTCCTACAAGAGTTGTTTTTTTCTTTTTCAACTCCCTGGCCAAATGGAGTGAAGTGAACAGTCCTGCCTTTCCCTGTCTCCTGAATGTTGCTTCCAGAATGCAGCCGTTGTCATTGTCCGTGGTGCTGGTTGGCCAGAAGCTGGCAAAGCCACCCCTGGCACCACAGGTAATTGCCCGAAAGTGGTGCCTCTGCCACGTCCATGACCTCAACCTCTGTGCCTGGTGGACCCTGTTTGTTTAAGGCCTGCTGGCAATTCTGTTGCACCATCTTTGCTTTCACTCTCGGAACTGCTCTTTTCTAGAACCCAGAAATGGTCCCTGTCATTGTCACTCAGATACCCTGCATTAGACACATCTTCAGGCAGAGTGTGGAGCATTTCAAGCACCTGTTCTTTTCTCAATCTCTGTCTTTCAGCCATTTTACTTTCCTGCCTATTCTCTGTCACTGTACTTGTAACAATGAATTGCTATGCAAAGTAGCTTTGTGATGACATCAGAGATACTGTACTCTTGCAAGTTTTCATGCACTTGCAAGGATTGGAATACACATGTACATGCCCCTTTATTGCGAGATTGATTAATGCAAAGACTAGGTATGATTGTCGACAATATTAAAAAATAAACATATATTGTAATACATGGGTCAAATTGACCCGCATGGCGGTTCTAGGTAGAAGTACTTAATTTTTCAGGGTGCACTTGTAGGATACAACTTATTTGGAGCTCCAGTGGGTGAACTGGATTAAGAGAGACCGGAAGCAAAAGCAAGGGAGGTGCAGGGCTTGCTGCCCCGGACAAGAGAATGCAGCGGCCAACTAAAATGGTGGCAGAGGACCATCCAGAAGCCTACCTGGACGTGTTCGAGGCCATGGCTATCTCTGGCAAATGACCCCAGGCACAGTGTGCTAGCTATCTCCTGCCACAGTTAACTGGAGAGACACAGGCTGCAGCAAGAACCCTGACCCCAGCAGCTATGATGGACTACCCCACTCTCAAGACGGCCATCCTAAATCGGGTGGGGGCCACTCCGGAGGGCTTTCAGAAGAAGTTCCGGGAGCCAGTCTTTTCCGACACCGAACATCCCGGGGCAGTTACTCATCGACACCGGGACTATGCAATGGGCTGACTGAACCAGGATGTGACCACCAAAGACAGGATGGTGGAGATCATCGTAGTGGAGTGCTTTCTAGAATGCCTGGCTCTGGGACCTTGTCTGTGGGTTCTGTGCCAGGAACCAGAAACACTGGACCGGGCAGTCCAGTTAGCAGAGCGGTACAGGGCAGCTCTTTGACCAAGCGGCTGTGGTTAATGGTCGGGTGGTCAAGACCAGACGTGTCGCCACGTACCTGCATTTTGAAATTAATCGAGACTTACTGTACCAGGTTGATAAATTATCCCAGACCGGGGAATTGGATCGGCAGTTGCGTATTCCTGTGCCCTTTAGAGATGACTTGTTGCATTTGGCTCATGCTATTTCCCTGTCTGATCATTTGGGCAGGGATAATATTAAAGTTAGGCTTGTGACACGGTTCTATTGGCTATGGCTTGATAGGGATGTGCGGCGGTTTTGTGAATGCTGCAGGGAATGTCAACTTGCCAGACCTACAGCAGTGCCACGGGCTCCACTGGTGCACGTGCCACTGGTGGAAGCTCTGTTTGAGCAGATTGGGGTAGACATAGTAGGACTGCTTGAGAAGAGTGCAGCAGGATACACACACCTATTGGTCATTCTGGAATACGCTAACGCGTTATCCAGAGGTCAACCCACTCCGCTCCGTGTCTGCTCAGTCTGTCGCCAACAAGCTTGTTAAGGTTTTCTCCTGGGTAGGTATTCCCCCGGGAAGTGCTGACCGACCAAGGTACCAACCTTATGTCCCAGCTGGTCAGCGAAACGTGTAAGCTTTTAGGGATTAAGACCATCAGGACATCAGACCATTATCACCTGCAGACTGATGGACTGGGAGCGTTTTAATAAAACCCTAAAAAGCATGTTACGCAGATTTATTGAAAGTTACATGCGCAACTGGGACAAGCTGATTCTTTTTGCTATTAGAGAAGTACCCCAGGCTTCCACAGGGTTCTCGCCATTCGAGCTGCTGTGCGGATGGAGACCCCCGGGTGTGCTCAATCTCGATGTGGAAGGAACAGCAGGATAATTCGACCAATACGGTCCGGTATGTGCTGGACCTGCGCAAACGTCTTGTCGGTGGGGACATAACAATTTGCAGCAGGCTCAGCACAGACAGGAGACACAATAAAACAGGGGGGCCCGGTTGCGCACGTTTCAGCCGGGGGATAAAGTGCTTCTATTGTTATTGTGGCAAGGACCCTTTGAGGTTACACCGCGTTGGGATGGTGGACTATGAGATCTGCCAGCCGGGACAGCGGAGAGAAAAGCACATTTACCACATAAACCTCCTGAAGCCTTTTATTATTGTATATTTTTATTATTATTTATTAGTAGTGGAGTAGCGTGGGCGAAGCGAGGCAGAGAGAACACCAGGCGGGCAGCAGAGTTCTGGATGAGCTGGAGCGGACGGGTGGCGGACGCAGGGAGGCCAGCCAGGAGGGAGTTGCAGTAGTCTAGGCGGGAGAGTACCAGGGCCTGGACCAGGAGCTGGGTAGCATAGTTGGTGAGGAAGGGTCGGAATGGTGAGGAAGCCTTGGTTTCAACAGGAGACATTGCTAGCGATGCAAGCAGATGATACGCCCAGTCCTGTACATCAGCAGGAAGCTCCTTCCCCACGAGAAAAAATTATAGTACCATCGAGAAGAAGTGCCTGGCAGTAAAGTGGGCAGTCGAGGTACTACCTCCTGGGGCGACACTTCGCCTTCATTACAAATCTTGCCCTTTTAATCTTAGTGCTTCCCTTAATATTTCAACTATTCAGATTTCCTTCTCTCAATATCAAAGCTTAATTCTCAGCAGAAATCAAGCCCAACTTCCTACCTAGGGTGTATTAAGACATAGCTCCCCTGACATGGTATAAAATAAGATGAACTGATAATCTCATTTTAGAGATGAAGAGACCCAATTTGGTTTCAGCTACCTGACTTGCTTTGGAAGGAATGTTAAAAAAAGAACAGTGAAAGTAACACAGAAAAAGGGTATCTTGTGCAGAAAATAATTAATACTTTTTACATGTTACAATTAAAGCTGCAGTATTGCAGAGTAACTTCGATAATGGTGTGTTGGCTCTCTAAATATGGGTTTGTTTAGCTCTACAAACGACAGTGTTTAAAGAATATGAATAAAAACAATGGAAGGTGTATAGGGACACAGCGAGTAAAAGAATACCTATTACAATTGTACACTATATGAACAGCTTGCTGCTCGACAGGAGCAGGAATTTGTTGGCTAAGGATACTGTGGTGCTTGTGGATATTCCTCATCACTCAGTATGATTCACTAAGCAATCATAGTCTATATGAGGTGATTGCAAAAGGAACAGAAGATGGTTGCAGAAACTTGAATTCATGTTTTTGTGAAAGATCCAAATGCTGGATAATGAAAATATTATTTATGTAAATTACTGATTTTATTTTCTATCAGCAAAATCACAGACAGTTGAAAAAAAAAAGTAAACGTGCACTGTCATATAGTGTAAGCATTTAGAAATACACAGCAATACAAGTTTGAACAAAGGAGCCAATGTGAATCTCTTTATTTTGACAGATGTTACCATTCTGTATCTTTCAACTCAAATCTTTGTGATACAAACCTGAACTCTTTGTTCTCAATATGAACCCAAGGTTGAACTTCAACAAAATGCAAATGTTTGGTTTCATTGTGGTATCATGATTAGACTAAACCTGACTTTGTAATGACTCCTTTTTATTTGTTTATTTGAATACATAGTACATGTTTGGATCAAACAAAATCCCCTTAATGCTGCTTTTTAATAAGCAGCAGCCAGACATTCCACTTTATCAACCGTGATTCATGTACATTTCAGAATAGGCAAATGTCACTGATGCAAAGAAAGAAATCAATTGAAACAGTACAAATGTGTAAAATACAGTATTCATTTTGTCAGAAACAGCACGGGATGGCATGCACTTCTGTTCTATTACATTATGTGCAAACACATTTTGTATTTCCTAGGCCATATTTAAAGGCATGTATTTTAAAGGTTACTTTGATAATTAAATTAGGTATGAACACAAGTCATTATGATGTATTATTGTATTTAAGACATTTGCAAGAAATATTATACAAATTATACAAGTATACATTTTAGTGTGCCATTGTGCAATATTTAAGAATAGAATGATCTAGACAATTTACTACTGTAACTAACCAGAAATTATGGCTAACATATAACCATTTATTTATTTAGTTTTCTTTATCCAGATTTGATGTAAACACATTTTTATTTGAATTTGGACACAGTCGAATATCTTTTTAGTGAGTTCCATCTGACTGTGAAAGGTAGGGCCACAGGTGAGATCTCAATAAATTACACTCATAAGTGGCCATGAATTATAGATGACAGCCTGGTTAGACAAATTATTTTATCTCAAATTAGGTGCAAGCAATTAGGCAGCCAGAGGCCTTGGCTCCTGCAGTAAGTGCGCAGGCACAGGCAGCTGGCTAGCCTGGGTCACACGATGCTTCCTTTGAAGAAACTGATAATTAAGCTAAGTATCTCTTAATGTTTTGACTTCCCTCTGCCTTTAGGAAAGGTTAATATAGGAATATTTTAAAAGATAAGTACAGGTCTGTAAATGGTGAAGGAGTGAGCAAGCTTGTTTTCAAAACAGGGTTCAGTTAACCCTTTGTTAACCAAGTCCTACCCTTTCTATCCCATAACAATGCCTAATGACCTACAGTATGGGGATTTCATGATATTATTGTGTCTGTGATATCGTGGTTCAAGGAAGCCAATGGAAGTACAAACATACACTTGCATTACCTGTATAAATATGTAACTGTTAAGTTTTGTTCCATATAAATAGATTTCTAAACATATGCCATTCATCATGAGCAATGAATCTTAAACAATGCAGTCTGATGCTCTTCTTTATCTAAACAGTGCTTCAAGTGCATTTCAAGAATACAATTTGAAAGAATTAATAATACAAAATTTCTTTTATTATAAGTCTTTTAGACGTTTTGATGCAAAAATCAGTGGTCATCGCTCATTGTGTAAATAGAAAGCAAATCTCACATAAGGTACAACACTGTAAATAATACAAAGCAAACATAATAACTGAGAGGATTTGTACTTTTCATTTAATTATACATACACTGCAATATATATGTGTGTGTGTATTTAAAGAAAAGATTAATGCTGTAATTACAGTTGAGATAAATGAGTAATGATTTTTTTTTTTAACAAGCCTCTATGTTAGTGACCTGATTGCCTAGTTTAATCCACAAACCTAATTATCACCTTCTTATGGATTGGCTATAGAAGTAAATTAATCTATTCTGAAAGTGTCTAATTTTGTCACTTTTTTCTGATAATCATCTTTGGTGTCAATAATAAAAAAAAATAAGATGAACCATGTGCATTCATCTGCAAGCTCGTTTATTTAATAATAAAATATAAAGATGTCATATTTTCATGAAAACTAATCAAATTATATTGGTTTGTTATTGTTTGATATGGCTTCAGCTTGCCAGTAAGTACTACTTATTGGGTAACTGTCACTTGACTAGCAATAAAGATCCACTATATATATATATATACATATATATATATATATATATATATATATATATATATATATATATATATATTGTTGTAATATTTATTATTATTATTATTTTATTATTATTTATTTCTTAGCAGACGCCCTTATCCAGGGCGACTTACAATCGTAAGCAAAAACATTTCAAGCGTTACAATACAAGTAATACAATAAGAATATTTAATCATAATCAATTATATAATACAAAGGATACATCACAAGCCTCTCTGAATAGAGAAACGATTTGAAAAAATATGTAACCAAGTTTCAGAATTAAATTAACAGACAAAGAAGCACTTTTTTCCTTTAGTAAGGCTCCCTCACGGTCAGAAGCAAGGAAAGTGTTTGTCAATTTGAAATAAATTTGTCATCACATTTTCTTGCGTTCCCTTCTCGGCACTTTATTTGCAGTAATGTACAGTAACTCAGCAAGTACAGAAATCTACAGAAAGTATACCAAGTTAGTTTGAGATGTTTGTTTAAATGATTGCATTTTAAGCCAACATGTAGAGTAAAATAAAATATTAAGGAGTACTGGTAAAATTGAAACTGGGAAAGAAATGTTGCCGCTTGCTTTTAATATTACAAAACAGAAAATAACCATTTTTAAAGAGTGTGTGGTGAAACTGGAGTGCATGTGGCATAAATGCTAAAAGAATAACATTATATAGTAGTGCCGCTTCTCCAGTGCAGAATAAAAACAATGCACAGTGTTCTTCTCAAATTTTGGCCTTTGGTGCTTGCCAAATAGTTTCTGCTGGTACTCATGTAAGATCCTAATGGTAAAAGTTATGTGAATCCCTGATTATATACAGTATAATTACGTTATGAATATTTATAAAGGCTGATGTATTAACAGACTAAAATACATTATAAACCTCACTGATCATCTCAACCAATCAGACTCTGAGTACCAGCAGAACAGCAGCAAGCTTACCTTCTAAGTAATTGACAGCGCCTTCAAAGTCCACAGAGGAAAATGTGATTGAGAAATTACTTGCTAAACTAAGTTAAGTAAGCCAATACTGTGCCACTGCAGCTTTAACATTTGATATGATTGGAAGAATGCATAAAAAATGCTGCTAATCTAACAACTTGGGGGGTCACCTTATTTGTGTTTGTTACTGTTCTATTGTAGTATTTTCATGGGTTTATGCTGACTTTTAAAAACCCATTTATTTAGCCTTTTTCACATATAAAATTTAAATTTTCTTGAAAGCAAACATAGGTAACCCTTGTTATTTAAAAAAAAAAAAATCACTGGTTATGACTAAACCATTGAAGACACTGGCATTGAACTGTGTCCATTTAAAAATGTCACCACTGAAGAAGTTCAATGTATTTGTCAAGTACCAGTAGGTATTGGGATACAATACCTAGGAAACCTATTTCCATGAATTATTAAAATAAAAAGGATAGTGTATAATAGAAGATCCTAAACCCATTCCATTCTATTAATTATTAACAGAATTCAAATACCAGATGGTATAATTCTTAAAATATCTCAATCATTTTTCAAAATGGTATATACCAATACCTACATATATATGTATGGAAAGAATTTCTGAACATGTAATTTTCATTATGAATTTCATGATTTTGTAAATAATTTTAAGAGCTAATGACATATTGGTTCTATCACTTGTAACATAAAATGGATGAAAGCCATGTCGTACATCAACTAAATGAAATCCTTTCTATATATTATACACTGACTTACTATAAACTAAACCAAATGAAAAAAATGTATTGGCTTATTGGTGCTTAACTGAAGACCACTTATTAGTGTGACTGACTAGTTATTCTATGTTATTCTATATTCTAACATAACCCTGGTTCCCTGAAAGAGAAGACGACCAACAACCAATACTTTTGGGATATGCCTGCCACAGGTCAGGTCTTCACTGAGCATTTTATATCAAAGCTGCAGATAGGCCCCTCCGTGGAGTGATGTTTTCGGTCCCACCTGCCGAGGGATTAAATAGTCACTACGCAGAGATCTCATTCTCTTTTGCATCTAACCTGTGAATTCGAGTGATGCGACCTCGTAAGGTTTGTTGGTCATCTTCTCTTTCAGGGAACCAGGGTTACATTCGTAAGCTATCGTTCCCCTTCAATTTGAAGACGACCAACAACCAGTACTTTTGGGAAAGTATATCAAAGCCATTGGGAGGGAGTGTGAGCGGACAGCATATGAGGGACGCCTTGCTACCACCAACTAGTGTTGGTGGTGTGAGTGTACAACCTCAAGGACCCTTGTGCTTAATGAAGGCGTAGAGAGATCTACCACATTAAGACGGTAGAACCTGGTGAACGTATACGGAGTAGCCCAGCTAGCCGCAGTACAGATATCAGTCAATTATGCACCTCGAAAGAGGGTCCATGACGTAGCCACACCTCTGTTAGAGTGCGCGGCCACCCTCCCAGGTGGGGTTAGGTCAGCATTAGAATATGCAGTCGCAACTGTGTCCACAATCCAGTGGGACAGTCGCTATATTGAGAGGGCTTGACCCAGGGTCCTTTCACCATGACAGACAAAGAGCTGGTCAGACTGACACAGCGCTCTCATCCTATATACATAACCTCTCAATGCCCGCACTGGGCAGCGGGAATTCAGTCTCCTATCCTCCTTTGAATCAAAAGGAGGAGGATGGAAAGCCTCTAATTCCACCGATTGTTCAAGTGGAAAGCCGTAATCATCTTAGGCAGGAATGCAGGGTTCGTGCATAAAGATAACCTGTTCCCATTGTCCCAAATACGCATACAGGAAGTGTGCGCAGACCGTGAGTCTGTAGCTCACTGACCCTCTTAGTGGAGGTGATGGCCAATAAAAAGGCTGCCTCCATAGAGAGATATTTGAGTTCTATGGAATGTATAGACTCAAAACAGGGCCTTAGTGAGAGCCTGCAATACCACATCTAGACTCCACTCAGGGAGGACGTCCTTCCTAGGAGGACGTAGCCGCCGAGCACCCTCCCTGTAAAATAGTTGCTATAGGGCAATAGATGGGATCATGACCTCTGGTCATACACCACTTTTGAAAAGACCTCCACTTATAGGCATACAATGCTCTTGTGGAGGAGGCCCTAGCATTCTGCAGTGTACTAACGACCAAGTCTGAGAGCCCTAAGGCTGACAGATGATCCCATTCAGGGGCCAGACCCAAAGTTGGTGCCTTGCGCCTGAATGAAGAGATCCATGAGTAGCGGGATCCGATAACACGGACATAAACAAACAAGATAGCTGCTTCCGCATCCAGCGCTCAAAGAACATCACAGACATTTGCAGAGCTTTTTTTAGATGTTATAGTAATAAAATAACGACTTGGATCGCATTATTGAGGAGTTTGGTGATAAAACGAGCGATCAAGAGATGATTTATCGGTATGTACTATTATTAAGAGGCATTTGAAAAATATAGTGAACAAGGGGTGGGACGGGGCTGGAGATGCAGTACTGAGTGTCCTGTTGATATGCAGTGCCTTTTAAACCTGTTTTTACTGGGTTAATTGGCTTTTAGCATCATTGAGGGTGAGATCCAGTCTCGCCAGATGCTCTGTCACTATCGGCGTGTGCACCCTTGCTCCATCCTGCAACTGGGAATAGATCAACCAGTAGTCAAGGAAGTTCAACACCCTGATCCCTTGCAGCCGCAAGGGAGCAAGGATGGCATCCACGCACTTCGAAAAAGTGCAGGGGGCTAGGGAGAGACCGAAAGGCAGTAAGGAAAACTCGAAGACGCTCTCCTGAAAGGCGAAGAGGAGCTATTTTCTGTGCGCTGGACGTAAAGGGGCGTGTACATACGCGTCCTTCAAGTCTACTGTTGTAAACCAGTCGCCCAGCCGGACAGACTGGAGGAAGTGGCGATGTGTGACCATCTGGAACCTCCTCTCCCTCGAAAACCCATTGAGGTGTCTCAGGTCTAGGATGGGGCGAAGGCCGTCATCCTTTTTTGACACCCCTCTTCCTGAGAAGTGTGTTCTATGAGGCAGATGGCTTGTTTGAGAAGTAATGTTTCTGCTTCTTGCCTGAGGGCGAAGACCTGGAGAGAGTCGTTCACGGATGTAGTCGTGATCCCTCGATCCCTCCCGATCGGAATTGCAGTGCGTAACTGGTGTGTACGGTGGCGGGCACCCAAGAGTCTAAGGCGCAAATGCTTCAATATTGCAGCTGGTGTTGCGAGAAAGGGTGGTTCTGAGGCCGCAAGCCTTCAGACCCCTTGCTGGGGCTGAGGTGAAGCCTGTCTCGGAGGCTGCCGTAGGTGGCTCCGCTGGAACTCTTCCTGCATGGTGATGCGCTGGAGCCCCACGTGGAGGCCTGCAGGCGGTGACTCAGGTCACCACGCGGCGCAGTGGGAATTGGAATTGTCCGGATTACCATAGTAACTTCCGGGTGTCAGCGCTTTCCCTTTACTCATGTCGGGGCACGGGAAGGAAGCATTGCAGCCACCTGCCGAGACGCTTCCCATTCTTTGTGGGAGCGTTGTAATATGTCCTTCACCACTGGCCTGAAGGTAGGTGCCTCCAACAGAGCAGACTTGTACCCATCGGGGGCCCTCACCTGAGACAGCTATAGCTGTCTGCGTGCCACCACCAGGCCTGCCAGACTTCTGCCCAGGGCTTGACCCTGGAAACCGGATATCTGCAGCAGTGTACCCGAAACCAAGCGTAGCTTTGAAGCTAGCGGTTCCAGAATAGCTACAGATTGTAGCATGCCATCCACGTAGGCCGTCAAGAGACTCCCTGTGTATGCCTTTTTGAGGTGGGCTTCTGTGATTCTGCATTGGCCGTTGGGGCATACAGGATCCTTGGCCAGGCCTCCCACTGGAAGTATGACAGTATGGTGGAGTACACTGGCGGAAACTGTGCTAGCCCCAGAGCTTCTGCACCTTCCAAGGAGGCCAGAGGTGCCGCACTCTTGAAGACGCTTGGCGCCGAGGACTGAACCTCCTCCAGAAAATCCAGGAACACCGGAAAAGGCTGGGGGTTTGAAGCTTGCGCCGGTTTGAATACAGACCGGCGTTGTTCAGGCTGCCTCCCAGGGAACCTGGAGGAATTTGGAGACTCATTCCATGAGCGCCTGAACTAAGCTTGAGTCCTCAGCAACCCCAGAGCTGAGACCCGCCTCCTGAGTCGTGTCCTGGACCACTGGTCGACCGATAGATTCCCCATCCCAGGACACACATCACGTCCTGTCTTCTAAGGCAGGAGAGGCTTGCTGCCTGCCCAAGCACTGTACGCACAATATGTGCTTGTCCTTTGGGGGAAGGTTCTACCAGCAGGATGTGCAGGGGTGAAAGCCCAACATAGCTGCTAGGCACCGAGGCACTGCAGCTCTAGGGCACTAAGGCACTGTGCACAGAGCATGGGTATCGAGTACCGCGGCTCTGGGGCACTGGCATAGAGTGTAAAGCACCTAAGCCATCGAGGTGCCAAGGCGTGGGAGCCTTGGGTCATCGAGGCAATGGGGCACTGATGCAGGGGAGCTTCTTACTAGCGAGGGGGCCGAAGCACTGAGACATCAAGGCTGTAGGTCACCGAGGCGCCGAAGCATCGGGGCACTGAGGCTCTGAGGTACCAAGGCACCGAAGTACCGAGGGTGTCGAGGCCGAGACACTGGGATGCCAAAGCACCGAGGGCTTCAAGCACCAATGGTATTGAGCTGTGTCTGGGCTGTTTGCAGTCACACAACCAGGAACAGCGTGTAGCTTGCAACTGTGTGGAGCGTAGCCTATACATAGTTGCAGTCTGGTCTCCGTGCAGTCACACAAACGGTGCAGCGCGAAGCTTCCAGCGGAGTGGAGCAATCCTCAGGTGCCGTCTGGAACGTGTGTGGCATGGAGAAAAAAAAGACAGACAGGCAGTGCAAGAAAAAAGGAAAGAGGCTTATTTTTTAATTTTTTTTTTTTTAACCTACACACTGCTTTTTTGGGCGAGTGGTTAGAAAAAACGTGGAGTCTGCTCAACAGTAGGACAAGATAATACCAGGCCTAATAGAGGAAGCACATGACTGAGTTACTGACTTTTTATTTATTTATTTATTTATTTATTTATTAACTGTAAGGCAAAATACACACACACAGACACTCGACAGCAGAAGCCGGATCCTGCTGGAGGATACATCTCTTTTTTTTGAAGCTGCCAAGGTTAGTAGAAGCAGACTAGGCGATGTAGGCTGTTGAAATAATATTTTTTAGAAACGGCACACGGTTGCACGGCATATCACTCAGTCTTCAGCTGCCAAGTTTCTGATTCCGGGGAAGTGGCATGCCGGCTTCCAGCAATCCAATTGCAAGGGAACTCCAGAAAACTCATAGAGAAAGAGCTATTTTAAAGGAGTCAATCACACAACTGGAAAAGGATACTATATACCTACCTTACTTACCTGGTTGTGAGAAACAAAAGAGAATGAGATCGCAGTGTAGTGACTATTTAATCCCTCTGCGGGCGGGACCGAGGACGTCATTCCACAGAGGGGCCTATTGGCAGCTTTGATATAAAATGATCAGTGAATACCTGACCTGTGGCAGGCATATCCCAAATGTATTTGTTGTTGGTCATCTTCGAATTGAATGGGAACTTATAGTTTTCACATTAATAGTATGTTGCTCCTCTCCAGTGTTTTTTTTTCCTTCTTTTTTGTGAAAATTAAATTAAATTCAGACCAAATTGGCATTACACATCAGAAATAACCTAAAATGGTTTACTTTAAGTGTCAGTGAAATTTGTGTTGCGAATCAGGTAGGAGCATCTCTGTTCAATTTGCACCATCTCTGAAGTGAAAATTCACACAACACTCTCTTCATTTAAATGCATTTATTATCCAATAACTTGACGCTTATTTTACCACCCAGGGGCATCAAAATAAAAGAGACGCCTTTAACCTAAGTAAGGTATACAATTAACAGATTTAAAGCATTAGTGAACAGCCATTACCTTTGCTGCATTTTGTATTGCCATCTTCCAGCAATAGGCTATACTTTCTGCACAATTATATTTTAAATTACTTGGGGAATATATTTTTCAACTTTTAATTGGAAATGTTTGCCAGGAGAAAGCAAACATGCTTGTTTTCTTTTCCCACAATACACCACTGATTTCAATCAGAGCACCAGCATTGTTGAAGGAGGAGTATCAACTGGATACACTATGATATTCTGAAGATACATTCTCTTTCTTGTAAACACTGCAGTGTGTTCTATATCATGCTATTGTCTGTTGTCCTGGTTCACCAGATGTCCTCTGCTTTAGCGGCACTCAAAGGAGGTAAGTCTATGTTCACTGAGATTGTAACTTATCTAAAAGTACATGGAATCGTTTATATATTTATGCCAATTAAATGGAAAATATATACATTTTCTAATGACAAAAAAAAAACAAAAAAACATATTGGAGTGCATTTTGAGGAAACTACATAATTCTATACACCTTGGATGTCTATTTGAGATCACAGAATGGCCTCTTATAAAAGTTGTCTACTAGGAGTGTTTTGTACACCCAAACCATTTTATAACATAGTTACTTTATCTGTCTGTGCCAGTAGTAGAAGCAGTTACTTGAGTTTTAAATGGAAGATAAGAAATCGCAGACGATCTATATGGCAGTCTACCTGACCTACTTCAAGCAATGAAATGAGTCCTTCACTAGAGTAAAGCTTTTGCCATTTTGACATCATTTAATCTAGATGAGATTTCATTGACCCCCAGCCAAAGCTCTACAGCAGCCAGATTGATCCACTAAGAATAACCATCCCACATTTGCTGAAACATGTACAGGGGTTAAGGCTCTATGGTTGAGAATCATTACATGTTAATGATGCAGCACTGTGGTACACATCATTTTATTAACATCCTTCCTGTTAGTAAGGACCTCCTGCTGTTCAGATAATAACAGGTCTCTGCCTGGCTGCCAATTATGTTCATACCTGTTGATTTATTATAGAATTCACTCTCCTTGTAAAGTCGCTTGAAATCTATAAAGTAACATATTGCTGGCTGGTTACGACCTTGTCAGGATTTGTTTACAATCTGCAGGGATTTACTGGGCCCTGCTGCAAGACTGCGAAGTAGACTCCCCCCCTTAAAAACAAGAAAAGAAAAAAGCGCACACAGCGCTGTTGCAGCACAACTTAAAGAAAACCTTTTGAAAATAAATACATCAGCAGCAAAATCTCAAATCGGTCAAAAACATATTTTTATTTTTCAACAAAACATTCTAACATTATTTTAAGATGACTGGGAACAAGGCAGTGATCAATCAAGTAACAGTATATCCAAACATTTTTATAAATCAGTTATGTAACACGATTAATCAATCTGATTAATAATTCGATTTTAACATTAATAGCTTCAAATTAATCACAAAACGTATTAATCATAGGCATCAATTGGATTTTTAAATTAATGTTATCAAGTACAAAAGTTAATATGAAAATGTTTCTATAAAAAAAAACAACACATAACCTAGTCCACAGTACAAATCCACTCGTTACACTCATAAGTGAAAACCTCATTCTATGAACACACTTAACAAATTAATATTATTATTTGTTTATTTAGCAGACGCCTTTATCCAAGGCGACTTACAGAGACTAGGGTGTGTGAACTATGCATCAGCTGCAGAGTCACTTACAATTACATCTCACCCGAAAGACGGAGCACAAGGAGGTTAAGTGACTTGCTCAGGGTCACACAATGAGTCAGTGGCTGAGGTGGGATTTGAACCGGGGACCACCTGGTTACAAGCCCTTTTCTTTAACCACTGGACCACAATATCCCAAAAGCATGTATTTTTTTAAATACTGAATTTTGACCATCCATTAGTTAAAGCCGGCCATCATGCCCGACAGCGACTTGGGGATGCTGTTTGTGCATTGTGATGATTTTTTTTTTTTTAGACAGAAAGTTATATATACACAAATGTGTGTATATATATATATATATATATTGGTATACAGTACAGACCATTGTAAAATCGGCTACGTTTGTTATTTTTGCCAGTATTGCATGCACAGTTGTAATTTATCTACAGTCGGCGTTGCTTTTTCGGGACGCCTCGGGAGAAGGAAACATATCCTGAATAAGCGGCTGTACCAATTAATCGAGAGGCAGTTGAGACAACCATGGTCACACTTTTTTGATTCTTAATGAAAAGAAAAATAATGAAATCACATCACATTATGATTAAATGATAAATACATAATTTAAAATACGAGTCAATTTTTTTTTTTTTATTCCTAAACAAAATGAATCGCACCAGCGATGTTGACACGCCAACTTTCTTTGCAACAGCAGCCTGAGAAACCACAGGAGACTCCTCCTTCAAGAGTTCAGCGTGGTTTATGCAATTTACACAATACAGCGTAATCACGTACTCACTGCACTCTGCTATGCGACCTGTCTTGCTCTGAAAAACGATCTTCGTTCATCATTTGAAAATACTGTATCCCAATTAAACAAAGTGACGTCCCAATTAAACAACATAAATACCATTGGGAAAAACCATCTCCCAGAGTTGTATCCCATTTAAGCAGCAATCCCGATTATCAGTATCCTGATTAGATGGCGCCAACTGAAGCCTGTGGAATAATGCTACATTAACATATTGCATTACATACCGCTTTGTAGTTTTCCATACTTAACGAAAAACTGACGACAATTTTTAAAATGTGACATTTCGAATTCCAACATGCCTTAAATACTGCCATACAACTATTTATGGCTTCCGGTAGACTTTTGCAATATCATTCTGTAGTTTCTTTGATTACATTATGTCAAATAAAACATCTAAATTATGTTAATCTAGGTTTCTTTTTTTCAATCCAAAAAAGTAGATGATATACTTTTGGCCATAGCTTTTTGTACCTGCGGGGCTCCACCATGTTTCACCGTGTGGAACTGCTCCTCATCCGAGCAAGCAGAACACGTTCCAGTTTCGCCAAACCAGGTTGTCCAGTTCTGTTCGGTCTCACGAAATTACGCCTTTAGTATCATATCTCCCAGGAGAGCAATCACATGACCTTAACACTGACCTATTGCCGGAGTGCTCGTTCTGCGTCCCACCTCCAATTAGACAATCTGTCAGCTGTGATTTGCAATTTTTTTATTTAGATTGACAGTCCGTCAATACTACCTTGCTACATTTTTTTTTTTCTAATCCCAGTGGAGTAGATGGCACCTATACATTGTTTACGTCTAGTCATTAACTCAGATAAAAAATGGGTGCAGTTGCGTCCCTTGCACACCCCCTGACGCCGGCCCTGACAATCTGTTGATAATCTTGTATTTTAATGATAACTGGGAGTACTTTTGGCACACAAAAACTGTTTAGTCCAACTCTGGTACCTGCAGACCCAGCAGTAGCTGTGTAAGGTGACATTTTTTAGTGGTTTATCCACATAAAAAAAAACATAGTATTGTTAAAATACTAATAACACCGTGTAACAATTTTTTTTTTTTTTTTTTGGTTCCTGGGTAGTAAGTGTTATTTCCAAATTGCTTATGCCTCAAAAGTATAGAAAATGGCTATTATTCCCCACAAACTTTTGTGACCAGGACAGTGATATTTTGAAATTTACCTATTTTCCAGAACATTCCAGATAGATTCAGTGCTGAGTAAACTTGGAGTAACTTCTAGGACTTTCCAGTAATATAAATAGTAGTATAAATACAAGGGCCTTAAGCCCACCAGTTCAGTTTAGTTCCAGCTGCCTAAGTGGATACATATCTGCATTTTTCTGAGATGGCATCAAGAGGCTGCAATGGTGGCATTCCTGATGGGTCTCCAAGGCGGTTTTACCAAGTTTCCCTGCTATCTTTGCCTTTGGGACAGCAGGGACACCAAGGCGCACTACTACAGGCGGGAAGCCACTGGTGGACCCCCGGAAGGTGCTGATGCCACCACTGCACATCAAATTGGGCCTTATGAAACAATTTGTCAGAAAGCGGCTTGGAACAGCTTTGTCGCAGTGGTTCGGGGCTTCCTGGGCAATCACAAGGCCGAAAACTATGTGGAGCTGGTTGAGACTCTGGTGAAGAACTACGGCACAATGGGCTGTAGGATGTCCCTCAAAGTCCATATCCTTGATGCTCATCTTGATAAATTCAAGGAGAACATGGGAGCGTACTCGGAGGAGCAAGGCGAGCGCTTCCACCAGGATATACTGGACTTTGACCGCCGCTACCAAGGACAGTATAACGAGAACATGACGGGAGACTACATTTGGGGGCTGATTCGTGAAAGTGATTTACAGTATAATCGTAAATCTCGAAAAACTACTCACTAAATCTTTTGTAGTCATTTTTGTATTACTTTAGTATAAATACATGTTAATTTGGATTCATATGTTGTTTTTTTCTGACTTTATGTGAATGAAAAGACACAAATTCGCCCGTTTTCTCATTGGAAATAGGTAAATTTCAAAATATTACTGTCCTGGTCACAAAAGCAAAGTTTGTGGGGAATAATAGCCATTTTCTATACTTTTGAGGCATAAGCAATTAGGAAATAACACTTACTACCCAGGAACAAAAATTGTGTTACATAGTGTAATGTATTAAAATCTAAACAATTTAGATACTGAGGTACTGAAAGTTTACCTACTGTTGAACTTTTCTGGATGTTTTTCTCGCATGATATGAAATCTGTGTGCAATTGAAGCACCCTAAGAAAAGAAACACACACACAAAAACAGTAAATATAAAATAAAACAACATAATCAAACTGCTAACATTATACAGTAGAACCTAATTTATCCGCACTCCGTTCATCCGCAACTTCAATAATCCGCAGCTCCCTGATGAGTTTTATCTCTGAAATATAGTACATTATTGCCAATATGGACTTAATGCTGGGCAAAGATAATAATTGGTGATTCCAAATTGGGAGAAAATAATAAAAATAATTGGCAACAACTAAATTTATATATATATATATAAAAAATATATATATATATATGTGTATTGTTATTTATTTACATTGTAATCATAGCAACGATATACTTCTCACAATAAGAAAAAAGTATCCCGATATGCAGGTTTGGATATGATATGATATGATATGTATCACAATACATCTGAATACAAATCTGAAACGGTCCTTTGATAGGATAATCAAGAAGATTTGTATTACTTGTTTAGCCTAAATCTTTTTAAAGTATATCATGTGTTTTTTTATCCTGTGTATATAATGTTTGTTTCACTTGTTTCAATTATTATGTATGCACAGCACACTTTAGCAGCAGTTAGCTAACCAAGGTAACAGTTAGGTGGTATACTGTCCTTCATGACATGTTCACGTAACAGACCTTGCATTGACTAAACTGAATTAACAACTAACATAATCTGTGAATAGCTTGTCAACGTGGGAACAGCCTTGAGTCTCGACAGTATGTTTACGAGAACGTTAGCAGCCAAAATGTAACATTCCATTGTCTTATATGTATTAGTTACCCATGATTGGAAGCTGCAGTGTCAGTAACGACTATGAAACACATGAAAAAGAATAGTTTTATCAAAAGCCTACACATGCAGTATTTTCACTTAGACATGAAAATATTGACAACAAATCCCCTATCAATAAATCAAACCCTGGCAACAAGACTTCATAGTTTACTTATATGGATGTCATCTTTGTGTTACCAAGCAGGCTTTATTTTGAAAAAAGACAATGGTAATACCCAGGATTTATATTCTATATTGATTTATAATGCAAGTAAAGGGCTGTCATTACTAGGGATGTACTGAGTGCTCAGATCACACAACTATTTGTTACAATTATACACAAGTAAAACGCCTATAACTTGTTACTAAAGCATATGTTTTGATTTAAAATGCACTAAATCAGCTCCCAGTTGCAGTTATGAGTGTCCCCACGTGTTGCTACAACTGTTTAAATCAGTAACCTGTAATTGTTCTTTTCATTGTTAACATCCTGACAACTTTTTACACTTATAACTTTAAAGTCTGTTTCAAAGCTCTTTTCAAAATGGCTGCTCTAGTGCACTGATGGGGTAAGGATTATTGATCACTTTGTCAAACAAGTAACACAGCAATAACGATCCATGATTTAAATCCTGCAGTGATTTAGAGGACAGATCTCAAATCCCAGTGCACTAGAGCGGTAATTTTGAAAAGATATTTGTTATTTAAACAGTTGTAGCAACACGTGGGGACGTGTAACACTATATTTTTCAGAACCCTGCTTCTTACTCTTTAAGTCTATGGTTAGTCAGCAAATATACTGTATGCACGAAGAAGAGGGACTACAATAAAGAAATCCAAAATACACATTAGGTTTTCATGATATAAATGTATGAATTCAGTGAAATGTCATTTCAGTCCAAAATACAAGCAAAACTGATTTTTATAAACAATACCAAATTTTACATTAGTATGAAAAAGGTGTATGTAGCCCTGCCAGTATTGTTTATCATGACACAAGATGTTTCATGTTAGGTACCGTGAAAAACAATGTCAAATGTATGGAATTACATATATTTGAACAGCAGACAATTTTTATAAATTAAAAATGTATTTTGAGTATTTAAAAATAAAATGAAAATAAACCTCACTCTGAAATGTGTAATTTCATTACAGTACCAAATACATATTGCCCCTACAGTGCACTGACCTGTTACTGGTAGATAGACACTGTTAATACCTATACATCAAGCAGTATTAAAATATATGAATGTGTCATGCGTCATTTACTTTGGCTATGAGCAATCCAAAATATATTCAAATTTATTCAGTTGAAACTATTGTTAGATATTGTTTACACTGCTGTGCAAAGAATGCAAAGTCACCTTTAAATAAGAATATTCAAAACCAATTTCCAATACAAAACTTGGTTATGCTGTGTGTTCTGAAGGCGACCTAAACCTGATGCCTGCCTTCACGTCAATTAACGTTTGACCACAACAGGATGTAAGTTACTTACTAATAGGCCCCATGTTTATTTGTAGGTATTCAAATCTTTTTTTTTTTTCCAGAAAGATTTTCCATAATTGCTTAAACAGTGATAGGAATTGTAAAAAATTATATTAGAGAATTTCATGTTTCATTTTTCCAGCATCATTTAACAATTAACACAAAGCAGACCATAGCTACAAAAAAGCAGACATTTAAAATATCTGCAAAGCATGACTATTACCCTTTATTATATTTATAACCTCACATTTCCAAAGGAATTGTAACATTATAAATTACATTTTCCACTACTTTTAATGGACCAGCTACTACACACAGCAAGATCATATACAGTGCAATTTACATAATAATAATAATAATAATAATAGTAATAATATGTTAATACCAATGTATTAACATGTTACACATGGTTTAAAATAATAAAACAGCTTTTGCTTTCATTCTGCCCCGCACTCCATTATAATAATCTAAAATGTCTGTTTTAGTGCTGTGGTAAAGCGGCTAAGCATGCGCAATAACCAGACCAGCGACTTCTTTTTTCCAAAACAGTTTATTTTTATTCTTTTAAACAGAAATTGGAAAACAAACAAAAACCTAATACCTCACAGAGTTCCTAACTAAACAATAATAATTTTCCCTACCTAAAGTCAGGACAGGTAAGCTGTATACCTGACAAACAAAATGGAAGCATGTTTGTTATTTCATACAGATAATCGTAATTTTTCTTACCCAAGTTTCACAAATAAGACAAATGTATGTATGTTTGTTTGTTTACCCACTCCTCACTCTCCACACCTGGCTCTTTATACAGCTGGTTAATTAGTTAATGAGTTAACCACCAGTGAACAATCATACAATTGTTACCTTTAATTAGGGATCATTACATTGTTAATTTGATATATTATGCTAAAATGTGACCTCTAGTGTACAGATGATTGTAATTACAGTTTTAACATCCACTGACTGCAAAGATAGACCTTGACATTTCAAGGAATCCTTTGTCAAGGTTAACTGCCTGATAGGGATGGGCATTTACATATATTTTAATAATCAAATACATGTAATTTACCAAATGATTACATTACTACTATATTATAATTTACATCAACGTGGCACTGGCTAAAAAATAATGCTTACATAATACCAAAATTGAATTACGTAAAAAGAAAGCAAGGAAAAAAGTCCAGAGGTCTTCCCAGCTTGCAAGGGTTGCCTTTGCTGAGGGAGGTCGGTGTGGCTGGACTTCCAAGGCGAGTATGTACCTTCATTACCCTCGAGGGGGAGAAGAATGCTGGAAAGAAAAAAAAAAGAAATAAACATGCAAAGGGGGCCAGGGCTCTGAGGAGTCAGTCCGTGTGGCTGGGCTCCTTGGCTGGGAACAAGCTTTGCTCTCCAGAGGAGGGACTGTATCTGGTGAAAAAGGGATAGATATGGCAGGGGAAAAAGAAAACAAAATAGAGTTAGGATAGTTTTGGCTGGGGGTTCCCTCTGGCTCACGGAGGATGAGTCCAGCATTGCCGGGACTCTAAGGCTTGGGAAGTGGGCTTTTACTTGCCCCCCAAAAAAGAGGAGCAATGGCAGCGACCATGAAGGCATGGGTGGCAATGAGGAGGTTGCGCAAGGAAGAATGTACATAATTGACTAACAGATGGCTGAACTAAAGAATAGGAAGGGTGAAAATAAGATGAAGGAACCGGCGTCTGAACTGGCGAGCCTTCCATAATGTTGTGCCACAGCAGTGGAGAGATAGACAGAGTAACAGCAGAGAAGAAAGTAGATCTGGAAGCAGTAGCAGGATGAAGATTGGCATATTGCCGGCGGGGCAGGTACACTGGGAATGGTAGAAGTGATGGGTGCGTCCAGAGTGGCTGGGGGGGATCACTCGCCTGAGTGTTTCAGGCGAGTGATCCGATTTTGATTGCAGAAGAGCCGACGGAGGAAGAAGAAGCCGAGGGTGGCAGAAACATGGATAGGCCATTCCAATGCTGTGGGAGGGGGACCACATCTTAATGTCCTTGTGGACTTTGGCAGAGATGTTGAAGTGTGAGTTAAGGTTTCTTACAGTACAGTAGAGTGTGAATAAATGGGAGAAGAGAAGATCCAGCCCTGGGGGATGAACCGGATGACAAAGTTCAAGTAACTGAGGAGGGTCAAGTCCCGTTTAGAGATGGTGTGGCAGATGTGGCTGATTTGGAATGAGGAGGTGATGAATCTAGAGTATGTAGATTCATATCCTGGGCAGCTACCAGAATGAGTAGGAGCAGAAACGGACCATAGGCTGCAATTTTGTAGGAGGACTAGTACTGCGAGGGTGGAAGTTCCAGTAGCTGGTTTCTGCGCTGTGCTGGAGGGGGAGGGGGAAGACAATAGCACCGACAGACTGGCAATGAAGAAACAGAGAATTGTGATCACTTCCGACTGGGATTTGAATGCCAGATATACAATTTTTGCAGAGATTGTTGGTTTGCCAGTCTTTGACAGAAAGTCGGTTTGTATTGCAGAGGAAAGCAGCTCGGAAACTAAACTGTCAGTAATCATTTTATTCAGTTATATCATACCAACTACATGCAATCCACAAATGTGTGTTGTAGTTGTGGCTTTCTATAAGCTTGACATTAGTTCTTATCTGTTATTACAGATATGTGTAAATATATTATTTTAACATAATTTCATAATTAGAAAAATAACTGACTAAGAAACCTCTATCTAACTCCCATTTTCAGAAACAATCAAAACTACAGTAAGTTTCAGCAGCCCTTTTAAGGAATACTGTGACACCCCAATGATAGGCCACTCACTGCCATCTGCAGATGATTAATTCACCGTAAATTGTTAAATTGGCCATAAAAACACATTTTATGGTTGTTAAAAAGTGCAAAATAAATAACTGAAATCACTTTGTTTTAAATGATATCTAATCATTATACAGTCTGTGGTCAAATTACAGTAATTAGATGTGGAAATATAAAAACAAGATTGCTTGTTGAATACACTTTAAACTTCTGTTGTTCTCCCAAAAATGTCAAACAAAATAGCGACTTGGGAATTCCAAACCAACTATAACATAACAACCATAACAACTCTAGAAGTACATGTTTACATGTGTCAGGGTAAACCCACAGTGAAATCCATCAGTAAAAGGAACCAACAAGTTCTGGCCGCAATGCTCTTTCAGATTTTACTCTAATTATCAGAGAACAGATATCTCTTCACAGTGAGATTAATCACACAACTAAGAGCTCCGGGTCATTATAAACTACAGCAGACTCAGGATACTTGCATGATTAGCTTTAAGTGGTATACTTACTTCAGAGCAATGATAATTCACATCATTACCTTAATGGCAGATTATTTTACCAGTTAACACTGCGGATAAGAGAGGATGAGATTCTGTGAATTATGCCTATTAAAAAAAGAACAATAGTTTGAGATCCCCAACTGAGATTTGCTGATAAAAGCTTATTTTAAATGGCAAGACCTGTTGATTTTGTTGTTCTTATAACAGTAACATCACTAGCAGGGACATTGGTTACAAAGTTTTTCAAAGAATAAATACATTAATCTTGGTAGAACTTTCCTGTGGGTTATGTAAGAAATAACCCACGGCAGGGTGTGTGGTAGGAATTGCATTACTGCACACCCTGGGGTGGGTTATTTTGCTTATAAAATGTGAAACATTCTTGAAAATAATTACATAAAAGTAACTTCTTTAAGGATAAAAAATTGGAATGTATTATGTATATATTGTGAAAGAATCGCACCTCTCACTTTCGTTGCCCCTTTAAAAGCACTGACCCAACACACGCAAATGGATTTTTGAAAGCGCGGTTGCGCTATTTTTAATAAACACAAAAACAAAAATAAACAAAACAAACACCTAGCACTCTTTGAGCACTAACTAAACAAAACAGGACAGCTAAGCTGTTTACCTGTGACAAAAACAAACAAACAAAACAGCACACACACAAAAAGGCTTCACTCTACCTTTTCCTTTTTTCAAATTAAGGCTGTACCCACACACCAGCACAGTCGGGCTTCTACCCTCTTCAGCAGCTGCCTTGAGCAGACTGAGTGCTCTCCTTTTAAACCCTGCACCTGGCTCTAATTTTCAATAATAGCCAGGTGCAGGTAATGATTAAACAATAAAACAATTAAACAATTAAACAAAACAAAACCAAAATGTCCCTTACGCACATGTTTTCCTATAGGGAGGAATTAACCCCCTCCCTGCTGTCTCACACATCCCCCCCATGTCTTTTCAAGACATCGGCCATACAACGGCCACCTCCCTCCACCCTTAAAAGACCACCCACCCTCAAGTCCACAAATGTCAATTTTCGCTCTCTTCCACGGGCGGGCTTGAGGGTGGGTTGGTCCCTCCGGCGTTTCCAGGGAGGGACCCAGGACTGGCGAGGAGGGACCCAGACGGCTTGTCCAGGGCGATCATAGCGCAGACCGGTAACCGGGAGCCAGGACTGACAGGCAAAGGCATGCGCCTGTGGACCTGCGCAGCGACCTCTGGAATTCCAGGTGGAGCGCAGCACGATTCAAGGGGAGTGGAGCAATCAGCAGGGGGAACGCTAGTGACCTCTGCCCCTTGCGTAGCAACGTTTGCCTCTTGCGCAGCAATGTCTGGGATTCCAGGGGGAGTGGAGTAAGGGACCAGGTAAGCGACTGTGCCTGGCAGTGCTGCGACCTGGGAGCAAGGGCCAAAGAGCTCTATTTTTGTCTCATCTGACCATAGCACCCGGTTCCAATCGAAGTGCCAATGCCGTTTAGCAAACTCCAGGTGCTTACGTTTGTTGGTTGCTTTCAATAAAGGCTTTTATTTTCTGGCAACCGTTCCAAATAGCCTATTGGCATGGAGGTGGCTAATTGTAGATTTGGAGACTTGGTAACCCCAAGATGCAACCAAGTTCTGTAATTCTCCAACTGTGGCCCTTGGATTTCCCTTTGCCTCCTGAACCATCTGCCTCACTGTGTGTGGGGGAAAGATACACTTGTGTCCTCTACCAGGCATGTTTACCACTGTTCCAGTGGTTTTGAACTTCTTAGTTATTGCCCTAATAGTGGTAAGTGGTATATTTAGTTTTTTAGCTATTGTTTTGTACCCATTGCCTGATTTATGAAGGTCAACAACCATTTGTCTCTTTTCATTTGTGAGTTATTTGCCTTTCCCCATGGTGATGAATGACAAATGGATTTCATATGCGTGTTACCTCATTTTTATACCCCAGTGAAACAGGAAGCCATGGAAGGCCACAATACAGTTCCTTAAGACTGAGATGAACTTAAAGAAGTAGAATTTTAATGCAGATTTAATTTTGTTTGAGTTTATTTATAAGAATCTTTAGGGGTGCCAATAATTCTGACACCTATCTTTTTGAGAAAATGTTTTATTACTTGTTAATAAAAAACTTTTTCTCTGAGCAATTGTATTAGAATATACAATTATATATATTATATATATATATATATATATATATATATAATTAGGGCTGTCAATTAATCGGTTACTTCTGCGATTAACACATTCATTTCTTTGGAGATTAATTTTTTTAACGCACGTTAATCACACTCCTCTGTCTTAGCATACCATCATTCGTTTGCATACAAAGTTGTAGTCCATGAGCCAAAACTCAGAAAGCCCTTAGTTTATGAGTTGGCTGCACCCCCAATCAGACGAAGGTTTTTTGGTATAATTTTGTCTAGATTCCATTTCTGCCGTTGCTAAGCTGAATAATTGTTGCCAGATAATTAAACCAACCTTCTCGCATTAACTCGTTGCGCTGCTTAAATATAAATATATTACAGAAAGCTATATTTCAATATTTGTATTATTTCTTGAGGTTTACTTTTTTAAAACGTATTTTTGTATTAATACAGTAGTCCATCGTGAATCTGACTGCGGTGGAACCAGAGTAAGGGCGAATATGTAAAAAGTCAGAGAAAATAATCCTGTTTTAAATATACCATTATACACAGCTGTAACAATTGCTATATTCACACAATTATTGTTTTGAGATTCAGCTTGTTTAGAAAGATACAGGGTATTAATGCTTGTGACAGAGTCGCCGTCTGCCGTGTGTGTGCATGCATTCGCTGCTGAGTGACAGGCAGGAATGCGAGACGGAGGATGATGTTGATACGCCCCGTGAACAACTCACGTGACACTACCAGCAATGGTAGCGCATGGAGTACGTACAACAGTGTACGAAAACTTTGGTGGTATCTACAATTTCTGAACTAATCTTCTCTGTTCAATAATAAACAAACTCTGGCTACTCACCTAGTTGTCGGCGGTTCTGACTTGCTTTCTCACTCTTCGGTATCCAACCCTGGTTCTCTCTCACTCTCTCTGATACACACACGTTGTTGAAGTTCAGCTTTAGCCCAGTTGGCTTTGGTTTTGCAGCAGCCCTGAGGTCAATAAATGGAACCTTTTTATACCTGATGCCCCACTGGAACACACCTACCTGCTGATTAGATTCCACACCAGGTAATCACACACAGCAGGCAGGCATCTAGTTTGTTTGTGCACTGCACCAATTTCTTCCTGACTTCTCCTGGTAATGAGGGACGGGGAAGTATGCAGAAAAAAAAACTCCTGCAATAAGTGTCTCTTTCTGTCACAGCTGATGTGAGGTAGTGATATGCAATGTAACAAGAGTCATACCAAACATAGCATCGCCTGCTTATACAGAACATTTTTCTCATTAGTGAAATCTGACTCTTATTGCAGGTACTTAAAAAAAAAAAGTATATATTTATATATTAGTGAATAAAAAAAAAAACTTACACACCAAAGTATACTAAAATAGGGCTGTCACTCAATTAAAATTTTTGATAGGTTAATTTATGGGCATTAGTTGATTAACCTGTAGATTAAAAATCGGTAGATTCATCCATGCACATTTTTAATAAAGGTAACGATCTTATAGTGGCTGTCCTGCATAGTAATACTAAAAAATCAATAGAATATATAAATAAAAATAAGCCCAATGGAAATGTGATCTTTTTAAAAGCATTTGTATTATTGTTTTTATCTTGGTAAATGTCTCTCTTTGTATTTGTACAATGCTATTGAGATGTACCTGTGCTGGCCCTGTGGGCACAAAGTGAATAAACTAAACTACACTAAACTTCTGTTACATTATATATTCAAAGAACAAAACAAAACCAATAATAATAATAATAATGATAATAATTAAAAAAAACAGCTTACATATGTTACAGAATCTATCAAATGCAGATTCCAATACATTGTTTATTAAATCTACTGTTCAGGGGTCGGTGCCACAAATGGGATATATATATACAGTATATATATATATATATATATATATATATATATATATATATATATATATATATATATATATATTTAGTTTTGTTTTGTTTTTACAGGGTACCAGTATTTATGACTCCAACTCTATGAAAGCCAGTGTAGTTAATTCATAAATATTGGTGCCCTTTGCCTTAACTTAGTTAATTCACCAGATTTTTAACTGCCACTTGGTAAGACGAATGAGTGTTCAACACACTCACAACAGGTATTATTGCCGTGTAAGTATTTTGCCGAGTAAGTAACTTTTTTATTTGCCATAAAAGTTAAATTGAACATTGCCATTTCTTGTAACATTTTCGAGATGAAATGGCATTTTGGAATTCTGATTTCCCACATTGGAGTGATGAACAGATGTCAAGGAAGGTGCTTCTGAATGAGAGACCATGGATGGAAGAGCCGTCTGTGTAGGAAAAGATCCTACTCCAGGCTTTGCGGTTTTCAAGAGAAGCTGACCAATAATTTCAGAGGCTGTTTTCACACTGATGAACGGTAACTGACATCATTTCTTTGGACGGTAAACCTGCATTAGACAACATTGCATTGGACAGGAGTGCTGCGTATTGAGTGGTTAGTATAACGTACTGAAAGTCCAACTTTCACACGAGACATCATGTTTCTGAGGTAATTAACACCAATAGGTTCATGGGAATACCAAATTGATCTATATTTTGGATATTTTAAGTGGGTAAAGGTAGAATAATTTGGCATCTGGGGGGCACTTTTCTAAATATTTTTTAAACTTTTGACAGGGCTCAAAGGATCACCAGGCTGGGCAAACATGTAATCACTTGGCTTCCACGGTTGTTTTTTTGTTTGCACATTAACAACAGGGTCACAAACTTCAGGCTATTTTCATCTGTATTGATGACAAACGACTTCCATGTCAGGTTGCGCAGTCCTTCCTGTCTGCAGTGAGCAAAATAGAATTGTATATGGAACCAATTGTTTAACAGCTCAATGGCTGTGTTGGCAGAGAGAGCAGGAAAGAATTTAATTTGGTTTAAATCTGTTTCTTCCGGGAAGTCCCAGGGGGTGGCGCACAACTGGCCGAGCGCTGCCCGGGTGGTGAGGTCTCAGGTCGGCACGGTTATTATTATTATTTTATTATTATTATTATTTATTTCTTAGCAGACGCCCTTATCCAGGGCGACTTACAATTGTTACAAGATACCACATTATTTTTACATACAATTACATTATTTTTTACACATTATTTTTACATACAATTACCCATTTATACAGTTGGGTTTTTACTGGAGCAATCTAGGTAAAGTACCTTGCTCAAGGGTACAGCAGCAGTGTCCCCAACCAGGGATTGAACCCACGACCCTCCGGTCAAGAGTCCAGAGCCCTAACCACTACTCCACACTGCTGCCCGCGGTTATCTGCGGTTCACCGCGCACCAGCGACTCCTGTGGCCAACAGGGCACCTGCAGTAGAAGCCACTCTTATCTATGTGTTGTCCTCCGGCACAATGGGTCTGGTGGTTTCGCTGTAGATCTGCAGTGTGAAAAAAGACGGCTTGGCGGGACATGTTTTGAAGGATGCGTGTGTCTGCCGCCGTTTCCCAAGTCGGCATGGGAGTTGCAGCGGTGAGCCGGGATAAAAATAATAATTGGGCATTCCAATTTGGGGAGACAATTGGTGTAAAAATCATTGGCGACGACTAAATTTATAGAAAAAAAAAGAAAAAATCTGTTTCTGATATCAGAGGGTGATGGAGGCTGTATCTTTGCCAGATTTTCTGTAATTCTTAGCGACAGAGATGAAAACATTGTTGAACAATTTAAGCTCAGTTTCAGATATTAGGTTGACATTTTAACCCACAGAAACACTATTCAGATATCGATTTACGCTAGCACTCAGACCCAAAAAACTAGAGATGCTGTATTCATTTACTTTAGCGTTTCTAACTGTGGCATAAAAATGCCTTAAGACTTTATTCAGTTGAACACTGCACATTTGTAAACATTGATTGCTCGTGAAGTTGTTTTTCAGTTTTTTCCCTCAGTTTCATCTAGTTGGTTGTTAAAAATATCAAGCTATCTACTTACAGTGTTTTTACTGAGGAGGTTGAGAGACATTTTGTTCTGCTTCACTCTCATTAAGCCAGTTTTCAAATGATAATCCTACCATAAGGTCAAAATTGATTATTATAATTAAGGTGTAGTGATATTAATAGATCAGTTAAGTGTTGGTCCATGATGTCACAGCCGTGAAGTAAGTCAATTCTTACTGCACAGTCATGTAATCTTGTTCAGCCAATCAGCGCTGTATCCAAGCCATTTTATAAAGGGCTATATTCTCAAAGCTACTTACTGCAAATTATAACAGCACTTTTTTATTCTGATTCTGAATACAATTTAAAACAAATAACAACTTAGAATTATTTCTAAACCCCTAAACACCTTAGTTGTTTATTTATAGTTTGATAACTTTGGTATTTTTCTTTTCTTTTCTCAAAAAATTGCACTAATGATAAAAATAAAACAGCTTTGAGAATATAGCCCATAACATTATGAACACAGCCTGTTAAACTTGCCTTGGCTTAATACTAACGAATTGCTATACAAACCTTACTCCATTTTAGCTAGAGTTTATCCTTCTGAGAATAGCAAGGACAAGTAATATGGTACAATGCCTTTGCCTCACAGTAAAGTTCATTCGCATGCTACTTTCCTTAATGTGACCTACACAAAATACAATCCGATAGTGCCCACTCTCTAAAGAATAATTTCTTGTTCTCTTTCAAGATGAATCACCCAGGCAATCTATTCATGTCTATAACTTGTCTACACAAACTGACACAGCAGGTCTGTACAGAGTGGTGGATGGTCTAAGCGAAACCTGACCTTAAATCATGCCTGTAGGTCAGCGTATTGACCTGTTTAACTAAATGCATTGCTGCTGACATATTAACCTTCAGTCCAAGTGCAAACAAGTCTTGATCTTGGTGAAAACTTAAATATGATGAAAACAGCCATTTAAAAAAAAAAAAGTTGAACTCCCTCTAATTCATACATGTTTATTCCTGTTGACATTCTGCATGGGTTTCAAAGATTTTGATTAAACTTTTTTTTTTTTTTAAACAAAAAAACAAAACCCCAAAAAAACATTTATTAAAAACATTAATTACCCTGCTTCCTGCCTGCCTTCTTTTTTCATTTGTAGCAAAACATATTTCGTCTGAAATGTGCAAACAAAAGCTAACAGGTGGGTCCAAAGGCAGTTTGGCATTTTCATTTATTTTTATATCTTTATTTTCAGGTTTGATTAAAAAATTGCAAACTGAACAATCTAAAATTCAGGACATCTTGTAAAAGGACTTGGCACAAAATAGCTCTCTGTCACAATGGAGAAAGTTTAAATGATATTACTGTATTGCACACAACAGAGGTGTTCATTTATACAGAGAAAAGTTTATACATTGAACATAAGTAACCTAAATTAAACTAGGATTCAAATCATATTTAGGGACCATGGATATTAAATTAAGAGCTGACGGGCATGAACAAATTTTATCATTGACTGATCATACACAATGGGAAAGCACCTACCTAAGCCTTTTGGCATTTATGAACCTAAACAGCTTAACCTCTAATGAATATTCAAAATCTTGAATAAGTCAGCTTTATATTACACTGGAATAATTCATCAATACAAGCATTAACGTGGGTCACACACTTTAATACAAATACTTGATAGCTAATTGTATGCTTTCATCTCTACCACCTGAACCATTCACAACTGGACAATTGGGGGGAGGGTGTGGCTAGGGTCAGGAATCTGTGCTGCAAATTCTGCCGGAAGATTTTGCGTAACTGCATTCGGAACATGCGGTTCCCACTATATCTTTTTTCCGATTTGTTGATTTTTTTCTCCCAATGGCAGCAGTAAATTTACTTGGCAGGAGTTGAACATTTCTTGCTCAAACATATAAGCTTTTATCAAGTAATAAAACACATAACAGATCTTGTGACAATTTGTGTCTTTTGTATGTGATTAATTTAACCATATTAAACACTCAGCTATAAGGTATACAGTAGTTCCACTGTAGGTCTAGATTTAATGATTACGTGATTCACATAAACCAAAATTATAAACCCTTCAGCTAGAAAGGTCTGTAAAATAAATTATTATTTCTAATTTCAGATTTTTTCATGACAAGACAGGAAACGTAATTCACAGGGACCACACCAATTTACTCCATGAGGTGTTTAGACCACTAAGATATGCCAGGCTTTAAAAAATGAAAAATGTTTCATCATTAATTGCTTACCGTAATGTGTGTGGCTTTCACAAAGGCAAAGATAAGACCTACTGGACTACTGTAATATCATATGGCAGCACAATGCACGGTTCCATATAACGTGTGGTTCATTCAAGCATGATAAATATCTGGGTATGGGTAAATATAGCAACTGGGTATTAGGCGCTGTGTCCCTGATGACCGATGATGTAAACATATAGAAGAATAAAACAATTACATAAAACACCTTTTTGCAATTTCAGATGATCATTTTGCAACTTTCCACTTAAGAATATTGCAGGAAAAAAAGCTGCAGTTCTGTATTACTTGTATCAGAGCCTGACAGATAATACTACTGTCATCATTATTTGATCAAGAACAATGTGTTCAATGTCTCTAAGAATAAACTTCATTTTAATATCTCCCGCGAATCTGTCAGAGCTGTATACCCGAGTTTTCATGATCTTTGTGCCAGGTGGAACAGCCCACATCCGGAGTTTAGCACCCATACTTTCACACAGCTGCAGCTCTGCACATTTGTCTCCATAACAAATGAGCAGCTGTGTTATATTAGGGAGAAACACTTGATGGTGATTCCAGTGCCAGCTGATATCAGAAACATGCAAATCCTTTTATATAGTCAAAACCATACACTTTACAAATAGATACAGTTCTCTGAGGCCTTTGCAATGCATTTGTCAGAGGATTATCATTCATTTTTTTAAAGATCTTCATTTGCATTACTACCACGACGACTATGACTACTGTACAACAGTCAGTACTCGGATATACGATACCCAGATACACAAAACGGGTCAGTGAGCTACAGGTGCTGTCTGTTGCGCTTTACCATCCTTGTATTAAGAATAAAACCAATTCCCATTATATTATATGGGACGTGAACCCGGGACCTCCCACTCTGAAGCATAGCACCAATACCGCTGTATAAAAAGCTGGGCTCCCTTGCAGGAGCTGGTATCAGGCTTATGTCTGATTGTATCACCTACCAGCCCTGACCCCTACCCCCGTGCACGCTGCAATATGTAATAAATGAATGCTTTTACCCGTCACACACGATTTCCGACTCTGTCACCAGTTTTCTGATACAAAGCCCATCTATTCAATTTGATTATCCGTCATAGCCCACTTTTTTTTTGTTTGTTTTTAATTGTTTTTTGTTTTTGTTTTTATTCTTGCATGCACAAATCGATCCACCACGCACATGGCTGTGTACCAGAACAGTGTGTCAGATCTGTGCTCCAGGGGCCCATTTCACAAAAGCGATCTGTGACGATTCGCAATCGCAAGCACCTCGCAAGTAAAAAAAAAAAAGAGTTTCATAAAACTTTCTCAGGGCTGTGACATCGCCAGTTTTCACCAGAAAAATGTGACTGCCAGTCAGCAGCCACAAGTAGCAATTTCCATCGCAGATCCTGTTTTAGGAAATACCATGGGGTTCATACTAGTAGCTCGCTGTGGAACTGTACACTTTATTGAACAGATTTCTCAGGTAAAACACATATACATATAAAACACATATACATATAAATGGAGGTACACCTGCATTATACAACAATGTTTTTTTGTTTTTTTTTGGATATATACAAAAGGTTTAAATAATTACAAAACAAAATTATGTATTTAATGACGTGTAATAATAATACAAACAAAATTAAATGTGTACAATAAATATGTTAAATAACACACAAACGTGATACAAATAAATAAAATGGACCAAACACAAGTGACAAAAATAGTGGCAAGTGCCTCCTCCCCAAATCACGGAAACAAAAAGCACTTTCCTCAATTCGTCTTAGCTACAGTTCACCACAGCAATAACACAGCATTGTTGCAGCAGCCATTACCTGTTATTACCTGTCCCACACGTTTAAATAATGAGGCTAAACACAGCTTGATTATCAGGCATGCCTCCTAATAAAGACTAATACAAGTGTCAAGGTAGCGAGTGTGCTTATAAGGCTACATAGGTTTTGGCCAAAATCCCCTTTTCAGCAACAAATAAACAAACGAGAAGAGCTATTCCAGTTACGGCAGTCATGAAACAGCTTTAGATACTCTGTGATGTATTTTTTATTTTAAATCTGTGATCTTGCTTTTGTGCATTTTCATTTAAAGTGCGCTGTGAAATCAGAGAGTTATTGAGCAGCACGTGCAATTTTGAATACTGTTTCAATTCTGGATAATATGTTGTTTTTTTCTAAATTTAAACTGCATTGCCTTTTACGTTTTATGCAATTCTGTGCATGGGTAACATTTTGATTTCATTTTGCTATTGGGTCGTAATGTGGAATTTTCATCCGTTACATCCTGCTACAAATGAATACATACCAGATTTAAAAGAATGTACTGTACAGTCCACGTGTCTACAGTCGTCTCTTTTGGTAAGTGATCTTTTCAGAATCATATCGTTCTGAATTAAAATACTTCTGGTGAAAATGTACTTGTTACCAACTACAATACATCTAAATGGAAGCCTGTTTATTTTGAAACACAGTCCTTTCAGCAATGTATTTCACATTGTATCTTTTTTTCTGTTTCCTGAAAAACTGACAAGGGTTGGATCGGGCCAAAATGAAATAATCAGATATGCGTCACACTCTTAACCGTCACTGAAGTCAAAATATTATATTGTTGGATATGTGAGTGCACTACTAATAATAAACACTTTCTCAAAACATATGTGACTAATACATAACATATATTAACCTATTATTTAAGGAAAGCTAGAAAAAAAAAGACCAACGGCCTGCACCTCTAAAAAGGGTGCCTACATGTTTCATAAGTACTGGTAGCTGCCCAGTGGTCATCAAGTACAGTACATACTGTATTTACAAAGTTATTTTGTAAATACAACATATACACTGCCTGGTCACTGTAGTAGGGCCTGTACCTAATATCAGGTTGGGCCACTGTTTGACCCAATCACAGCTTTGAAAAGAATAAGCATAGACAACGTGCTGGAAGGTGTATCATGGCTGTTCATTTATCACTATTCCATGCAATTGGTGCAGAGTGGCAGGCAGAGGATTTTGAAGACAAACACTTTGATCAAGTCCATCTGAAAAATATAAAGTGATTTATCTATAATATATATTCTTTTCATCAAAAGTTCATTCTAATAGTTATATAATTGAAATCTGCCCTTATTGCAGACATCTCTATACTAGTTTCCATTTTTGCTTGGATAATGTTTGCCTACAAAGATTATCTAATTAAGTGTTTAAACCAGAAGACATTAGCAGTCACTCAGTATTCTCATTTAACAGCTAACCTGAGTGGGTTCTGTTAAAGTGCAGGTCAGAATGGTTTTCTGAGGTTTTATCTGAATAACATTTGTGAACACATGCACATTTCTTACCCTGGCATTACCTTTTATTTATGGTTATGATGAAGTTTTCTCCACTTAATTAACAAATGTCAATTACCATCTTTTCACATACATTGACATTTAACTGTAATATGTACCGGTATTAAAAATGAATCATTTAACCAATTCAGAGAAAAACATTTTTTGCCCTATTGAAGCAAGAGCAAAATCTGAATTTTGAGAAGAAACAAACAACTTTAATTATATAAAACGAGAAAGAACCAATTTAATTTCTGGGTATAGCAGTTAAATAATTGTAATCTGTTGTGGTGTGTGTGGCAGGGCAGAAGCATGGGGGAATGTAAGGTTGGCAGGGATGGGGTTAAATCTATCCCTGCCAGAAATCAGGTGTGGCCATTCCCCAATTAGGGAATTGGTGCTAATTGGGGAGTGGCCACATGTAAAAGGAGCCAGAAATCCTTTGTTTGTTGGACCTGCGTTTTTGGAGTCTGGAGTGAAGGCGTGGCGTGGCGTGGCGTGGCGTGGCGTGGCGTGGCGTGGCTTGTTTAACCTTTTATTTTGGCCCTTGTGCCTGTTTGGTTTGTTACTGTTTATTTCTGTAATAAACATGCGCATACATGCTTAAAATGCAGCTTCTTGTCTCAGTGTCATTCCGGACACTAACCATTCACATGTGGTGTTAGGTGAGATAGCACCCCCTACAGACTCAGAGCAGGACTGAATTTTGAAAAAAATGAAAAATAAATTGACAAAGAAGATGCGGCTGGAAGCTGATAGGGCTTTCATTTGTGGGGCCTGCCTGGAGTTTGGGCATTTACACGCTTAAACTGCAGCTTCTTGCCTCTGAGTCTCATTCCTGACGTTATCCTTTCACAGTGTGTAAAAACAGAAGGTTTTAGTTTTGATAAATGTTCCAGAGCACTTTATTAAGGCTGCTCAAGACACAGATAGATGTTCAGACAGATAACTATGACACTTCCTCACAGATAGACGTTCCCTATTACAAAAAAACAGGAACTACTGTAACAGTTGCAAAACAACATTCCCACCACACAGCACCCAAGCCCATCCCTGGGATATATGCTAAACGTAACCTTATCATAACTCCTGCCTGCCTGCCCATGCCCCAAACCCCCCAAAACATAGCAATAATGGGTACCTATAATCCTCCACATTGCTTCTTCAATTAAATACATCTCTGGGGTTGCCAACCAGCATTTCCATGATTGCCAATGGAGTTCATTGCACCACCAACTACCATTTTCACACTATCACCCCCACTCCTCACCCCTTTCAATCACAGTATTGTAGTTTCTTGCTGGTTTTATACTGTCAAAATTATATTTGCCTTTCCACTAGAAGCAGACATGAACTATACAGTAACAGCAAACACATTCAGCAGCATATGAGGAGCTTTAATACTATGCACGTGATGGTGGTGCTTACTGACTGCACCTACAGTATAGATCCCCATTCATTGACTCACAATTGCCACATTTGTAGATGGATAGAAGATATGCCAAGTGATCATGTCACTTCAGAAATTTATAAGGAGTGCTTTTGCTTTAGTATGCATGATAAATAAAGGTAAAAACAGGATCAGCAATAGAGAAATATACAAAACACACACAAAGTGAGATATAAATAAAGTAAAAAAAATGGAGATGGTTTACATTTTCCTGTAAGAAAAAAAATGCATAGGCTCCTTTAAGGTTGTTTCCCTTTCAGGGATTCCCTAAACGTTTGTTAATATTTTAATCTTTGGTATCCCCTGTCCAATAACCCTATAAATAAAAATGACTTACCACTCCAATAGAGAAGTAGTTGTTTATGATGCTGTAAGGCGCACGATCCCCCTTTTCATCCTTATCATCAGGAATCACCTCAATCTTCCACCTGTCCAGCATGACTTCTATACTGTTTTCAATATCTTTTTAAACAGATTTTCTCCTTCATAGCCTCAAATAAAAAAAAAAGGAAACACTGTGAAATCTGTGTTATCCAGCAATAAGCTGCGAGTGTGCAAGATACATGTCATATATAGGCGAAGTACATTGGCAAAACATTTTGTACAAATATTTGTTAACAAATGTCAGAAATGTGCATGCAAATATTTAATGATATGTCAAAAATGTTTGTGATATTTACCTCCTCCCCATCTTAGACACCTTGCTAAATGATTTCCTGTCCCAAGTGGCAGCACACTCACTGGAGGCTGCTTGTTTAGATTCGTCCTTGTCTGTAAAAAGAGCAACACAAGATATCATCTCAGTTCATTCGGAGTACTCTAGTTGGGCTGCTCGTAATCAGGGTTGTTTATTATTGTTTACTTTGCTCTGTGCATTTTCTTTTTTGGGGGTAAATCTAGCCCTTATTGTATGTGTATGTATAATTGTATTATTTAGAACATTTTAACTATATGACTAACTACATAAAAACATATATAAACAACATACATGGGCTTCTAAGTGGTCTTAATTGTTTATTTTTAGTTTAAGAATTGTAATTGTTGTGTTATAGTTTGCAAACAATGTATCTTTAGGTTTAGCTAATTGGGCAATGGGCACTGAATTGCTAATATAAATGGCTGCTAATTGTGCAATGTACTGCATGCAGTGTACAAGGAGATATGTCTTCTGGGTGGAAAAAAGTGCTTTTGTCTTTTAACTTAAGTTCTTTGTTTGACAAATCAACCTTCATGACCTGCCTGTATATTATACATGTATTTAATAATATACAGAGCTGAAGTCCTGATGAAAGCCAATGTCAGAAATTCATACGCAATGCAATACAAAGATAGGCTGGTTGTTTTTTTTAAGTGAGAATGGATACATTATATACTGTATTGATAAAAGAAAAAACAGAAAATAGATCATACATCAAAGGGACTTGGGGTTTGTGTTTCAGCTTACTTTTTGCTTCTATCTTGTTTAGTGATTTGGAGATAATGTACAAATATGATTTAATTACTTGAAAATGTCAGGATTCTGTGAAAACCTACACAACTGACATATGTATGTATGTATGTATGTATGTATGTATGTATGTATGTATGTATGTATGTATGTATGTATGTATAATTGTATGCATGTATGTAAGACTGTTTTGCATGAATATTATGGGGTATTCAACAATAACTAGAAATAAAAGTTTTTGTGAAAAAAAAGCATCACCAATAACATAATCTTTTGGACATGTCATATCAGACTGAATGGTTTGTAAACATGAAGTAAAATAGAAATGTGAAAAAGATCTGTATCTGAAATATCATTAACAACATGGCAGTGAAACAATTAAGATTCATCAGAAACCACCTGTAATGGAACTGTATAGATAGTGTCATATAATACAAACGTGTACTAGCTATGAAGACCCTATGTCAAAGCGTGTGCTCTCTATCATTGATACGGCCAGAGTAAAGCAATGCAGCAGTGAAAGGTTACATTTTTACTGGAGAACACTGGTAATGGAACTTAAGTGAGAAAATCTAAGAATACTGATGTTGACAATAACTCAAATGTTACAAGCCTCTATGAACTGTAACATTAAAAGTCACATGACTTCAATATGATAGCCATTGGAAGGATTAGAGGTCAATGTTATGGTTAGCGACACATTTAGCCTCAAGGGTTTATATAACCCTGCAAATATGAGGTCACTTCCTCAAAAGGTTTCTAAAATGCAAGTATCTGACAAACGGTCAGAAAAGGGTTAATTTGTCTTGTATGACACGAATGATTGAACTTGTCCGAATATTACACCTGTGTACTGAGTATGAAGCCAGTATCTCAAAGTGTTAGGACTGTTTCATTCAGAAACCCAAAAGTCACATGGCCCCAACATGGCAGTCATCTTAGGTCACAGGTCAAAATGAAGGGTGTTGTTAGATTGTGCCAGCAGAGTTTCCACAACACTGAAAATGAAAAGTTGCTGAAATGGTTTATGAGATAGTAACAGTAGTAAGTGTGGCAACGGGTTCAAAAGTCATACAAGCTCTGCTTACTTATAAATGTTTCAACATGTGAGCCTCCTTAGTTACTATGACCTGAGATTGGAACACCTGTGGTTGCTTTGATGTCATCCTATTGTAATGATCATAAACCATGGCAACCGCATAAGCTGTGAGGTTCATATTGAGTTTTAAAAAAGGGGTACATGTAGACAAGGATGCAACACCAATTAGGGCCCTTTCACACATAATGCAGTGAAAAGCTAAGCTCAGAGCTATAATGTGGTGGAGAGCTCACACTGAAAGAAACATAAAGCTACTGATTTTGATTCAGATGCTAGTGGAAGGTAAGACAAATACTGTACCGTTGCATATTATATTGTAAAGAGCTTACTGTGAGTTGTAAAAAAGTCCAAATAAATACATATATATAACACAAAGAGTTGCATCGAGTTTATGATGTATTTTATTTTTTATTTTAATTAAAACAATCTGATCAACTTAAAATTCTCTAAGATATGTCCAAATAGATATAATATATACCAGATCCTAATATCGATGTGATACAGCCATCTGAAATGTCACTGTATCAGATAGTTTGTATAAAATGGCTTCAGTTACATTTAAATTTGCTGTACTGTTAACTATTTTTATTTAAGTATATATTTCAAGAAAATATAGTATGAAGTACTGTGAAACATCCAAGCTTATTTTCACTCACTTAAGGTTGAGCAGCATTCCACAAAGAGCTTTCATATATTCTATATATTTTACCTATCACATCGAGAATCCAGCCAACAGTGCCATTGCCACTACAAGCGAGTACTCTAAAATCAGGAACATCTCGGAAAAAGTTTAACCCAAAAAAGAGTCATGATTCACTCTCCCCTGCAAGTTATCCAACTTTCAGAGAAATGGATAGCATTCTGTTATTGGCTTTGTTTGGTCTTTAGCATGACTTTTCATATTGCAGGCTAGCGTTAAACTACTGAGAACCTCATATGCTATTGCTTAGACATGAAAATTAATTCTTTTCAGACATATTCTCTTTACCAGTATGCCAATTGTATTCTGTAAACTAGCCTGCTTGCAGAGTAATTCAATCACAGCAAGCACTGTTCAACCAAAGTTCTTCCGTTCACCCACATTAATGGCCTTGTAACCTTATGAGCCTCTGGCAGTAGTTGAAAAGTGAATTATAAAATTATCCTCCATTGGGATTTCTAACCATCATAAGCTGGATGCAAAACAAGATGTAAGCCAGTCTATTGTACATATAAAAGGAGCCCTTTGATGAATATTATATGAAAACCACTTAAAACCTATACACATTTGGTATAGCTATGTATCCAGCTGGCTCATAATTAAGATTACCCAAAGAGAAGAATGCTGAATATTTAATCCTTAGTCACAAGGTTTAATAGAACTAGAAGTACTCACAGGGTTGTCTAACAGGTTAGCAAAATTAACTTTTAATGCATCAAGAACTTACAAATAAGATGACATTTATGGGGTGATGTAAGGATATGCACAAAGTGATTTACGGGTGTAAAACCCCCATAATGCTGCCGTAAATCGTATTTAGCAGTCGTAAAGTCTGATTTTACCGGCCACTAAAAATGCGGTGTACCTAAAGAATGGCGTTCACCTGACGTTCTGCACCCGCTATCAAATTTGCACTTTGCCATCATGAATCCATTAAAATTATATTGAAATACATTCCAATAAAGAAAAGAGCATGGAATTGGGCAGGATCTGGGCGGAAACATTATAATGTGATGTAATGATTTTTTCCTTGCCCTTAGGCAATAGCTGACCCTCCAAAAACTGCAGAGACCTGTCATTGGCTTCAGGATGGGCAACATTTGACTCTTGTTAAGGAGAGACAGGAACACGTTTGGAGGAGAAGGACAAGACGCAGAAGACCCTGCATATTCAATCTCAGGGTAATTTTGTTTGGGATGCCAGAGAATGTGATGCTAAAGCATTATCGTCTCACTTCGCAGGTCATCCTTGACCATAGCTGAACTGAGGGATGAGCTAGACCCCCGCGTCAATCTATTGACCGCTATCCCTGCACATGTGAAAGTGCTGTGTTCTCTGCACTACTTAGACTCTGGTTCCTTTCAGACCACAGTTGGAATGTCTGGAGGGATAGCCCAATCCACCTTTTCCAGAGTGCTAGGCAAATTTCTGGATGTCATGCCAAAAAGAGCAGGCCAATACATATAATTTCCTAAGGATACTAGCATAACTGATGTTGGCTGAGGCTTTTCCAAACAACTGTTTAATGCGGAGTGACCTCAGCTGTAAGGACTCAGCTCCTTCTCAGAAAACTTTTCTTTTCCGTGTGCCAAGAGGACTTTGATGCCCTTCCTCTGACATTTTTTTTGGTTTGTAGTTTCGTGCTCCACAAATGTCATACAGCGACTACTGGTCTCTGTACTCCTAGCTCTGCAAGTGCGACTGCTAAATAGACCAATGCACTCAGTGAGACCCACATTATCATAATTGTGGATCAGTATTTGTGCATGTTGAGTTATTTGCATTGCTCTTAAGCTTACATAGGGCACAGTGCAAAATAATTGCCTGGCCGCAATGCAATTGTAATTTTGTATCCGCAATTATTTGCACTGTGCCTATAGATACATCACCTCCTTAATTTGTCTACATAAGTCAGTTTGCAGAGAGCACACTTGGATGCTCCCAAAATTCTTTAAATGATCAATCTTATCTTTATTTGAATAACAAAACCTTTTTATCCACAAAACCACCCCTTCTCCTGATCTAACCTGTCTATTAGTTCTGTAAATGTAATGTTCTTGTACAGTATTTTAAAATCTCAAGTCTATTTATTGAATCTGTCAAGTGTCAGTTTGAATCTGTGTCTGCCCCATTAATAAAAAATGTCCTATTTTGCATGTCGACTTCCCTTCTCCTTCCCCTGTACACCTTAATTTATAATGATCCAAGAACCATGTGGAAATGTCCACTCAGATCTCCCCACCATCCACTAGTCATACACCTTAAAAGCAAATTGATTTTACTTTTTTTGTAATCAGATGAACTATGGTTACAGCATTCCACTTTACTTAGTTAAAAGTAGATTAGAAAATGGATCGGAGATTTCCTTTAACTTGATTGGTCAATTCGAGGGCTTAAATCTCTGATGAAGGAACGTAAATATTATCTTTCAAACTATGTTTAATCACTGTTCCAAATCAATCTGCCCAAAAATAGATAAATACAGTATTCATGCATTTTACCTATTTTCTAATTGTTGAAAGAAAATCTCTGTTCTTAAATTGTACACTCTCTGAAGTGTAAATTACAAAATAAATAATAATCAAGACTAGTGTCTGTCAGTGTAGACTGTTCTGCTTCCTCGCTGTCCTTTCTATCTATTTAAATATAGAACAGCAAATAAATGACCAAATAAATAAATAATCGAGACTAGTGTTTGCTGTCAGCAGCAATACAGTAACCATAATAGCAACTAGTCTCTAGTTTGAATGACAAGTTAAAATCAAATAACTTCTGATTACTTTCAGCAGCTGTATTTAAGCATATCACAGTAACAACAAAGGCATGTCGCAACTGAGCCAGAAGTAGGCTTTGACTTTATGAACACACACTATGAACAAGTTACTGAACAAACAGCATGATCATTATTTACATGTTTTACAAACAGTTCAGAAGTCATGTTTGCTTTTCTGCACAAGGTACCTGAACTGATGGAATTCTGGGAAAATTGCATTACTCATAGAATACTGAGGAAAACGTCTGTATTCATTAGCAACAAAGATAAAGCCCTCTTCTTCGGGTTATATTGCTTAAGTATATAGAGCAGGAAACTGCTTGTTTTATTTAAAATAATCAGGGTGTAAGCAAATACCTGACCTAATGCATTCCACATGTAAAAAAGTGCAATGTAGCAGTAAAATAAATTATATACAAAGTTGGACTGATGCTGTTGGATAAAAGGATAAAAAGATGAAGATAAAAAGGGAAAAATATAATTGCTTGAGACATAAGAACATAAGAAAGTTTACAAACGAGAGGAGGCCATTCGGCCCATCTTGCTCGTTTGGTTGTTAGTAGCTTATTTATCCCAGAATCTTATCAAGCAGCTTCTTGAAGGATCCCAGGGTATCAGCTTCAACAACATTACTGGAGAGTTGGTTCCAGACCCTCACAATTCTCTGTGTAAAAAAGTGCCTCCTTTATATAATCTCCATTTGTGACCCCTGGTCCTTGTTTCTTTTTTCAGATCGAAAAAGTCCACTGGGTCGACACTGTCAATACCTTTTAGAATTTTGAATGCTTGAATCAGATCGCTGCATAGTCTTCTTGTTCAAGACTGAAAAGATTCAATTCTTTGAGCCTGTCTGCATACGACATGCCTTTTAAACCCGGGATAATTCTGGTTGCTCTCCTTTGCACTCTTTCTACAGCAGCAATATCCTTTTTTGTAACGAGGTGACCAGAACTGAACACAATATTCTAGATGAGGTCTTACTAATGCATTATAAAGTTTTAACATTACTTCCCTTGATTTAAATTCAACACTTTTCACTATATATCCGAGCATCTTGTTGGCCTTTTTTATAGCTTCCCCACATTGTCTAGATGAAGACATTTCTGAGTCAACATAAACTCCTAGGTCTTTTTCATAGATTCCTTCTTCAATTTCAGTATCTCCCATATGATATTTATAATGCACATTTTTATTGCCTGCGTGCAGTACCTTACACTTTTCTCTATTAAATGTCATTTGCCATGTGTCTGCCCAGTTCTGAATGCTGTCTAGATCATTTTGAATGACCTTTGCTGCTGCAACGGTGTTTGCCACTCCTCCTATTTTTGTGTCATCTGCAAATTTAACAAGTTTGCTTTATATACCAGAATCTAAATCATTAATATAGATTAGGAATAGCAGAGGACCTAATACTGATCCCTGTGGTACTCCACTGGTTACCTCGCTCCATTTTGAGGTTTCTCCTCTAATCAGTACTTTCTGTTTTCTACATGTTAACCACTCCCTAATCCATGTGCATGCATTTCCTTGAATCCCTACTGCGTTCAGTTTGAGAATTAATCTTTTATGCGGGACTTTGTCAAAAGCTTTCTGGAAATCTAAATAAACCATGTCGTATGCTTTGCAATTCTCCATTGTCAATGCTGTATCCTCAAAAAAAATCAAGCAGGTTAGTTAGACATGATCTCCCTTTCCTAAAACCATGCTGACTGTCTCCCAGGATATTGTTACCATATAGGTAATTTTCCATTTTGGATCTTATTATAGTTTCCGTAAGTTTCCATATAATAGAAGTCTGGCTTATTGATCTGTAGTTACCTGGTTCGGTTTTGTCTCCCTTTTTGTGGATCGGTATTACGTTTGCAATTCTCCAGTCTGTCGGTACAACCCCTGTGTCAAGAGACTGTTGCATGATCTTGGTTAGCAGTTTGTAAATAACTTCTTTCATTTCTTTGAGTACTATTGGGAGGATCTCATCCGGTCCATGGGATTTGTTTATTTTAAGAGCTCCTAGTCCCTTTAACACTTCTGCCTCTGTTATGCTAAAGTTATTTAAAACTGGATAGGAACAACTCGTCATGTGGGGCATGTTGTCCGTATCCTCCTTTGTAAAAGCTTGTGAAAAGTAATTATTATTATTATTATTATTATTATTATTATTATTATTATTATTATTATTTATTTATTTATTTCTTAGCAGATGCCCTTATCCAGGGCGACTTACAATTGTGACAAAATATCACATTATTTTTACATACAATTACCCATTTATACATATAATTTATAATCATTTAATATGTTTGCTATGATTTTGCCATTTGTATCTCTTAGACTTTTAACCTACTCTTTGAATGTTCTCTTGCTGTTATAATATTGGAAAAATATTTTGGAACATTTTGGACCTCCTGGACTAGATGAACAGAACAAAGCAGAAATGGTCAGAACAAAGTGAAGACACAAGGGAATACTGTTTTTTCCTGGATTTATATGCAGTTTGCTAAGCAGCCAAATGTCAACATTTTTGGGTTTGAGTCATGTTGAACTGATTATGAGTTCTTTGGCGATTTTTCATTTGACAATGTATTTTGAATCAAAAATAATTTACTTTTCCTGTTACTAAATATGCTATTCTCCTTTCTTTTCAGAACTGCCAGGCTTCATTTAGTTGTGTTATTTGCACCGAAGAACTGTACTGTGAACTATTTCTATGTAGAAAAGGCATATTTTACTGTAAATCATATTCAACATCACAACTTCCTTTTATGAAAACTATTTAGCTGCTCTTGAATACTACACATAGCCTGACTTGTTGGTTTGTCCCATGCTTTTAAAACTGAAAATCTTTTTTTTTCTATTCTCCCCATTTTCTCATAGCCCTAGAAAATATCCACATTTATTATTAAATGAATCCAATAAAAATTTGATTGTGAATCTATTACCAACCATACTATTAAATTCTCCTTCATTGATATACGTCACAATCAACTAAGGATATGGTCTGGGGAACACACACATACTGTATACAGAGATGAGATACTATACAGCAATGCTAATTAGAGGACATGAGACTAATTGGAAGATGTGGCAGAAAGGCAGTTAAAAGTTTGTCCAGCAGTAGTTTGTAAACTGCTGTAAATGATAATAGTAGCATTTTACAAACTGTACACTTACCCTGGCATAGGTCCATTGTTAGCAAGATTGTACACTTGATGGGGATTCAGAAGGTACTGACATTTTCTCAATATCCTGAGAAAAGAATATTAACACAACACAAATTACTTTTTAATCCTCTACCCAGATATTTTACAATTAACTTTTCAGAAGCTTGAAGCTGATAGATTGCACAGATCACATATAGCAGTTACCTATGTACTCTGCTGGCTCGGGCTTGTGTGACAAATTTACTCAGGCACTGAAATCAAATCATTGGTTTCTAAGCTGGAGGTGTGGCATGGACTGTATTAGTGCCGCCATATAGCCTACAAAGGAGGAGTAGTTAACCAGGCCGGTGCTCCCCTTGTTTTTTTCGTTTGTTTGTTTGTTTTTTTTGCCATTACCTGAACCAAGAAAGACTGCTTGTGGCTTCCTTTTGTGTTGTGTTGTGTTACACTGCAGAAATGTTACTAGATATATATTGTAACTGAAAGATGCGTTAATGAAAACCTTGCTCTAATGAAACATTAATATAATACCTGGTTGTATAACAAAACTCAACTATCAGAAATGCAGCAACTGCAGGAAGAACGTTTCGTCCATGCATAGTTAGTGTTGCACACCAATTTCAAAAGTCTGGGTAGCAAAGGTCATCAGAAGAATGCCCTGAGGAGTAGTCATTAGTAAGACTAATTCATTCTAATTTCTATTTCATTATAACAACTGGGCCAAGTCATATTTTGATCCCATAATGTTAATAAATGAAACTGGAGTAATAAAGGAGGGAAAATGAATGTTCCTAAGTAATAACCCTATTAGTTCAATGAACAGAAACAGAGCTGAATTCACAGAAGAACAGAAGGATGACATCAACAGGGCACAGTCATTGGAGAGTGATGATGCGTATCACTGGACCAGGTCAGTCCTTCTGGGAAAACTCAATTATCAAATGCAATCACACAAATGTTGCATCTACTCTGATGACATGGGGGAATGTTCTTAACTGCCCACAATTCACAGCACCCGGGGCATTGTTTGAGTGGAGGTGTGTCTTGTGCAGTGTTGACAAGTTTCTTTGTTTGTCATGAGGGCCACTGTAGCACATCTGCTGCTTGTCACTATACATTGCTGCTTGTCACTATACATTGCACACACATCATAAAAAAGTAAGTACATTTAATTTTTGTCCCAACCTATAAAATCAATATATGGATAAAACTGACATTTAAGCAAATATCAAAATGAAAGTGTAGCTGTCGCCCTGTTTTCCTCCATTTTTAGGGTTCACAAAAACCAGAAGGGGGTGTGTTTCTTCAACTGGAGTGATCAAATAAGACAGAAAATACCATCAATATCATGCACTATGTATAGTTAATAAACGGAGAAAGGTTTAATCAAATATACACATGCAATTATAGCAATCAATATTATTATAAGTTTTATACTGACATTATGTACCCCTTTTGAGCAACATAGTCAAAGTTTCCCTCCATTTTTCTGAAAGAAATACATTACAACATTAACAAGAACCACATAGTTTGTTTACTGACAATTGTATTATGTTAAACCCCCCTAAAAAAAGAAGCCACAGCATAAATGTACAGACATTTCAAATCACGATTATACTGTATATATAGTTATATATTAAGATTAAGGATTGCTACGGATTCATCTTCCCTGCTGGTGTGAGCGGCAGCGTGTGCAGCAGCTGTGTAAGGACATTGTGAAAGGACACTGGCTGTTTTGAGTTGTTATGTGTTGTATTATTTTATTAGTTAGTTAGTTGTGTATTTTAATTGTTTGTAATTCATTTGGTTTTATATGTCTGCTGTGTCTTTTTATCTGCCATGTCTCGCTTCCTTATTTTTCTTTTTCTATTTTATTTTTCCTTCTTATACAATTATCTGATGCTCGATCAGATTGCTTTCTGTAAATGTTACTTTATTTGTATTATTTTCTGTTTTTGTGTTTGTCCAGGGACTGCCAATGAAAATTAGCTCATAGCTACATTTGGGGGCAATGCCTCTTATGACATCTTAATAATTCATTCATGTTAAATCTTAAACATTGGCAAAAGAATATTTGGCCAAGTTCTCAAATTCAGACTTTGATGCCCTGTATTCTTTTCTCAATTACATATGAACTACTTAGAGCAGAAAGAAAGATTCTTAATTTGTGAAGATGTTTGTTCCCTTCCTGTGAGCCAAATGTGCATCAATGATCCTCCCAATGACAGAGATAAAGCACCTAACTAACTTAGTCTGATGTCCCTGTGGACCCAGGTAAATTAATGAGCCTCATTCAAAGGTTATGTATGATCTATTACTTCCTCTAATTATAAATAATAATCCTGATTATTATGCTGGTTAGCTAGAAAGAACTGAGATGAATGTTCTTAAATATGATTAATAGTCTTCTGAGCAGTGTGGATCTATTCTATCAGAGTGGAATTAGCAGGTCTTGCTGAAGTTGATTTCTTTATTACTTTAATTGCTTTTTATCGAGTTTTATCTAGTTTTTAATTGTAAAAATTGTCTGTTTTAGGAATGACAACACTATTTAAACACTAACACAGAATACTAAACACTAACACAGAAAAAACATGCTTTTGTTACTGCAAATTGTGTATGGTAAAGTCAATAATTTCATTTACTTTTCCTAACTTACCAGTACTACTGGGCAGAATGTGGTCTTTCAGAGGTCTACAATCACATTCAGGCTTCACATGCGAAGCACACTTGTTATGAAGATACAGTAAAACACAGTTACAATGTTTCAGAGCTTGTAGAGGTTTTTTTTTTTTTTTTTTTTTTTTTTTTTCAGAAACATATTTAAAATATAAACATGATTTTAACATGGTCCTAAGTTTTTCAATGACCCTCAAATGATGAAAAGAGGTATCTCATCTGTACCAGACCTACGGTGGGCTTCAAAACACATTAAAATCTCCAAAATGTTCACACCTGCCAGCAAAATGGATCTAATAGGGGAGGACTGTACTAGAACTATATTGAGAGCCCACCAGCAGCACCTCAGTCTTACCTCAGTCAGTATACATTACTTTTGCATGAGCTCTATGTGAATTTGACTACCGTTTCTGCCGTCCGGCCACAGCAGGATGTGGGGAAGGATACATTCTCTAGTGAAGAGGTTAGCAGTTACCATTGTATCTTGGCTGCTAATTTAGAATTGTTATTTGTAGGCACAAGTCATCGGGGAGTCTGAATAATTTTGATGGAGAGCCTGGGAAAACTAAGCTTGTGTCATACAGGCATCACACTGGGTTTCTGTTATTCACACTTTTCTATATAAAGGCACATTATAAATGAAAAACAAAATGCATGCGGAAGGAAATAAATGATTGCAAATGTCAAACTGACTGACAATTGTGTTGCATTGTTTGGCCAGGTATATGCTGCCAAACGGCATGGGATGCTAGTAAATTATTCCATTACAACATTTTGTCCCTATGAAGCAATTCTTTGACAGAATCTACAAAAAAATAACTTTTTTTTTTTTAATAATTTATATCATAATCTGAAATATAAAATCATTTCAGTAAAAAATCTATATAACTTTGACTGACATCTAAACATTTTATCGAAAGCATACAAAGGTATGCATTCATGTAGTGGATAACAAATGGTTAAACATGTAGATAAATATAATGATTAAAAACAGAAGCTAGAAAAAAAAAGATATTTCAATGTTTATTGAGATGTTCTTTGACCAAAAATTAAAGTCTAACAGGAGCTAATTTAGCTGATATCAAAGCCTAACTGAGAGCTAATTTAACAACATGGTAATCTGTCGCGTTCGTCATGCTAATTCTCAGCCCCAGCAGTGGCTACTTGTACAATAATTAATGCACACCAGGCCACATAACATTAAATAAATGTATCCCAATAAGTGCTTGAAATGCAGTGATAATTAGCAGCACTGCTTCTCTGTGACATGCATGCTTGTCTATGAAAAATTGCTTAATCTTCTTATTAATCTCTGAGGTCTCTCATCAAATTACATTCGTCTTTATGAAGAACAGGAAAATAAATGCATTTTTTTAAAGTTAAATCATAAAACCTTTTTTTTTATGGGGGTTTGTATTAATGTGGCTTGGAAGGTTGTTCACAGGAATTTAGAATGAATGTATCATTACTTTATATAAATTTAATGCAAAGCATTATCTCATCTAAAATGTGGCCATTATTTGAAACAATAAGAGAAAAAAAAACATTACTGTACTAAAATAAGCAAGTTTTGGACAATTTCCTTCGACCCAAAAATGATGCATCACCTTTAAAAGGATAAATGAAAGAACATTATAGACATCATTCAATGCATGTGCACCAGCTTTATTTTCTTGCTAAGCTTGCAGTCTGCTTCCCCGCATTGTTAATGTGAAATACAGTGCAACCTCAGAGTTACGAACACCTTGGGAATGGAGGTTGTTCATCTCTGAAATGTTCGTAACTCAGAAAAATGTGTTATGGTTTCACAAATATTTAAACCTGAACATTGATGTAATGCTCATTATTATAGTTTGAACAGCTTTGTACATTTATTATGCAGAAGAAAAATGCTGAATTTAACCATCTTAATTTAAATGTAGCACAACCACAGATCCAGCTTCCTTTTAGATTTGAAAAAATGTTTAATTGTGCTCTGCTTTAGCTTGCCAACACGCTTTTTTGCTGCCAAAGTGTGTAGCTCTTGAAGCATCATTAGGTTCATCAGTGTGGCTTCAGGCTGTTGTTCAAGCCATTGAAGACAGGTAGCAAAGCAGTCTTCTGCTTACACATGTGGGATTTTCTTAGCGTTCCCCCACTCCTCCTCCTTGTCACTGTCACTGTCCGGCTGTGCTGTTTCTCGTACCAGTTATCATGGTTGCTAAGGATTGGAGGTCCATCCTCATATTGATCCACGTTTAGCCACTCTTCTTGTTCCACCGTGGTGATATCCAAAAGCTGTCACTCTTCAGTAAAATTGATTTGATTTCTATCTGATTATTGTTTTCCAAATGATCGCTTTCGGTGTCATCACACGGACAAAGTTTATTCCATGAGCATCTCAAAGACTAAAAGCCAATCTCACTCCAGGCCTTAGCACACATGTAGACAGCATCTTTGATTGTCAGCTGTTTAAAGATTGTTTAAAGTGTAAGATTCAAACACCACTGATCCCAGCAATAATTGCCGTAAGAGGTTTCGCTTGTATCAACGTTTCAGGATTTCCAGAATGCCTTGGTCCATTGGCTGGATGAGGCTTGTGACGTACGGTGGCAAAAGCAAACACTGAATGCTTCCGTCTTCCATCACTAGAGTTTCAATGGCAGGGTGGGATGGAGCATTATCCATCAGTAGCACAACTCGGACAGGTAAAAATTTTGACCAAAAGTAGTCTTTTACAAGTGGAACAAAGTGCTTAACAAACCAGTCAGAGAAAATGCCTTTCTCCATCCAAACACTGCATTGGCTGTAGTAATGGGCAGGTAGAGCTGACATAGTAACGTTTGTAAAGCAACAAGGTTTTGCACTCTTCTGAATGAACACCAAAGGGAGACGGAAATCCCAGCTCGCGTTTGCAGTAGCCATCAGCGTGACCCGATTTTTGCTGGATTTGAAATTCTTTGCCTGTTTTTTGGATCTATCTGCCAGAGTCTTACTTGGAAGCAGGTGACAGTACAGGCCCATCTTGTCGCAGTTAAACACTTAGACCCGGGTAAGTTTTGTGCTGTTTAATAAATGATTTCAATGTGTTTTTAAACTCCTTGCATATTCAAATGACGTATTCCATGCCGAATTTTGAACTGACAGAGCCACCCTGTGCTTGCTTTAAAATGGTCCTCACCTTTCTCTGGATACTTCTCTCTGTAGAGTAACTTTGTCTTTTCCATAACCATCACACCACTTATAGGAGTGCCTTTTGATCTCTCCTGTGTAAACCACAGATGCATTGCCTTATCAAAATCATCATCAGCAGCTTTGCGTACAATACACCTGCTTTTAACTGCTCCGCTGTCTTTGGCTTCTTTTGCAAACTGTTTTATTTTTTCCTGGCTTTTCCTAATATTGGTGACAGTTGATTTCCCGATACCATATTCTAGGGCTATATTGCTACAGGCTAACGCCACTGTCGCGTTTTTGTAATATTTCGAGTTTTGTGTCGATTGAAAGTGTAACATGTTTGCGCTACCCACCGCTTGCCATTTTGTGACATATCAATTTATATAAAATGTGGACATATATTTATTGTTGATCTGTCTAAGAAGCATTTAGTGCATGCAATAGTGGAGTATAGAGAGTGAGGCTTCAGTCTATGCAAGTTAATGAGAGCAGAATACCAAGATGGTACTTGTCAAGGTATAGTATGTGACACTGGTACCATTTTAGATTACAGGGCATACATAACCCTGTAATAATATAATAACATGGTAACTAGCAAGGATTGATAGAAATAACCTGTGTCAAAATGTTAACATGTAATTACAGTGGGTAAAAAGATGTAAAAAGAGGCAATTTTCATGTAAACATACAGTAGGTACCATGTAAGAGCAATGTAATTATATGGCTATTCATGCCCTGTATTTATGTGTATGTCTGTGTGTGTATGCATATATAAACAATAAGACCTTACACAGAGGGGACTACCTGGCATTATGGACCATTTGGGTAATGGAGTTACAACCAAACGGTCCACAATGCCTTGCAATGCCTGATGTGGAGGGTATTATTGCTTTTATACTTCAATGTTACAGCACAATTATGATTTTTATTTATTTTAACTGTATTTATTTTGTTTGTCTTTTTATGTATCCTTCCACATAAGCACTCTAAAACGAACATTCTACAAAATATAGTCCTCAATTATAACAAAGTTGCCTATGACCTTCTAAAATGAGTTCATGAAACGATTTTATTTTTTCCTACTGGCTTGCAAGTACAGTAGTCTCCGGCTAAGAGAACACCCCTCGGGAAGCAAGCGAAGTGTTCTCTAGCCGAAGTGTTCTTTAAGACACAGTTGACAACCAGTCACAACATGAATCAATAAATAAATACTGTATGTATTACTTGTCACGATGCACATGCACAAACATATTAAATGAACAGAATAAGTAAGAGAAAAGCAATATGCAAGTGTATGTTAATAAACTATAATAATAAAGTAACTGACAAACTAACGTTAATAAATCAACATGTTAAAAAATGCACCAGCAGCTCTAGATTAATTATGAATACCTGTACATTAGCAATATTCAAGACATGCACAAAATTATGTAACAGAATGGTGAAGTAACTCACCATGACGAAAAATACCAAATTGCTCAGCGACCAATTTCCAACTTTTTGTAGCAAGAGAAACAGTGGTGCGCCTCACCGTTTGTTTACATGTCATTTGCAGCCCACATTGGCACTGTCTGCGTCCCTCGTCAGACATTTCTAAGAGTTTCTCGTTAACATGCATTTTGATTAACGAGTTCCCCTTATTTAGTCATTGAGACAGGATGTGATTTACGTGGTGTTCCACAGGGCTCTATTCTAGGTCCCTTGTTGTTTTCATTATATATGCTACCGTTAGGTGACATTATCCGCAGACATGGAGTGAACTTCCATTGCTATGCTGATGATACCCAGCTATATTTGCTATACACACATATATACAAGCATATACTGCGTGTATATATGCGGTAGACAAGCTATATTTGCTGTCTTGGGTCTAGATATAAAGGTATGTTCTATTTATTGCACATATTGGTATTTAATTAGGTGAATTTTATTATGCGGCCCACCACCCAATGTCCCACCTGTTAAGCGGCCCTCCTTGAACACAACTTTGGGAACCCCTGCTTTAGGTGGAGCATTTACAATGGGAAAAATCAGTTACACCATAAGGGTGTTCAATTAGGCAAAGTGTTCTCTTAGGACATGTTCCTATGTGAGGAGACTACTGTAGACCAGATATTTTTTAACACTCACATTGGCTGGATCTAGTCCGGTTCATGGATAAAAACAGAAAGCTGGTAAATTATTTTGACATTTCATTATATATTTCTCTGTGGCAGTTTGGATCATCAGGACACTCATGCATTTACAGTAATAATCATATTTTGATATGTTGTAAATAAAACATGACCCTCTTAAATGACTCCTACGAGTTTTATTGCAGTACGGACTTAGTGAGAGACGGTGTTTTTAGTGAGAGACGGTGTTTTTAGTGAGAGACGGTGTTTTTAGTGAGAGACGGTGTTTTTAGTGAGAGACAGTGTTTTTAGTGAGAGACGGTGTTTTTCGAGGCACGTACTATACAACCAAGTCAGCGATTTGCAATATTCACAAAACAATGCTGCACATGTTCGCTTTTTTTAATTGAATTGTTATGATATTTTAATGTAATAATTTGTATTTTTTGTAACTATTGAAACTCAAAGTTCAATGTGCACAGCAAATCCAAGATGGACTTCCAGTTAAATAATGAGCTCAAGGCTTTTTTAATGGTTTAAAAAACTTTGTTTTGCTTATGTGGAATGATACATAAAACAAGAACATATTATTTGTTTATTTAGCAGACGCCTTTATCCAAGGCAACTTACAGAGACTAGGGTGTGTGAACTATGCATCAGCTGCAGAGTCACTTACAATTACGTCTCACCCGAAAGACGGAGCACAAGTAGGTTAAGTGATTTGCTCAGGGTCACACAATGAGTCAGTGGCTGAGGTGGGATTTGAACCGAGGACCTCCTGGTTACATGCCCTTTTCTTTAACCACTGGACCACACAGCCTCCTATCATTGGAAAGATTCCCTGCACTCTTATTGGCTGAGCTAGAGGGATATCATTTCTAGTACATGCCCTTATAATGTTTGCAACCACATCACAAAAAACAAATCAAACGATATCACTCCACCAGTATTATTTGTAACAAAATGGCATTTCAATTTTAAAGCCTTTTTACTAACATGTTAATTGAATAATGGGTATGTCAAAACGCCCCTCGGAGATGTCTACCGCATACATACACGCATTATACTATTCTTAAATGCAGCAACCCCCCACCCCCCACCCCCAACATAAACCTGCTTATATATACAAAACATATATGATTTACTTACTTTCATGTTTTTTTTTTTTTTACTTGGCATAAGTCTTTATCAGGATAAAGGAGCACAGGCCACACACCTCTCATGAACTGTGTACTTGCAAACTAGGAAAGAAGATTCAATATATAAGAAAAAACATGCTACTTACAAGCTCCTAAATGAGAGCTCTCGCTGGTATTCCTGGTTTTTAAATTTTATTGGGTGCTTTTTATTGTGCAAATTACGATTTTGGAGTAAGGAGCTTTGTGGATGTAGCCCATGTTGCCTTTTGTGAATTCACAAGTTTACTGTATGTGCTCTTAACAGATTTTTCTTTGACAACCAGTGGGTACAAAATCACAGCCACCTTCAAGTACACTGCTGTCAGTTCTAATGCATTGACAGTTCAAAAAATAGAAAACAAGAAGTAACCAGAAAAGATACAGTATGATAATTGTCCAGTGTTAAATCATCTTTTGTCAATTGTCCTTTTATCTTTGTTCTGTCTGATACGTGTCAGAAATGCACAGTAAATAAAATAGGCTCCAAATTAGATTTGGTAACAAATTGTGAATTCCTTCTTTTGGGGTTACTTCTTAACATCATTCTCAGTTCAGGGACAAGCCAATCTATAAAACTAACTTTAAATCATATCAGCTACATGAACTGTAATAGAGAAAATAATATGTGAAATCGAATGACCTTATTAAGCTTTGGAATAAATTATGTCATCTTAATATATGCAGCATATAAGATACTCCTAGCAAGTATTGGGACACCCCCATTTACTTGGAGTGTAACATATATACTCTCCTCACCACAACCACCAATTCTGGCCCAAAGTTGTTTTACAACAGTATCATATTTGATCTATATGCATCATGTATTTCTTTTCGCATTGGAGTTCTTATCAACTATAGCATCCTAGCTGGTTTGTGTCTTCTCATACCCACAAGAACAGCAAAGGCCTTGCTTCCCCACTCGAATCAGCATGTTTAAACAGAGATTACAGTAGGAGGTGTTTCAGCCACCACACATGCTGCCCATCATCCTTTACATTCTGTGGAAAAGATCAAAGAGATCCGTTATCTTGGAACAAATGGCACTGAGTCATTATTGTTTTTAGGCCACTATTTACAGCCAATGCAAATGTCAGAAAACTGATTCATCCCTAGAATGCACCGACTTATTATTTTTTTTATTATTATTTGGAATTGGCAATTATTTTACCCCCAATTTTCTCCCAATTTGGAATGCCCAATTATTCAACCCAGCTCACCGCTGCAACCCCTGCACTAACTCAGGAGAGACGAAGGTGACTCATGTCCTCCGAAACGTGTGCCGTCAGCCATTCGCTTTTTTCACACTGCAAGCCTGCTGTGAAGCCATTACATAACTACAGCGTCGGAGGACCACGCAGTTCTGAATTGCACACAGGCAGGCTTGCAGGCACCCGGCCAGCCACAATGGTTGCTGGTGCGTGGTGAACCAAGGATTCCCCAGCCGACCTATACCCTCCCCGCCCGGGCAGAGCTTGGCCAATTCTGTGCCACCACCTGGGAACTCCCAGCCACGGTCAGCAGTGACATAGCCTGGATTCGATCCGACAATCTCCAAGCTATGCGCCACTCGGGAGCCCCCTTGCATGCACTGACATTTAAGTCATATCAACGGTTGAGAAGGGAGAGTGGTGCAAGCGTATCAGTACATTCCATAACCCAACGGTGAATACTATTTCACAGTTTACTATTATTTAACTAAAGATAATTCATTACTCCTCTCCTGTAACTTCTACTCTGCATCCGCAGACTTACTGGGCTAAACACCGTTAGTTTGGTTACCTAGAGAACCACAACTATGCTTTTTCTTTTAAACATGTACATTTGTGAAGTAAAGAGTGATTCAGCATCAGATAGGCCCAGACAGCGAGAGACATAGACAAAACAACAAACAGCCAGAGAAAAGAAATCAAAAAACCATTCAAGCACAGTAAAACTAGCTGAAAAAACCGAGCCTGTCAAAATGTAACGGTGGGTGGGGGGGAATGATGCCAAACCCATATAGGAGGGTGCAAGGCTACAGCGGGGGAAGTACGCTCAGACTAAGCCACCACCATGCCGTGCAGTAATCCGACTACGCCAACACTAATGTTTCCCAATTTGGCCCTAGTTTAACAGCACAGGTTATTTTATTGGGAAAGAGCAATGCAAGAACCACAAGAAAAGCAAAGGGCAAGCAAAGATAGAGTTTAGTGTTTTTATTTATAAGATAAAATATGCTTTTCGCATTTACAAAAAACAGAATATATCAGATTGATCCTTTTTTCCAGGGCTTCGTAACAACAGAGCTACACAAATTAGACACCGTCGTTCAAAAGTCAGCATCACAGGTTATAAAACACTGAAGGGCACCTAAGCAGAGTAAAACAATCCAGAGTTAGTTGCATTGGTGAATTGGAGAAGTGGTTGAGGACTCGGTCAACGAAATATATTTAAATCAAAATAAATCGGAGCTCCAACTAAACAAAGAACAAAACCTAGCGAGTCCTCAATCTCACCTCCAATGGAGTTCAGATATCGAGCATACATATTCCATTGGCTAAATAATCCCATTCTCACAACTATCAAAGAAAGGAGCTGGATTTTCATTTGACAGGCAAAATAATCACATAGGAGCCATTCTAGATCTCCCCCTACCCCTACCCCTCTCACTACAGACAGAGCCAGTGCCGGGCTAAGAATGTAGAAGCAGCAGCAACACATGAGCTACAATTGTTATATGTGGATACACACCACCACCAGTATACACTACAGTTTATAAACTTCACACACAAAGTACCAGTTTTTCAAAACCCCTACCACCGCTCCTACTTCCCATCCCGGCATCCATGCTCACACGAGCTGCTCGTTATCCTGAACGTCCTCCCAGCTCTCCCTCGTTCTTCTTAATGAAGCTTTATAAAGTACTCAGCTACAAACAATTTGACTAATTGATTAATTACACTGTGGTTACCTTGCACACATTCACACATGCTTTAAAAATCATCAAAGTGCAATAAAAAAATGACACATCTTAAACCATGATAAATACAAAATAAAGTGTTATACCATGTATTTAAGTTAGAAACTTTTCATTTACATTTAAACACATTGGAGTTAGAACGTGTTGATACATATTAGACACAATGCTACATTTTTAAATCAGGCACTTAAGTTGCTTGTGCAACATAAATAAAGCTATTAATAATTGACATGCTTTCATTAGTTAGCTTGAATGCTTGCTGCTCAGTAATTTTCAGAAAAAATAAGAACAAAAAATAAGTGTGAAGGAGTGTTAATTTCAGGCAATAAGAAAGGGAAATTAGATATCCATTAATCTCTCATGATTACAGCATGCTGTTTTAAAGTTGGCTTTGTATAATTATTTGTTTGCAAGAAGTCATTTGAATATTTTCAGGAAAATATATTTGCTTTCTATTTTATTAAATGGCGATCAGACATTGCATCATTGTAAATATACTGATGCACAATGAAAACACAACAATCTAAGTTTTACATCTATACCTCATTGAGCACATACATAATGTTATTTGCATTTTAAATAGTGTGCAGATAGGATTATTGATTGTTTGAGTAGTATTGTTCATTGGGATAACAAAATACTGAGCTCAAGTCATGTGATTTCATAAAAACACCAGGTGCTCAGTGTTTGGCATTTGAGTTGAGTTAAAATTGCCAAAATGAGTTGATTAAGAATCTGTATAAACAGCCATTTGAAAATACATGATTTTAATTAACGCAATAACAGCGAAAGATACGACCATGCCCCACTTGAGTAATGAAGATTGCCTGGTTGCTATCGGCATGATTGAAGGCGGCCTCTGTGAGAGAAGTTGCCCGGAAATTGAGATGTTCTGCTTCAACAATCAGCAGACTAGTCCAGAGAAACCAGGAAACCGGCTCTGTGAGGGACAGGCCACGTCCTGGAAGGCAGAGGTCTATGCGTCAAAGCTACCAAGATTGTGTTAATGCTCAGGGAGGTCATACAAACTTTGTAACTGTGTTTTCATTTTGACAGTGTGTCACGTTTCATACTGACAAAGTATCATGATTATTTAATCTGTATTTTTATTCATATTTTCTGTGATTTTGTTTTACATCTATGTTTCAAATATTTTATTAAATCCATTAGACCCAAGTGTTGCATTTCTTTTGTGCATCAGTATAGTTATTTCCGAGATGTATTAGTGCAAGTGTAGTTTTGCAATGTTCTGTTATGTACAGTGTGATTGGATAGTCAGATTTTCACCTTAATACATCATGAGCGCCCTGTGGCCCCCCAAGCTTTGGACATTGCCTTGTCTGACCCTACCAGAGAATGTAATTCAATACCTGGCATATAGGTTTTTAAATCATTCTTTAAAAAAAAGCCCACAATAACCTAGAATATATATTTTTTGATCTGATTACTGAGATATGGAGATATTAGTTCAGTACATTAGTTGCCCGCTGGTACGTCACAGCATCAACTGTGAATCACACTTAAAATCAATCCTCGCAAGTGCCAGCTTTTTCATTTTGACTTGCTTAATGAAAGCTTAGTTCACATCTATTGGACAGCAAATACTATTTATTTAATTTATTGTATTATCCACCAAAACCAGCCAATTAATACTTTGCACTGACAAAAGCAACCAGTTATTTACATGCAACTGCCGAATCAGCCAATCACAGCCTGTCAGCTTGACTGGAGTTCAGCATCTTTCAAGAACAGCAAAGCGAGACAGTTTTGTAATATTGCTCCAGTAAGATATCTGGCACTGTCCACATAAAATAGAAGCAGCTCTAACAAGTAATACAATGTCAGGATCATGACTGCTTATATGGGTATGATGAGAGGTGATTATGGACTATTTGGCTGCTGGTCCCATCTGTTAAGGGGAGAAGAAGAAGCTATCACCCAATGCCAGGATCAGCAGGGTGGACCGTATATATATTAAACATCTCAAAACATCAGCTGACCCAGGGTTGCAGAAGTTTATGGAGATATAATACATTATACCTAGAACTACCACAGCGATCATTTTGACCATTATAGTAAAAACAGTGGTTTTGGCTTGATGCACGTGATCAAGCTGCTGCACTTGAAAACTTAGCTTTTATTTTGAATAGCTACAACAGGATACTTTTTCAGACAAATTATTGCGTGATAGGCGGCTCACAGGACAACAGCTTCAAGCACAGCTTAACACTGGTCAAAGTAAGCAAGTCTCAGTTTCAACTGTGAAGAGAAAACTTCGAGCTGCAGGTTTGACAGGTCGAGTGGCAGTAAGAAAGCCATTGCTAAGATGGCAAAATAAGAAAAAGAGGCTTGCCTGGGCCATGAAGCACTGCCAGTGGACTACTGAAGACTGGAAGAAGGTCTTATGGACCGATGAATCATTATTTGAAATCTTTGGTTCATCACGCAGGGTTTTTGTACGCCGTCGAGTAGGCGAAAGGATGGTTCCTCGGTGTGTGACACCAACTGTCAAACATGGAGGAGGAAGCGTGATGGTTTGGGGCTCTTTTGCTGGATCCAGAGTCGGCGACTTGCACAGAGTGAGTGGCACCCTGAACCAAAACTGCTACCACAGCATTTTGCAGCGCCATGCAATACCCTCTGGTATACGCCTAGTTGGTCTAGGGGTTCATCCTACAGCAAGATAATGGCCCAAAACATACCTCCAGGCTATGTCAGAACTACCTTAGAAGAAAAGAACAAGACGGTAGGCTTCAAATCATGGAATGGCCAGCAGTCTCCAGACTTAAACCCCATCGAGCTGGTTTGGGATGAACTGTACAGAAGGGTGAAAGCAAAGCAACCTACAAGTGCAACACATTTGTGGGAACTTCTGCAACAGTGTTGGGAAGAACTTTCCGAACAATATTTGATTTCCATTGTAGAAAGAATGCCACGAGTGTGTTCGGCTGTTATATCTGCAAAAGGTGGCTACTTTGATGAGTCAAAAATTTAGATTAAATTTTGTTAAACAAAACGATTCCATGATTTCTTTTTTTATCTCCAATTGTTTATTTGTTCAATGCTTTAATTTCAGAGTACATTGAGACATTAAACTGCATAAATTTCAATAAAAACTGGAAAAATGGAGGTGTTCTAAAACTTTTGACCGGTAGTGTATATATTTAAAAAAATAAACTGAAAAAAATGTAATACTAGAGAAATGACATTATCTGTGTGGAATGTTTTAACAAGTATTTTCTAACTCCTGTTGAAGCCTATTTTTTTCTGTGTGTTTTCCTTATGCTGTTGAAATTATATAAGTGATCATTTATAATAAAACACCACCACCTAATGGCTAGGCGTATGTATTTTTACAGGCTCAATCTGAAGCACTTTCAGATACATAAAAGAATGTGTGAGGATACAGGGAGCAAACATAAAATGGCTTGGCTTACAACTCACAGTACAATTTAGTTAATTCAATAACATTTTTTGCAGGCTTTGTTATGTGTGTGCATCTGTGGAACTGTGCTTGAACTGTGCTGGATTGCACTGCCTTGCAGAACTGTGTGTAGGACTGAGTTGCACAACCCTGCGCCCCAGCCTCACTCTGCAACTGTGCTCCCCCCGCACAGGGGCACGTACCTTGCTGCAGACACTGGTCCCCTATACCGGAGTACTGATGCAACTTTGTACCAGAGCTGACCCCTACTCAGGGTCAGGGAAAAGGCGACCCGGGGATCCTTGAGCGCACCCGGCAAGAGCTATTGGAGGGGGACATATAGCAGCATACTGATTGGCCAGGGTTTAACTACATTGTTTGAGTTAGGGGTAGTGGCCACTGATTGGATGAGGTTCAACCACAATGTTGCAATGTTGATTGGGTTGTGGGATATACAGGAGGCTGTGTGGTCCAGTGGTTAAAGAAAAGGGGCTTGTAACCAGAAGGTACCCAATTCAAATCCCACCTCAGCCACTGACTCATTGTGTGACCCTGAGCAAGTTACTTAGCCTCCTTGTGCTCCGTCTTTCGGGTGAGACGTAGTTGTAAGTGACTCTGCAGCTGATGCATAGTTCACACACCCTAGTCTCTGTAAGTCGCCTTGGATAAAGGCGTCTGCTAAATAAACAAATAATAATGATATCAAAGAGGCAGCCTGCGAGCTAGTCGGGATTGGGGGGATTCCAGTGAGTGGAGAATCGTGCTCAACATCTGTTGCTGAATAAACAAGCTGAGAATACCTGCTTCATGCTTCTTTCTTGCTAAAACGCTATATTGGTGTTCAGAAGTGGGATGGAGCAAAGATCCTTGAAGGTGAAGGATGAGCAGCAGAGCCGACACATCAGCACTGCTCGGGTGGATGGCGGTGAAAAAGGAGACCGATCCAGGAGAGTGGCTGTGGGAGAAGCAGAGAAGAGCAGAGCGGGAGCAAGTCCGACGGTGAAATTGCAACTAGGCACAGTAAAGTTCACCAAGCACAGCCCTGTGAGAGTAAAACCGAAAGCGGCATGCCTGCACTACTCTGGCTCCAGGAAGTCATTGCCCTAGTAAGAGCGGTGATGACCAGTGGCCGCCAGCGGTCCAGTCCCCGGGTCCACGTCTGCTGGAACTGCAGCTAGCCTGGACACTTGAAGGCAAAATGAGGCTGTAGGTCTTGCTGCACCACCATCCAGGAGCCCATCGGCTGCACCTCTGTACTACTGATGCTTGGCTGAGAACTCCGCACTCTGGCTGAGCTGCTGTTTTGCCGTCCGCCAGATGCCTCTGAGGATGTAACCGGCCTGGAAACCAGGGACCTACAAGACCGGATGGACAACCACACTGCTTTGCCCATGGCCAGCTTCAGGGTGCAGGTGGCTGACAAAAGCGGTATCCTGTGTTTTTATGTAAAATAAAAGTGATTGCTGCTTTTGAAGAACTCCCGTTTCACACTTCCGTTCTTACCAAGTCATTACAATATTTTATTATTCCTTATGAAATGTGAAAAATATTTTTATTTAAGTAACTTAAATTCCCCTCTGTTTATGGTTAAGGCTCAAGCCTGTCCGTGGGTCAGAAAGCCTGTGCATCTCTAAATGTAAGCCAAGGTTTATTAGCCTTAATCTTGAAGCTCTGGAAAAGCCATTTTTGTCACAGTATAAAACTAGCAAGAAAGACAACCGAATATTATTCTTACTCTATTACACTAAGTACTGTATCGTATTTAAAGATCTGTGTATACGATTCATAGCTTACTGTTTCCAATCCGAGCAGCACTAGAAGAGGGATTGTTGTCATCCCACCTTGTACCTATTCCTTAAGGGAAACTGTGCCATCATGGTCATAATCTCTCTCTTCCATCATCTCCTGGTGAATCTACGACAAATGTGTTGTTATAATTATTATAACACGCAGCAGCATCCTTTTGTACTTGTTACAATTAGTTTTCATGTGAATTATAATTCGTCATTCATATTGCATCCGTAATTTTAAACACTCACTCATAATTTCTGAGGTCAAATAATGTCACAGATGTAGCCCTTTGCCAAAAGGTTTGTCTGTTCCATAACAACCATTTGTATTGCGTGAGCAACAGATTTCGATATAACTACTTACAGGTTTCAGTTCTGTTAAATCCCATTCCAGGTACTCTGCAACATGCATCATCTGAGAGATAATGTTTTCTAGCTCCTTTAGAACAAAGAATAAAACATCAGGATTAGTTATAGACTCATAATACTCATGTTCATTGTCCAGTATTGTGCACATACATTAGTCAGTTATCACTAAAAATCTTCAGTCTCAATGTACAAACACCTCCTGGCGTGTTATTGTACACCTAACACACTACCATGTGTATTCATGTTCTTCATTGGAACTATATTCAGATCAATCTGTAGAAATATCAAACTAAGTTAAAATTAATTTATCGACAACCAAAAATTGTGCCTCCTATTTTGAAGGCAAATAAATAGTTAGCGCGTACGGAAAGTAATGAGCCTAACGTGCGTAATAAATCTACATTTACTGCCCTATTTACTAACAGAAAATGCATTAATTTACATGCACAGTATTTGGCTAATTAACATACCATACCGTGCACACTACATGTATTGTGAGCGATAATTTAATGTGCACAATAATGTCAGAGCCTTACCCATGACCACCGTGCTATCAAAAGCCCCAGCAGTCCAGGCGTATCTTTTGGTCAGTAGCTTATTGTGAAAGGCGGAGATGGCTTACACTGACCGAAAATGAGCGATCAACAGACACAGCCCTCAGCAGGGGACAGGCCAGGCGCGGACTGGCCATCGGGAAGTGCGGGAGAATCCCCGGTGGGCCGGTCTGTTTGGACCTGCGTGGGCCGCTAGTCTACGTTTGATTTATAATTATTATTAATATTTTTTTCCCCCATTACATGCTGAGAATTACACTGTTATTAACTTGACAAAGAATAATGAATAGAAACATATTTCGTAGACGAAAAAATCTATGATATTTTCAATAGGATAGCCTATTATTTGTGACTTCTATATCATGAAGCCATGGTATGGCAACTGCCATAGCCTATACTTTGCCATACCTAAATCGCCCCTAATATGTTTGAAAACCTGGTAGTAACTATAGCCTACAATGTACAAAGAAGTTTTACCCTAACAATTTAAAACTCTATTTTTTTACCGATACTTCATCATGATGGCGCGCTGCGTGCGCTGACTTCATTATTATTTCGGTATATTGATTTTGACATAAATGTGGGTCGGTGGACCCGAACTTCCCGGTCCGGTTTTTGGTCCCAGTCCGCCCCTGGGACAGGCAGAGGCAACGTAAAGTGAAACTGCATCGCTTACCTGTTAATCTCAACATTAATTCCTTGTCTGATGTAAAAAAATATTTAAAAAAGCATTTTCCTTTCTCTTTTAACGCATAGGCCCACCCATATGTACTGTATCGTTTTGGAATTCTTTAAAACACCCTCCTCTTTTATAAACACGCGTAGTCAACATATGCAGTCTGCATTGTATGAGTGACATTCCCATTACACCAATCACAGCTAACAGAGGTAGTAAAATAGCCAATCAAATACCACACAGGATCTGTTTCCTCACGCACACAGGTAACACGCCATATAACAGATCCGCACAGCGGAAAAAAAAAGCACACCAACGCTAAATTCAATGAAAAACAACAGGCTGTATTTATTAATGACAGGCTAAAACACAATGTGCAAAAAGTGCAAAGTGCAGACGTTTCACTCAAACGTTGACCATAATCAGTGCTACCATAATATTGATTAGGATAGCGAAGTGAAGGCTTGTTTAAACTATTTATTTTAGTAGCCAAAAAGTATTTGCAGAGGTCACGGAAGCAAAAGGTGGAGGCAGAACACAGAAGATTCCAAAATCGTTAGCCAGATGATTATTTGTTCAATGAATAATTTTGACGGCAAGGCAACATGTCTGATTTGCAGTGCAACGGTTGCAGTTATGAAAGATTCAAACAAACAACGTCACTATGACACGCTGCACAACGCAACGTATTTTGAGTTTACTGGAAATGAAAGAAGCTATAGGGTCTCAACTAAAGGTGTTCCAGAAAATAAGAATAAAAAATGAGTGCTGTGGATTCCATGAACAACGCAACCACAAAAATGACTTTTTTTTAACTTCAACAAGCAATGGAAAGTGCAGAAATACCTTGGAAGAAACTAACCGGGATTACAACAGAGGGTGCACCATATTACTGGATAAAAGAGTGGACTGGCTAGCAAAGTGCTGGAAAAAATGAAAGAAAGAAATGCAGAAGTTCCAATTTTCTTACACAGGATTCTCCATCAACAGGCATTATGTGGAAAAGTTGCAGAATTAGAACACGTAATGAGCATTGTTATCAATTGAATTGATTCACTAAACTGAATGAATGAATCAAACAAATCGACTCAGTAAAAAGAATCGAACTGCACATCACTAGTTTTCAGGTCAGAAAAAGAGGTTTAACTAGCGCGCCTATCAGTGATTAAAGTCTGGTTTCCATACGCACCAATAAATGATCGCTTCAGTGCGCGCAATAAAATTAAAGTCCTTTAGTAAATACCGTGTGAATACAGCTTATCTCATTATTTTGAGCTAGATGCTCATTTAAATACATTATCATGTATTACCATACATATTCATTCTGATTACCATAGTATAGCACAATAAAATTAGTGTGCGCCATAATATGCCCACTATTTAAGAACATAAGAACATAAGAACATAAGAACGTTTACAAACGAGAGGAGGCCATTCAGCCCATCTTGCTCGTTTGGTTGTTAGTAGCTTATTGATCCCAGAATCTCATCAAGCAGCTTCTTGAAGGATCCCAGGGTGTCAGCTTCAACAACATTACTGGGGAGTTGGTTCCAGACCCTCACAATTCTCTGTGTAAAAAAGTGCCTCCTATTTTCTGTTCTGAATGCCCCTTTATCTAATCTCCATTTATGACCCCTGGTCCTTTTTTATTTTTTCAAGTCAAAGAAGTCCCCCGGGTTGACATTGTCTATACCTTTTAGGATTTTGAATGTTTGAATCAGATCGCCGTGTAGTCTTCTTTGTTCAAGACTGAATAGATTCAATTCTTTTAGCCTGTCTGCATACGACATGCCTTTTAAACCCAGGATAATTCTGGTCGCTCTTCTTTGCACTCTTTCTAGAGCAGCAATATCCTTTTTGTAACGAGGTGACCAGAACTGAACACAATATTCTAGGTGAGGTCTTACTAATGCATTGTAGAGTTTTAACATTACTTCCCTTGATTTAAATTCAACACTTATCACAATATATCCAAGCATCTTGTTAGCCTTTTTTATAGCTTCCCCACATTGTCTAGATGAAGACATTTCTGAGTCAACATAAACTCCTAGGTCTTTTTCATAGTTCCCTTCTTCAATTTCACTATCTCCCATATGATATTTATAATGCACATTTTTATTGCCCGCATGCAATACTTTACACTTTTCTCTATTAAATTTCATTTGCCATGTGTCTTTGCCATTTCACGCGATAATGAATAAAATTGCAGTAATAAATACGTAAATCATTAACGTGCACAGTAATTGCAATTAATATAATATAATATTTCTTACCTTTTCAATAGACTAATGTGTGTGTTCTGTATAGCTATCTATTGTTATGGCTGCTTTGACCATTATGCTGCCATGCTTAACAATAATTGCTTCTGAAAAGACTTATCGAGGCTGATTCTCTGAGGTGGGATGGGAAAGCTGACCAGTGTTACTCAGGCTTCAATGCTCAGAACACATCAACAATAATATGGTATTCGCATTAGAAGAAAAGTGAAAATCAGGGTGTTTTAGTATTTGGCAAAAAAAAAAAAAAAAAATCTTAAAAACATCCTTTTGTTTGATGTGCAGGAACTCCGTACAGGTTTTGTTTTACATTATAAGCATACATGCAACTGATGAACCTGAATCCATTTTGTATGTATCCTCCTTATTTACAAAATACTTAAGTAACCAAAAAAGCTGTATGCAGCTAAAACTAACATGCTGAAACGGTAAAAGTTTTACCGAGCTGTCTAAATACCCATTTCCGTCAGCATCATAGAGACGAAACATAACTAAAATAAAGAAGAAAAAGCTTCTGTTAATAAGATCAGTCGAAAATGATACATGCATTTCCTGAATTTAGTACCAGGAACCAAATAAGATTATATTTAAAATAACATTTTCGTCATTGAAAAAGCTTTTGCTAAAAATATGCTTTCTGTATATGTTATGCTAACAGCTGCTTAAAATAAACCAACAACGAAACTATCAGTCTGAATGAAGACGATATACATTTTGATAATACTAGAAACATACATATTAGAAAAGGCATTTTATTAATGTATGGTACAGATTGCGATCAGAAGTCACATGGTCTGGTCCCAACTGCACTGTAGATGTTTTATATTCTGAGGAGAAGACTATCTAAAATATACAGTACATAGTATAATGAAACTCAATTACACATGGCATTAACCTACATTTCAAGCAATAAATGACTGTATCATGCATTCTAAATGCATAGCAGATGAACTTGATGTGACATCATTACTATGGGACATTGTCATTGCTGCTGATTGATTGGTTCTTTGTATTCTAAGTTTTTTAAATCATGTTATTCTCTTTAGTGTATTTTTGTCTGTGAATAAAAAAGTACTATAAACAAAATACAAGCATCATTATGAAAATGTAATTATAAAAACAGATAGAATTGATCACTTAAAACTTTGATTTGATACTGACTCCATTATCCTGACCTCTATGTGTGAAGAAAGGAACACTTCCACTAATCTCCAGCAGATGGAGTCCAAGTTCTATTCAGTCATTGATAAAGGAACCCACTAGTTCATGCATGCCTTAATCCACCTATTATGTTTTGGGTCTATTTGATCCATCACTCATTTCACTGAATTTAAGTGTCACCACCACCAGCCCCCCCCCCCCCATAATATTTTATGACTTTTGCTAGGTTTGCATCACAAACTTAAGAAAATAACAACTTTGAGATATTTATTTTTTGTATACACAAACATGTGGGTTAATATGAGCTAAGATTTATCTACTGTATGTAGCATTGTATGCATAGATAAAATCTAAAGCTTTCACTTCGTCTTTTATAACATGGGTAGCATCTCCATGTGAGAATCAAGATCTGCTGTGACTCGCAGTCCTCATATAGCATCAGCATTTGATCTTTTCATTCCACCAGCAATTGAAAATATACTTGAAATGACCAACTTGGAAGACAGGCATGTACTTGGTGCACAGTGGAAAGAACTTGATCATTAAAGAGACTAATTAGCTGCTATCAGGGAAGTGTGGTATAAATAGACATGATGCCTTTGCTTTACAACCCAGGACCAAATGTTCCAGGGGATGAACGACTTTTCCCCTTCAGAGGACGCTGTCCCATTCAGGCTGCCCTTATTTTTATGCCCTTATTTTTATGGCATAAAAATAAGGGCAGCCTGCGATGCTAAATCCATCTATGCCATGGAATATGCAAGTGTTCACAGGGACACTGCCTGGAGAAGCACCTGAAAGAAACCCGGGGATGTGTGTAGTGCTGGAGAAGCACATGAAAGAAACCCTGGGATGTGTGTACTGCTGGATATGACTGAAGGCCTCCAATGTCTGATAACTTCTTCACATCCTACCGACTGCTTGCTGAGCGACTCAAAAGAAAGTTGACCATGCTTGGAACAATGAGAAAAAACAAGCCTGAGCTTCCACATGAAATTGTAAAAATGCAGAATTAAATTGTGCGTTCTTCAAAATGTGCTTTTACAGAAAGCACAGCAGTGGTAACATACTGTCCAAAAAAAACCAAGAATGTTATTGTGAATTAATGTGGCGACGTTGGGCAAGGCACTATTGACACCCACATTCAGCCAGTACATCTAGCAGCAACTGGCATTTGCAAGATTTTGCCCTTCAAGCAGTGATAATAAGACAAACATTATCTATGTGAAATGCAAAATTCAAATTGCATTGCAGCCAGCAATTATTTTGCACTGTACCCTATGTAAGCTTAAGAACAATGCAAATTACTCAACACGCACAAACAAAGATCCGCAATTATGATAATGACGGTCTCAATGAGCGCACCGGTCTACTCAGTGGCTCCACTTGCCGAGTTAGGAGTACAGAGAGCAGTAGTCGCTGTATAACATTTGTGGGGCACGAAAATACAAAGCAAAAAAAATAATATGTCGAAGGAAGGGCAGCAAAGTCCTCTTGGGGCACAGGAAAAAAAATAAAGTTTTCTGAGAAGGAGCTGAGAGTCTTTACGGCTGAGGTCACTCAGCATGAGTTGTTTGGAAAAGCCTCAGCCAACATCAGGTATGCGAGTATCCTTAGGAAATGATATGTATTGGCCTGCCCTTTTCAGCATGACATCCAGAAATTTGCCTTGCACTCTGGAAAAGGTGGATTGGGCTATCCCTCCAGACATTCCAACTGTGCTCTGAAAGGAACCAGAGGCTAAGTAGTGCAGAGAACACAGCACTTTCACATGTGCAGGGATAGCGGTGTCTAGCTCATCCCTCAATTCAGCTATTAGGTCTAGGATGACCTGCGAAGTGAGACGATAACGCTTTAGCATTGCACTCTCCGGCATCACAAACAAAGTGACCCTGGGATTGAATATGCAGGATCTTCTTTGTCTTGCCCTTCTCCTCCAAACCTGTTCCTGCCTCTCTTCCACCCTGAAGCCAATGCCAGGTCCCTGCAGGTGTGTGCTTCTATACAGCTCTTAGTTACTCGCTTTTACAATGGTTTGCACCTTGTGAGAAGAGGTGTAAAGTTTTTGGAGGGTCAGCAATTGTCTAAGTGCAAAATCCTTACATCACACTATAATGTTTGCGCCCACTTAGTATCCAGATCCCGCCCAATTTGCACCCGTAAATCACTTTGCGTGTATCTTTACATCACCTCCATATGTCTACCTTTTGTCCGTCATGTGCAATGTGATCTCAATGTTCAGTCCTGCGTTTACAAAGGAACCTGAGTACATACTGTATTTTTGTCACAAGTATCTACAACACTTTGTCTTCTTTTTGTATATATCCACCTTTATAAAGAAATGTTGTTGAAAATAAATGCACCATAGTTTAATTAGTATTTTTGTACCTACTTGAAATTCTGCACTAGGCTCAAACTTCATTAATTCCCTTCTCTACATTTTAAGGTACAATACAATTTTGGTTTCTGTGTAATGAAATGATCATAAAACGTTATGATGCAATTAAATATATCTTTGAGTTTTATTATAGTAAGAGTTTACATGCACTTCTAATATTTAATTTAAATTGTAAAAGCTGTGCAAAGAAAACATATCTGATCAATTCAAGGCTGATTCAATTTGTTTAAAATTTGTCAATATAACCCAAAACTTAAATTCTGAAATTAATAGTAGGGTAACATTATCCAAAGAAAATAAACCTTTTAGCAATTCTAAATTATTCTACTGTAGTTATAAAGCCTGGTAGGAGATTTATAGCTCGGATATGATAGACTGAAAGTTGGATGCTGCAATTGTTTTGGGTCTCTAAAGTCTGTGTGGCTTGGGATTTTGAGTTTGAGTTTGAGGGTTTTTTTTTTTTTCAATTCAATGCTGTTTCATTTTGTTGAAATTGAATTGGTCAATATGACTTGAAACTTAACAGCTGTGCCTAAATTAAGAACATAATAGGTGGGTTGATGTTTACACCATTCATCCAGCAAGATTTCCATTAAAAAACAGGATTCAAACCATGCTCACATGCTCACCCAGCATCGTGGCAGTACTTTTATTGATGACTCTGCAGCAGCATTGTGATGCATAGTTCACCCCCTAGTCTCTAAGTTGCTTTGGATAGAAGTGTCTGCTAAATGACTAATTCATTATAATAATATTTGTTTGTAAGAGATCTGAATTTGACAGTTTCTAAAATCCTGTTCAGACAGCTATATATTAACATCTATATTTTATCACTGCATGTCAATATTATTGTTGAGTGCCAATAATTTAATCTTCTGGCATAAAATTCAATTCCCTTGGAGCCTCACTCCTGGTAGACCATGGGAGTGAGTGTGAATATATACAAGGAAGACAAATCGAGTTTTACAAAGCTACAGTATAGTGTTTCTTGAAAGACATCTGTTACTTATTTTAAAAAGCACATAACACAGATATTTAGCCTTTACCACTCCTTAATCACTCTTTTTAAATATAATCAGTGTGTTTGTGTATGAATTAGCCCAACACCTGCTTATGTGAATTCGTGGATGATTTAAAAAGAATGTGTTATATATATGGCAACTCTTCAATATATTGCTGATGTAAGGCTCTGAATATTATTGTCATTGATAGCATCATTCATGTATTTAATATAATAGGTACACAATGTTAGAGGCTATATTCAAAGTTCAAATAAAAAAAGGCCAGTATTTATAATTACATTTTTTTAAAGCCGACATGAGTCAAGAGACCTTACATGACCAGATGGGTGTACTCAGTTTGGATGTTGTTTGTGTTGTTTTTTTCAACAAGTGTTTTTATCCTTTTTTAAAAAATGACAGGTAAGTCCTGAAAGATTCATTCTTATAACCACCATCTTGCACCATCTCTTTGTATTATGGTTATTACACACTAGCGTACATCTCTAAAGAATACATATAGTCCATTTTGCCAGGATTCATAACTGTTCTTTATTAACTTTGCTTTACAGTCTGTATTGCTGCTTCTGAAATCTCTGTTCAGATAAAGTGCATTGCCTTAGGGGTTTGTAGGAATGTAACAATCAACACAAGAAAGGCAATAACACCTAATCAACTGGAAATTATTGTTTAGTGGCACAGGTTTAGCTGTAACATCTTCCTCAGAGTTTAATATTTTAAAATCTCTTAAAGCTTTATTTTGTATTCAGAATGTAGTTTGTTTTGTGTTTTAATAATACCCCAGATATAATAATGGAACCAGAAATCAGAAAGTGTCTGTGGCAACACTATGAACTTTTATTAGAGTTGTAGTGGGGGTTAGAATGTCTAAACTTGCTGTAAAGGATCAGTGTTGTGATCACCTCCTGCCCATTGCTGGGAGCTCCCAAGAGGCTTTTCTGCTGTTGACGGACTGGCGTGAGAGTGACTGAATGACATGAAGAGATGTTGACAGAAATCATCAGGTAGTTCTGTTTCCAAGAATGTCTTCATGAGAAGGGTGAAGCCTTCAAAGTCAATAGCCTGTTTAAATAAGAAGAGGAAGAAGAACACAGTAATCATAATAATAATAATAATAATAATAATTTTTAGTAGTAGTATTTATAGTAGGCGTAGTAGTCATAGTAGTCATATTAGTATTGTTATTATTATTTATTAAAATACAATAACTGGATATTCTTTAATATAGAATAGCATCATTTCAAATGCAGGATTTCTAAAGGTATTTGCTTTGGAAATCTGCTCCAATCCTTCTAATCCCTGCAAATGTTTCTGAGCAATTAAGAAAATAAATGTGTTTAATAGATGTTAATGCTGACTGCACAGTGGCTGTAATTGAATTGTCAGATTTTTACACTCATGGGAAAATGTGTGGCTGATTGGCCAATAAGATATTATACAGCAACTCCCCCCCCCCCCTTTTGTTTGGGGTTAAATCACTTGTTAAAATTGGTGGCTTTACCATATGGAGTGGTCAAGTAGGTTTTGTATTGCTGTTTTATGTTAATTTCTATTGAATATATGTTAGTATTTAGTCAGCTTGTGTTCAGCTGCACACAAGTCAATGTGTCCAGCAATCAAGGGTTTAACTTTCAATGCATCAACAACAGTGAAATGAAAGACACATACAGATAACATGTATCTTAATTTCATTGCCTTGGGCGTTTATTAGCCTTATTATTAGACAAATTAAACCTAAGTCAATTATTATCTGTATCCAATTAAAAGTGCATCTTCAAAACCGTCAGACCCAAACTTTATTCTGCTTGCTTTGCCAGAAAATAGGTAATTAGTTATTAACAACAAGCAGCATCACTGCCACTGGTCTAGAAATGCATTCAACTGATTTTCTGTCTCAAAGTCATTCAAAATTCTGTTACTTACTCTACATCCATGATGACTACCTGCCACTGATATATTTTTGTAACAGCCAATTTCCGTATAGTTTCTGAAACTGAGTAGATAAAAGATCAGTATGAAAAAGACTGTTTGTGCTTAGATCATATATTGATACGTAAGATATACTGAATAAATAAACATTGTGTAGATACCAATGTTGTATAGCAACTACATGATTTATATATTCAGACTTCAACTGAAGAAAGCAAAAACACGAACACATAGATAGCTAGCTATAGCTAGATAGCTAGATAGATAGATAGATAGATAGATAGATAGATAGATAGATGTGCTTTACTTATATGAAATATTGCTTATTTGAGACATAATGCACTCTAGGACTTCTTAAACTTAAGTACCAGTGTTATAATGCTTGTAAAATCCTGCATGGTTTCAACAGTGGAACCAATACATTTTAAGAAATGATGGCAATACACATCTGCTTACTGGATTGAGAATCTCCTGCTTCTGTGCAGCATTAAATTTAAATAATTAAACAGGTTAGAAGATTGGTATGAATAAAAAATATATGAACATTTAACATTCATGGGGTTTCCATGTGGGTCAATTTATACGTGAAATGGCGATGCGCGTGCACGTTTGGGAGAATTACTCGTGTAAATCAAGGTTTGTGGCCGAAAAAACAGCCAAAGAGAGGGATAGGATAAATCTGATTTACTCGTGTAAATAACAAAACACAAGGGAAAATCCACGCCCAGTTTCGCACGGAAACCCGTATTTCACGTGTAAATGTTAATGAGCGTGTTTATCCTTAACTATAAATATTGCAAGGGAGCAGGTCAGTTGTTACTGTGGATTCCAAAACAACAGAAAGTAGTGGTTGATGGGTTAGCAGTTGTGTAGTTCACCTTAATGATGATGCGGACAGCTTTTTTTATTGTTGTTTTTAGCTGTGTCTGGACTGTCATGTTGTATATCTCTTGTGGGTTTACAGTTCTGTATAAAACCATTTACCACGAAATGTATTATGCCCTTGTTATAGTATTAAAGCAGCTGTTTGAGAATGCCCTTGCTGTAAAAAATACACTAAAGTTAAACAAGAAGAGCAAGTGAGCTGCTTAAATGTCTAACTGAATTAATTCCCGTCCTTTTTTGTCATCCCAGCTATGTCCAAAGACAAGACATGTCTGCCCTCCACGTTAATAAATATAGTTAGTGAACTGGATGTCATGAGAAGTGACCAAATAAAATTGCAAATGAATGTATTGATTGTGTTTTATTTGTTTGCATCATTAATATTTAATACAACAGTAAATCCAACACTACTTAAAAGAAAGGAGAGAATCTCTGACAGCACGAGCCTCCTCAGATCACTGCTGTCCAGTTGAAACTGGCAGCTGAGGTAACCTTCACAGTTGCCAAGTCCGCTTATAATAAGCAGAATTTGTCTTGTTTTTTGAGTGGCGGGTTGTAATTTGCATATACACCCACTTTAACATGAGTTGTGCTTGTTTTGGGCTTGTTGTGAAAGGCTGTGTCGCTTTTTTTTTTCATGAGACTGTAACCTTCCGCTTCTGTCTCACAGGCAGCCACTGATTCCTGAACACCTCATTTTGTTGTTGACAAGAGTTTGTGCAGGATACAGCAGGCAATGGTAATTTTGGGAACTAATTAATGCACTTCAGTCCGTTTCATCAGTATCTGCCACCTCCCTTTCAAGTGCCCACTACCCATATTTGCCCAAACGTGGTGTTGAATGCTTCCTCAGTAGCTGTCAGCCGTCCGGATGGGTAGGGTTTGTAAGCCAGGGTAGTATACGTAGCATCATCCAATCCCCTATATGCTGTATTGCCTGAATGATATATATATATATATATATATATATATATATATATGTAACATCTCTGTCGGTTGGTTGCAATACCTGTTGGTCAGTTTCATTTGATACCTCCGAGTTTATTTTTTAATTAATGAGTCGTAAGATAAATTAGTTGAAACAGTATTCACTACTAACGACATAACATCCCAAAAAGCAATTTGGGCAAGAGCAGTAAAACACATTATTAACCAACCAGGCACAAGGTATTTTGCTTTATTACAGCAGCTTAGATTCACTTGTGTACCAGTTCTCTGCGCATGGAAACCACATTTTCACAAAATTTCACTAATAGTCTTAAAAAACTACTAGTACTTTACACATAGCTAATTTACATATCAACCCCCACCTTTCCCATTAATTTGCATGACGTTGGGTGAAAAGCCCAGTTTACTCGAGTAAAATAAACTGAGAGAATGGAAACCCAAAAAGGCATTTTACACGAGACATTTTTCTCGTGTAAATGTCTCGAGTTAAAAAAAAAAAACTTGCATGGAAACCCTATGATTGAGACACAGCAGTTACATAAATGAAGGTTTTGAGTTTCATTGACAATATGTAAACCACAGGGGATGTACTGTAGGCGTACAGAAACCTATTTACCCTATAAAAGCTGACCATGTTTTTTTTTATTTTTAATTTTTAAAATTTTTATTCTGTTCCATAACTCTCCGGGCTTTACAATGCTTACGTTTGCTTTACCAAGCTTTCAGTATGCTTTATTAAACTTGTTATGCTTTTATTATGGTAAATTTTTATAAACTTTTATACTGTATATCTAGAGAACTGCTGATATGAATTACTAAAAAAAACTGGAGTCTGTTTGTCTGTCCGTCTTTCTGTATGTCATTTTGGAGTTTTCTATATTTATCGAACCACTTGTCCAATTGTGATGGCTTGCTACGGACCTTCTTCAGCACAAATTATTTAATATATCATAATCTTAGGGTATATTTAGGCCGTCTGTCTGTCTGCCTGTCTGTCTATGTGTCACACTTACATTTCATTTATCTAGAGAATCTAGAGACCCCATTTTCCAATTGTGATTGCTGATGACATTCTGGGGTTGTACAGAGGAACTCTGTTTGTCTGTCTCTCTGTGCTTTTGTTATGTTTTAAATATAACTAGCACGTTTTTCATATTTTGTAATAGAAGGGAGTGTCGCAGGTAGTGTGCATTAAAATGTGTGGCATGATTATAATCATTTTCATGTATCATCATTATTTCACTCTGGAACAACTGTGCTAACATCAGGGCTGAAAAAATACAAATAGTTATACTGTATAGGCCTAATGTGATTGAGAAAAGGTGGGTACTTTGACAATTCCCATCTCACATCGCCAATCCTTGTGGCACCCAACTGTGTACATGGTCCTTAAATTACTCCTTTTACAAATTCTGGCTTAGTAGACTTTTGAAAGTCCACACACTGTATATGCCATAAGCTCTGTTT